>NC_089535.1:6582006-6909085 GCF_963924715.1 Thunnus thynnus
GTAATTGAAGCAATAGTCTATTATCTGAGCCTGATGCGTTGACAGTAAAACAATTACGCGCTGATATTAATTTACAGCTAATTTATATGTTCTAATCGGGATTTACACACAAGCACTCTGCTTTAGATCATTTGCTATAAATACCTCTTTTTTATTATTATTATTATTATTATTATTATTATTATTATTATGGCTGCAGCACAGGTGAGGTCTGCTGTCATTTCCTCTTATTAGCACGGATGAGCAGTCGAGGATAAACTACTAGAGGCCTTTTTACGCTGATATGAATGTAAATGGCATAAATTAATATGATCCATCAGCAGGAAAAATATTAATTCGTGGCTTTCTGGAGGTATAATTGTTGATTTTAGTGGTTGTTTGCATGCACTGGATGTCTTTTTTTTTTTTTTTTTTACTGACCTGATCATTATCACCGTCTTTCCAGTGATTACTGCGCCCCGGTATACCGGCGCGTCCTGGCCCGGATGACGCGGTGCTGATCAGCTGAAAATGGATGAGAGGTGGGAACCCGGGAAGGCTACAGGGAGGGAGAGGGAGACGTTTAGGAGAGCAAACATTTTCAAGGTCACCCGGTGAACTGGAACCAGGGAGGGGAGATGCATGGAGAAAATAGTGCGTTTTGACACCAGCGCGCCGTTTGATTAAAAGGCAAAGTAATGGGTTTAAACACACGCACCGAGAATGCCGCCAGACTCTGTTGGCTTCTTTCCCCCCCGCAAATTAACGGTGCAGTGATGGAAATAAGGTTGTAATGTTTTCTAATGGAAAAGAAAGCCTATATAGCCTATTCTTTTTTTTTTTCTGGTCTTCTTGTTTTCTGACATACACAAAATAAATTGCCAAAACTAATAACCATGGCGCATGAGATTTTCTTTTTTGTTCCTCCTCTCTCCCCTCCAAAATAAAAACCCTTCAGTGTGGGAATTGGTTTCTTTTCCTACATTCGTTACCATGAACAATAATGGTCAAAATGATGAAACATCAATCTTGTAGCCTAATGTAACATTAACACTTGTGACTAGTGAGACAAAAAGCTGGTGTGGATTTGAGAGAGAGAAGGAGGAGAAGAAGGAGGGTAAAAAAAAAAAAAATGTCAAGCTTGCAGTTTGAGGCGGAGTTGTGTGTTACAGGGAGACTTAAATGCCTCATAGTGGGACCTGGGGTACCTGCAGAGTGAATGAACCTGCAGAGCAGAACAAAGAGGATTGCAAAACACACTGACAGATGATTTAATGCTGGCTGCGTGGGGAAAACAACCTCAAGCATATTAGCTTTCAGAGAAAAGTGCTAATCATGCATGCTCGCCGGTGGGAATACCGCCAGCAAATCAAACCTGAATGTTCAATACCGCCTATATTTAGGCGGTATTGAACATGGAGATTCAATAATCAAAGAACCTGGAAAGAGAGCAGAAATCCAGCGAGGGCCTCGGAGGGCCACTGGATGTTCCTGTCTGTGTGTGTGTGTGTGTGATGGCTGCTGCTGCTGCTGTGTTTATCCTGGAACCACCTCTTCAATGTGTCTCTTAATTCCTCTCTAATTCCGCGTGTCAGGGCCGTGTATCCCCGCTGTCCCGCCCAATGGCCCTTTGTCGCCCCGTTTTCAACTCTCCCCAGCATTACTCAGCTCAATGACACACGGCAAATTGCATTTAATAAATTAGCTTAATGGATTCGACGATCGGTTAGCGGGCACAGTGTTTCCTCTGGTTAAGCAAAACATTTATATCCCACATTCTCTCTCTCTCTCTCTCTCTCTCTCTCTCTCTCTCTCTCTCTCTTACACACACACACATACACGCGCGCGTGCGTAATGGGGCCCCCTGAGTCACGCGCAATAATTTGCTGATTCTGAAATAATCCTGATTCATTTATGACTTCATACTTGGCTCTGATGTCTGTTGATAAACTGTTTGGTTTCCATGAACCTCTGTGCAGTGGTGGAAGAAGTATTAAGATACTTTACTTAAGTACAAGTACCAATACAGCAATGTAAAAAATACTCCATTACAAGTAAAAGTACATAAGTATTATGAGCTTGATGTAGTTAAAGTATTGCAGTAAAAGTACATAAGTATTATGAGCTTGATGTAGTTAAAGTATTGCAGTAAAAGTACATAAGTATTATGAGCTTGATGTAGTTAAAGTATTGCAGTAAAAGTAGTGGTTTGGTTCCTCTGACTGATATATTATTATATATGACATCATTAGATTATTAATAGTGAAGCATCAGTGTTAGAGCAGCATGTTACTGTTGTAGCTGCTGGAGGTGGAGCTAGTTTACACTACTTTATATACAGTTAGCTAGTTTAGTCCAGTGGTTCCCAACCTAGGGGTCGGGGCCCCTCCAAAGGGTCAGCGGATAAATCTGAGGGGTCGTGAGATGATTAATGGGAGAGGAAAGAAGAACAAACAAAGTTCTGATACACAAATCTGTTTTCAGTTTTTTGGACTTTTTCCTCTAGTCTTTGATTTTTGCTGAAATATATTTGAACATGTGTGTGAGAAGTTTAGAGGGTAAAATCACTATTTGGTGGAGCTGTTAACAACTCATAGACATCTGACCCTGACTACACACTGCTTTTTGTAAGACGTCAAAAACCAAAAAGGTTGGAAACCACTGGTTTCATCTTTAACAATGTGTTGTATTTTAAAAGCTTGTTATATTATCCATTGTGTCAAATCTTCATCTGAAAAGTAGCTAAAGCTGTTAAATAAATGTAGTGGAGTAGTAAGTACAATATTTCCCTCTGAAATGTAGTGGAGTGGAAGAATAAAGTAGCATCAAAGTACAAGTACCTCAAAACTGTATTTAAGTAGAATACTTGAGTAAATGTACTTAGCTGCTGTCCACCACTGCCTCTGTGTCATTTAAACTCAGGCGTAGAGGTGATTCCACAACATTTGAGGCTATAAATCACCACCATCATCACCACTATCATCATCATCCTCTCCTGAACAAGGGTTATTGGCACTTGAGGCAGCAGCCACGCTGACTGCACGCGGTTAAATGTCATGACATCCCCTCCCTCCCTCCCTCCCTCCCTCCCCGCCACAACAATCCTTTATGGCCTCTGCATGTTTGGTTGCGCAAAACAATCTCATCGGACATTATTGATGTTACAGATGTTATAGTAATCAAATTATCGGCCTGTGAAGGGCCCCTCTGTCACCGCGCCGTGTGATGAATTATAGGAAAGGTCACAGCCTGCCGGTGCTTTATGGAGGGTTTGTACGGTAACGCTCAGGTGAACACCTCCAGGGCCGCTGCCTCTCTCTCTCTCTCTCTCTCACACACACACACACACTCATACATGTTTGCACCTCAAGGGAGGAGGGGATTGGAGGTGGGGGTCACCTTTTTCATAACACAACTTTACCTTTTGCATTTACAGGTAATGGGAGCTTAACTTCCCATGAGCCTTTGGTGCTCTGAGCGAAGTGAAAGTGAGGAAAAGAGGCACTTTGTGGTGCGTTTAAAGGAGAAGTCTGGTGATATTCTACAATTTATTTTCTTTATTGTCAACAAATCCCTTGAAAAGACCAAAACCAACAATGGATTCATCCTATTTACGAGTATTGTGTGTGTATCCAAAGCCTGATATCTTAATCCTTCTGTCATATAGATTCCTATTGTCGTCCAAAAACTATTAAAAACACGTCAATGTGCCAAACTGCTGCCAGAAATATTCACCAAATCCTGTTTGAGTAACGTTTGCTAAAAAATTACAGTTAACTGCTGATTTAGGAAATTACTAAACCTTTTTTTTTTTTTTTTTAATTAAACATAAATTTGTTGTTTCTTTTACCTGGTTTTAGGATTTACACCTTCAGTAGGAATAAATGAACTAACACATTGTTTAGTCTTTTAATGGGATTTATTGGCAGTAAGAGGAATATAGAACAAAACTAGTTTCTGTGTTACTACAGGCTCAATCATCTTCTCTACACACCCCCATGATGCTTTTATTTATATACACTTTATATTTTTAATTACTGCATTTGTCACTCTGTTTGTAAGAGTCCGTTTGCATACATTCATCTGCATTCCTTTTATTGTGTTTAGCTGGTTTCACCGGGATATTTGTGCTTATTTATGTGGAGGACAGTTAACATAAAACAATATAACTTATACTGACAATAACCATTATCTTACAAATCAGTCAACAGCACAAGTTTATTATGTTACGGCAATAATAGACCTTCGCTTTCTTTAGCTGCATTGGATAACTTTGTAGTTTTCACAGGATTGACGCTGAAACGATGTTATCGTTTAAGTCATTAATCAAACACATTTGCTCAACCGAGCTTCTCAAATGTGAGGATTTGCTTCTTTTCTTCGATTTGGGTTTGCAAAGACGTCTGAGAACCTGTTTTGAGCATTAATCACAATTCTCTGTCATTTTATTGACTGAAGTTGTTTAATCGACAAAATTATCGACAGACAGCGGATTGTGAGGTGTAGCCAACATAATGTAAGTTATGTACAGGCTGGAGTTAAGAACTGTAAAAATATATCGATCCCTTTATTATTTAATGTTGCTCATTCACAATCACTCAAGTTTCATTTTATTTCATCATCTCTTTCCAGCTCTGTAACACTTCTGTTCCTCCTTAAACGTCCAGTTCCACCCAGAATTTATCATCACACAGGTTAGTTTCAGAAGGATTATAAGTTTATTATCAGATGATGTATAAGGAGGTGATGATAATTAATAGCTGCAGATTTACTTTGAGGTTATTTATTGTTTGTTTGCAGTTCAACCAATTAACATCATACTGTAGTTATTCAACAAAGAGTGCAACCAAACCTAAAATCAGCTTCCATGTTGTGCTATTTATATGTTTTGCATGTATTTTGCGTTTTTACACAACTTTTTGGGTTTTAATGTAAATCAATGTTTAAAATGGTGATTCAGTGGTAAAGTATTATTCTGTGGTTGTTTTAGAGTTTGCATCTTTTAACTCATCAATTCATCTTCTATTTACAACGTGACATTAGCCATGCAGTGACATACAGCATAGAGTCTTCTATAGTTAAAGGCCTGATATTCCCAGTTAAACTTGTGCTGACTGTTTATCTAATGTGCACTATTTCAAACATTTAGACACTGAGCTTCAGCAGTGGCTCCACTGGAACCACAGGATTTTGAGAGACATAAGGTCCAGCTAACTAAAGACTACAGGTAGGCGTTTGTATTGAGGGAACTGCTCCTTAACAGGTCTGATCGAATGCAGAGGACGCATTACACCACAGAGATTAATAAAATATATCACAGACACAGTGATTGTATATTATCAGATTGATATTTATGTCCTATAAACTTATACAAACACCTATTTTTAGAAATGGTATTAACTGATATTAGTCTGTAAGATAAAGCAGCTTTTATAAAGGCTTTATAAGCTCTGACTAGCGGCTAATGTTTAATCAATCATATTGCTTCATTGATTCATTAACCATTAGAACAAGTTTTGGGTTGTGAAAAATACTTCCTGCTGGTGTTTATCCTCCTCCAGTAAGACCATCCAATGGACTGTTTGACCTCTGACCCTGCAGAGAATCTGAACCACAATAAATTTATTAACAACTGTGGTTGATTTACTGACTTCTGCTGATGACTTAGTGGACAACGAGAAACCTGCAGCCCCTTTATTAATGAATTACTAACATTTATAACTGCAGACTTGATGCATTATTGTTACCTTTTATTTATAAAATTGGAAAATAAAACACACCCACTGATTATAAATGTTTTTAGGCCTCTGAAATGAGGTGAAGCAGAGGAATTTTATGTTAAATCACATTGCAACTTTAAGGAATTACACTTGTTATTTTCTCACCTTTATTTCTCTTTTTACAAATGTATGTCTTGTTTTTTTTACTTTTCTATTCTGTTTATTCTCTTTTTTTGTTTCATTTTATTCCTGCAACTACCATTGTAAGTTATTAAAACAAACAAAAACACTGTCAATGTGCTCACGTCGTAGGCTCTGCTGTAGCCTACTCTGTCACTACTGTTGCAGCTGTACAACAGTGAATAAATTGTTTTGAGCGTCACACAACCCCCGTGAAATGACTCATTTCACTATCAGGATTTCATCCATTCGGTCTGATAACATTTGGAAAGTCTAGAAGAGCCGCATGATTAAATTATTTTATCTCCATTCAAGTTAGCATCAGGCTAACTGACAGAAGTCTCTAGTGTGCATGTTTGATCCACAGAGCATGCTCAGTATACGTTCATCCGGCCAGTGCGGGATTGTCTCCACAGACACCAGATTTATAAACTCTGAATACTGTGAAAAACATCAGCATTGTGTTGACTTGTTTTGCAAAGGCTTGAATGTAACGGACGTTCATTTATATGTAAAAGTTCCACACTGCAGGTTTAAGGTCCCATTGCTATATTTACTCCAGAGCTTTCAGCCACATCTCCTGGGCCTTCATCAACAGATGGAGTTTGCTGAGTTGTCACAGAGTGGAAAAGAATATTTATAAATAAATTAACACTTAATGTTATATTATCAATCAGCTTTTTACACTTTACAGATAGAGTTATAGTTAACTTCTTCATTAAAAACATTTGAAACATGTTGTATATATTGTTTACAACTGAATTAGTGTGTTATAAACTATTTATTATTATGTTTCTAAATGCCAAATAGAGAGCTGTTTAATATTCAGACATGTCAAATAAATAATATGTGCTTTAATTCCATTAAAAGCTCATAAATTTGATTGCAGAATGTGTTTTTTTTTTTACACAGGAGAGGAAAGTGAGTCTGGCTGGTTTGGAGGGAAGCTTTGCTGTCAGTCCAGGCCACATTAATCCAGACGCAATTAGCTGTCAGAGCTTCTGCTGTTCTCAGTTTGATGATAGCCTTGGGCTGAGCACGGCGGAGAGAGCCCTAATCAGGAGAGTAAACTCCGCTATATTTCAATTTGGGAGGGCGCTCTTCCGCTCCGGGGGGCTGTGGCACCGGTGATAAATAAAACGCCCATTTACTCCCCCGTTCGCCTCCCGCAGACATCCAAACTGCACTCGCCACCAGGCCCGTAATCATAGCCCGCATTTAGACGCTGAACATAAATCACACAATTGGAAACGCCATGATTAGAGATGCCAAACTCAAACAAATGCAGCGTGTAACCGTGTCAAGCCTGCGCGCCTGATATGAAATCATCCTCAATGAGAAATGAAACAAAATGGAACAATCGACACTTATACAAATACTGTTTAAAGACACTCAGTCTGTTATGAACTTAAAACAGCATCACTAAACTGTTTATTCGAAGCAGGAGGAAGAAAAAAAAACACCTCCAGATCACAGTTGTAATCTTAACCTAACAGGATTACAACCTCCTCTCATGTAATCCCCGAGTATTATGACACATCTGTTATTAACAAATGTGACAAAGGTGGCTTCCTTTTCAAATGTTAACCAGCATGTTCCTGAAGCAGTTTAAAGTGTTAATTGGCTGATTGAGTCCATTTATCTAATCCCTCAGTTTTCACCGCTGCCCTCAAACCCTCCAAAACCGAAGAGTGGATTTGGGTGAAGTGCTGCACACGATCTCTATTCAAATATTTCCATATGACAACTGCTCACAGACCACTCCAATTAAAGGCCAGTCACTTCTATTTAAGCTGCCTCAAAGGATCTCCGCGGTGTGCGTGGCGCAAACAAAAGGATCTTTCCAAAGCATTTAACTCCCCCAAAAAGTGACTCGGCCGACCCGAGATCCGCCCCCCCGCCTCAAAGGCCAATCTCAGGGGATTAGATGCTGGATTTGGGAGGAGAATTGGGGTTGCAACACTGCCTTTCCTCCCTGATTTCTTTTCTCTCTTTCCGCTAAAGAGGGGACCCGCCTGCCTGTGCGTGTTCAGCACCGTGGAAATGAGATGCGCATTTAAATCCTGAGAGCAGGATCCACCGCCTGTGGCCGTGCGCTGCCAGGAAAACCCGCCCGCCCTCGCCGGCAGGCCCGGGGGTTAATTAAGCGGCCTTCTAAAGCTGAGAGAGAAGGGGGCGGCCAGGTTTGATGCTCTCTACATCTGTGATTTCTAGCAAAATTCATCCAGTCCCCTCCTGCGAGCAAGGGAGGATTTTTAAAAGGTAAATTAGCATTCAGATGAGAGGCCGGTGCGTCATGGCGCTGCGCAGAGCTGAAGCTCAGTTAAAAGAGTAACAGTCATCACATTTTGAAGTCTTGAAGGAAGGATGGTGATGACTGATTATGACTTAGTGGGACAAAACATGAGTCTTACTGAGCCAAAGTGCTCCAGTCACTGAACACACCAGTTACAAGTTAATAAACAAGATAAAGTGCAAATCTTTGTTCACTGTGCACAGAATCAGGCCTGAAACTAACAATTACTTTCAACACTGATTAATATGTTGTTCAACCTTTACAAGGGTTTATATGTTTTAACTTTCTAACAGTTAATAAATCATTTATTATAGGTCATTAATGAGATCAACATGTGGCTTGACTGTTGAGACATAATTAAAGTCGTTAATAAAGAGTGAAAAGTTTCACACTTTTTAAAAAGACAACAGTTAGTGAGTCATCAGTAATTAGAAACGTTAATAAGTCATTGATTAAATGTTGCTACAATACTGCAAGGATCAATATAAAATATCAGAGAAACCAACAGTCCAAATATTCAGTTTCCAGTCAAAAACAAAAGAAAAGCAACAAACCTTTATATTTGAGTAACTGTAACTTGTCAGTGTTTTGGTATTTTTGCTTGATAAATGATTTAAACATTGAATCCAAACTAATATTGACTCATTTTCGGTGCTAAACTGATCAATTAATCCACTGTTTCACTTTTTTTGTTGACTCAGTGTCAGAGAGTCTGTGTGTTGGATCACATTATATTACAAAGTGTATCTTCAACACCAAAAACTGTAGTTTCACAACTTCAGTCAGAGTTGAATCAGCATCTGTTTGACAGTTTGATGGAATATTAGAAGTTCACAAAGTCAGATGTTTCTGTGTTTGTTGACATTGTTCATACAAGTCTTCATGTCTGTTGTTTTCACCTCCAAAGTTTTTCTTAAACCTTAAAAGTATGGACGTTAACCTGCCAGTGAGGTCAGATCATTTCCCTTTTTTCAAGGTTTCTTAATATCTTAACTATTTTAATTGTCAAATAATCTGTTAATAATCTACTTTTTCAATTATCAGGTAATCATCCAACCAACAATCCAAAACACCAAAATATTACATTTACAACAATATAACACAAAGAAATGCAGAAAATCTAACATTAAGAAGTTTGAACCTTCAAATTTTTAACTTTCTCTTTGATAAATGATCAATAATGATTAATGGATTATCAACATTGTCAGTCTTACACTGGTAGAGTTGCTTGCAATATTTTTCCTGATGTAATAATATTTGTTATTTATAATCATTGAATTAATCAACACTGCACTAAAAACAGATTTGTTTAATTGGATTTCATTTTGTCAATACTTGTGATTGTTTAGCATATTAATATTACATTTTAGCATTTATGTAGAAAGTATGATGCAATAATATTTTGTGGTTCTTCTCACAATTCTGTAACTTTGACTATTAAGCATCAAGTTCATGACATGTTATTAATGTGCAATATTAACTTTAAACCTCACTGATGCACTGCTGGGTCAGACTCAAAGATATTTAGAATATTTCCAGTTGATGGAATAATGCAGACTAGAAACCTTGAGTATAAAACATAAAGCTTTCATGAAGAGTTAAAACAAGATGATAAACAATATGTATAAAACCATCACATGGTGTTGAACCTTAAAGCTACTTAAAGAGAAAGAAAACAGGAAAACTGTATGTTAAGGGGCAACGGCTGAGTAATTTGTTAATTGATTTGTTGATTGATTGTTTGGTTCATAAAATGTCATAAAATAGTGAAAAATCATAAATCTGTGTCTTTAAACCCGAGGCAATGTCTGCAAATGTCTTGTTTTGTCCGACCAACAGTCCAAAACCCAGAAATATTCAGTTTACTGTCACATAAGAAGAAGAAAAGCTGCAAATCCTCACAATCAAGAAGCTGGAACCATAAAATGTTAGTTTTATGTTGCGTAACTAATAGATCATCAATTTATCATTACAGCTCTAGCTTATGAACAAAAGTCCAACTGCAAGTCAATTATGTTCTCACAAAATACAGATTTCCAAACTCAAACTTAAATTTGCTTCTGATATTCTACATTTGATTTACGGTGTTTCAAATATGTCTTGATGAATGAATAAATGTGTGTCCAGATATCAGAGAGATGGAATCATCAGTATCTATTATTATTAACATCCAGCTATTATTAGGGCTGCAACTAATGATTATTTTCAGTATCAGTGACTGTGTGGATTATTTTCTTGATAAACTGATTCATCTTTGGTCTATAAAACATCAGAAAATAGTGAAACAGTGACGTCAAATGTCTTGTTTTGTCCAACCAACAATCCAAAACCCAAAGATATTACATTTTCTACAATGTGAGACAAGAAAAAGCAGCAAATCTTTACATTTGAGGCTGGAACCGTTAAATCTTTGCCATTCTTTGCTTGAAAACTAATTCAGCATCAATTAATTGAACAGTGTGACTAATTGATTGACTAATCATTGTAGCTCTAATTATTAATATCCAGACATAATGTACTCTGTAACAAGAAGCCAATCAGCAGATCCACCTGTGGTGAGTTATGCAAATCATGAAAAAAAGGGCAGATTCAGTTTTCTAAATGCAAGTAAATTCCTTGAATAAACAATAAACAGGAAACATACAAACACACAAACACACACAAACAGGCACTTCTCTGATTTCCAGACGCCACTCTTGGCTTTTATAATCATTGAGCGGACGGACGGGTTGATGCAGATGCAAAGTGTTTGCAGGCGGAGAGGCCTGGCACTCTGCTCGCCGTGCTTTATTGTGCGCTCGCCGCCACATACAGGTCTTCATTAGGAGCGTCTGGAGACTAGGTGAGGGGCTTTTGTGTGTGTGAATCACTGTGGTTTATGTGTCTTTTGCACCACTAATATGCCACTATGTCAGATGGAGTCTGTTTTAGTGCAAGCCTTTATGGGGGTAAATTGGTGCCGAATAGGACAGCGGAGCACTTTAACAGCACTCACCTTCTCCTCACCCCTTTTAACTTATTAACTTACATTAACTCATTTTAACCTGTCAACAGCCCTGCATCTGTATCACAAATAAATCACAGTGGTGGGCGTATAAGTGTGTGTGTGTGGCTGTGTGTAAAATGTGTTTACCTCTATGTGAATCCGCAAGCTTTTTACCTCCAGAGTCACTATTAATGAAGACGATCTCCCGTTTTGACTGTGTGATCACCTTTTAATGCACTTGAGTGGTTTTTAAAGTGCAATCAAATGCTAATTAAAGGCTGCTGGTGGGTTTTTTCTTAGCGGCTGACCGTAAATGCTCTTTCCTCCGTAGTTTTCCTTTTGTGCGTGCTTTCACTATAGGAGGCCCCCCCCCCCCCCCCCAGTCAGGAGAAACATAAGCATGAGTCGATTGTTAAATGCACCTGCGAGACGGCCATCGGTGAACTGTGTCTCTCAAGAGGGCACGGAAATGGAAGGTAAACAATGTGATGAAAGCACAGCCTTTCAGAGAATCTGCCATGATTAGATTTTCTTTGCCGTCTGAGTGACAGCGCAGACGAGATCGGCGCATAAACCCACAATTTTTTTTTTTTCCTCAAGTATTTCATATTTAAAGGGGCTATATTATGCTTTTAGTGATTTTATAATATGGTTAAACTTCCAAAACTTGAGGTTAATGTAGGTAAAAAAGCTCCCTGCAAGTCAAAATCCAGGGCATCAACGTGCTCTGAACGCTTCGTTTGCGATGTTTTTTTTCTACTTTGCTCACGAACTGACATCAGCTTGTCGCACATGCCTATAAACAGCTGTCCGTTCTGTAGCCTTGGTTGCTAAGGTGTTGCTATGTGTTGTTTGTGTTGTCCACTCACATAGTTCGGATCAGATTCAGGCTCGGACATGTGAGGATGTGACTGAGAAGTTGACATTTTGAGTAAAGAATGAGAAAAAGTAGCGAAATCCTGCTGCTATAGTTTGTTTCATGGTTTGTCAAGCTGTGGAGCAGCTTCCTGAAGCTGACCAATCAGAAGAGAGTGGGTTCACCGGGAGGTGGGCCTTAAAGAGACAGGAGCTAAAACGGCCTGTTTCAGACAGAGGCTGAACTGAGGGGCTGCATAAAGGGCCAGTAGAAGATAAATAAAGAGTTTTTAACTGTAATTAATGCAAAGATATTCCAGTAGAGGCCCAGATTAAAAATATAAACCTGTAAATGTGTAAAATGCCCCTTTAACATGGTGCCTCATTTAAAGCTACAGAAAAAGCTAGTTACTGTTTTAATATTCATTCTTGTGCAAACACAACATTCATATCTTGCATCAGTGAGGAAATATCTACTCAGTGCTATTTATGCTTGAACTTACACGTCTCGGAGCATGAAATATAACCTGATAGAAACCTCTCCCTCCTCGTCTCCTCTGGACTGTAGATTGATGAATGTGGGACACCAAAAAGGAAAGTGAAAAATCAAATCAGCAAAGCTGAATGTGTCTGTCCCCCTAATGAGCTGCTGATTGAACATTTCAGTGGGGAAACATGTAGTCATTAGTCTCCATGCTCCAAAGAAGCATTTAAAAGAAACTTCAGTAAAGGGAAAAAAAAAAAAAATCTAATTACAATACAGGAGACACAGGAATAGCTGTGAAGCATCAATTTAAGCATAATCACCACAATTACTGTTCCCCTGGGTCTGCTGGAGTTACACAGTGATTGTTTTGGGGGAGAAATTGTATTTGTGTGGATATAACACCTTTTTTCCTCAGATGTCATGCATCTTCTCATCATCCAGCAGGTCTTGGTCTTTACTGAGAGCGAGGCGTGTTCAGCGCGTCGAGGGAACGTAATTTTGTGTTGCCGGAGGATTAACTGTGTTAGCGACTTGTGAAATGATCAGTTACAGAATCGTTAATCTATTTATTCAAATCACAGTCTGCACGTGTTATGATGGATTATACATCTTCGTTTTCATAAAATAATTTAAAGAGTCACTTCAACTAAAGTGTATCTGGTTGAGATATTCATTTCCAGTCCAACCCAGTAGAGAGCTGAACTGAAACCAGGGTTCTTTACCAGTGATTGGGAAACTCATATCAAAACCATTTTGTCATTTGTAAAGACTTAAATTACTACAAAAAACAGCCTTGAAACATAACTTTGCTCAACACTGTCATGCCGTTCACTCTATTTGTCTTAACAGGGATTCATTTCTTTATGTGATGTTTCTGTGCGGCCTTTAACAAACACCATTTACTACATTAAAGGACGGGTTCACAGTTTTCCAAGTCTGTCTTAAAACAACAGTCAGGTGTCCGTATGAACAGTGAAAGAGGTTTTCCTCGCTGTAATCATTCCTCCTGTTCATACTGGCTGTTAAAAGATCCCCTTCAAATGTGCTTTCAATGTAAGTGACGGAGGCCAAACACAGTCATTTTGTGAAATGCATGTAAAAGTTTATCTGAAGCTTATATGAAGCTTCAGCAGTCTGAGTTAGTCATATCAAGTGGATATCTGACACATTTAGTCTTTTTAGCATCAAGTTCCCTCTTTGTGTTTCCCTGTTGAGCTGTGGAAGAAGTATAGTAACAAAAAGAAGGACTGTGACACTAAAAAGACTGTAACGTTTAAAGATATCTACTTGATTTGACTCATTTGGACGCTGAAGCTTCATATTAGCTTCAGATAAACTTTTAAATACATTTTTGCTAGCAAGGCTGCAGATTTTGTCCCCCCATCACTTACATTGTTAGTGCATGAACAAGAGGAATGATTACAGCAAGAAAAACATGTTTCAATGTTGATTTGGGCTCCTGACTGTTGTTTTAAGACAGACATGAAAAACTGTGAACCCGTCCTTTAACTCAGTCTATCAGGATGCTATCAGGCTCAGTGTGACCACCTGCTCTGCCCATGATAGAGCAACATGTTGTCGCTTTATTCAAAGATTTGATGAGCTGTATCTATTTAAGGAGTCCAGCTATGTAAACAGATGATGGGACAGTATTCAATCGAAATAATATAAATGTAGATTTTATATATATATTCTCTCAGGATAAGTGATTTACAGAGCAGATATGTCGCTGTAGCAGACAAAAAAAGGAAACTGAATATCAGTTGGATTAAATATTTCTAATAAAGGATGAAATCCATAACTGAAGCGTGTGAAGTGACATTGCTGTATTTGCTTGTGTGTGTGTGTTGTATTTGCCTGCATGTCTGTGGCTCCCCGTCAGACGAACGAGCGGCTGATCAGAGACACGCTGGCTAATGAGAAGTTGCTCTCAGTGGTAAGGTCAGACAGGCGTTTCCTCAGCTGGGATCCTCTGCTTTCCCCCCCTCCTCTTCCTCCTCCTCCTCCTCCTCCTCCTCTCCCCCGAACATTGCCTTCATCCGTTCCCTACTCTCTTCAAACAGAGACCGTGATAAGACCAACTGAACAGGCCCATCATGTCACTGTGCTGCAGCCCAGAGAGGGAATGAAATCAAGCTGTCACTGCACAGCATTGTAGAGCGAGAGGTGAAGAGGAAGAGAGGCAGCCCCCCTGTTCTCTCATTCCCTCCCCAGAGCCCATTATAGCAGGTGCCAACACCGGGAGATGGATCACACACACACACACACACACACACACACACACACATACACTCATGCATCTGTATGAGGACAACGTATGAAAAATCTTCTCTAAAATCTGCGTTAATTTCCTTAATCTGTATTCAAAAGTCATCACACAATTTGTTACGTCGCGCTCACAAGATATGAACTTGTTGTTGTAAAAAGAGAAAAAAGGAGCTCAGCTTCTGGTAATAACATTTACATCACAGTGATTGAAGTCAGACAAACGACAGCTACTATCTGTTCAAATGTACGAGACTTATTACACATCTACTTGTTGTTAAATGAGTCGTTTCTAAAACTGGAAATCATCGGAAAACTGGCTTAATGAAAGAAAGATGAATTATTCGTTTTGTAGGAGATTATTAAGAGCACCTGAGAATCACAGCGGACTCAGGATGAACATATTTAAAGAAAAATAAAAGGATTATTCCGATTTTGCTGGTCTTCAGTAGCTTTACTGGAGGTGTATCTGCCAACTCATCTGACTTAGAACAATGTATAATATATGGCAACAATCACAGTTTTATATCTAAATCATAGTATTCCCCAAAATAATGATAAACTCTAAATAATTCCATTAAAATCAATTAACTACCAGAACTCCAATAAACATAAAATAGGCTTATATAAAGTATTATAAATGATTAATTCTGATGTATCAAAAGGTATTAAAACTCATTGTTTGATCTACAATTCTTATAACTAGTATATTTTATAGAATTAAGATTATAATAAATTCAATGTTAAGTATTCTTCAGGTTTATTAACTAAAATCACACATTCTGTGCTAAATACTGAATCTTATCTGTATTTACAATGAAGCTTGATTCTATTTATAACCCTTTAGCCCGTTATGAGAATGTTAACTGTTGCTATGGCAACAAGTGACAGCTGACATTAGCATATACTAGCTAGCTTAGCTTAATCATCCAAACGACAATAACCCATAAAATCACCAATCGGCATATTTAAATAAAAATCAACAACTACCAACAGTCAGAGTCTTTAAAACTGTTGTTGTCACAGGTTAGATTGTCAAAATTAGAAAAATAACAGCTATGAAGGGTAAAATATTAAAATATGAAGGTGCTTAGGTGACATTTACCCACCTGAAAGAATTAATGCAAACAAACAGTGGTTCTGCTGGTCCTCAGTAGCTTTACTGCAGGTCAGTAGTTCTCAAACTGGGGTCCAGGGACCCTCAGGGGTCCTTGAGGAGGTTCCAAGGGGTCCTGTTTTGACTGTTTTGGTCATGGATTTCATACACTTTCTGTAATAAAATATCTAAAAGCAGAAATCTTATCAAATGGGGGTTCGTGGTCTAGTTTGTATCAGTTTAGGGGTTCTTCATGTGTAAAGGTTGGAGAACCACTGATCTATGTGTAGCTGCCGACTGAAGAACGCAGCTCTAATTATCTATCTATCTGTAAAGACACAATATAAAGTGTGAATACCGTATATAAAATAACACATAGCTACAAGTGAGTGGGCAAATTCCCATAAATAACCTTCATGCCACACAAACACGGACGTACGTTTCTGTTGTTTATTTAAACACGTCCACCGCTGGCTGCTCTTTTCCTCTGTTTAGCTTGTAATTAATTAAAATCATGAGAACGTGGGCCGTTGTGCAGCGTGTTCAGATTCAGCGTGGGAGTGATGTGGGTGCTGGATTGTCAGCAGCTCTACTGTCGTCCTCTGGTTTGTCTTTAAATCTTGAAGAACCCCTCCAACACGTGTTTTAAGACGTATAAAAATACCCTGTTTCGAATAACTACTTGTGTCTGATGTGGTCTTTTAACTCCAAAAACCTTCTGCAAATATTTTTCAGTTTAACTTCTGGACTCGACGTTGTATCCAGAAGCTCCTTCTTCTTCTGGTGCCGTGTTGTGAAGCAGCTTTCTGATCCGCTTCCAGTTGTTAAAAATGAAAGGTGGTTTATAGAAGTCAGGTCAGGACTAGTTTATGGAATAGTGTCACAGATTTATAATGAAACCTTCAGTGATATTTCTACTACAGTTATCAAACACAACGACACGTACGAGGATGTGGGCGTTATTCATTTTTTATTTAAACTGTAGTGATGTGTTGTTCGGATTTCAGGATTTTATTTTGTTAGTTCGCATTCAACATCAAACTAACCAAATAAAATCATTTAACATGTTGGGACTATGTTGGAAATAAGTATTTTCATTTTAACTTGTTATCCCTTAGAGTTTTGTTTTTAAATTATCATATCCTACTGTGCAGACTGAGGCTGTAAATAATTAGATTAGAATTAGAAGATTATTCTCATTTTCATTTAATCTGTTGAATGTTTTCTTGATTAATCAATGAGTTTGGTCCATAAAACGTCAGAAAATGCTGAAAAGTGTCGATCACCGTTTCCCAGAACCCAAGTCGTCTTCAAATGACGTCTTCAAATGTCTCCAACAGTCCACAACTCAAAGATATTCACATTACTGTCACAGAAGACTAAAGAGACAAGAAAATATTCACATTGAGAAGCTGGAATCAGAGAATTTGGTCTTTTTTTTCTTTTAAAAAAAAGGACCGAAAACAATCAATCAATTATTAAAACAGTTGGCGTTAATTAATCAACTAATCGTTGCAGCTGTAGTGTGAACAAAGTTGAGTTTCAAGACATCCACAGTGAGCTGGGAAGATATTTGGGGATTCGGGAACGCTACTGTGCAACCTTTTCTTATTCTTTCCACTAAAAGACACTAAAGGAAGGAGGCGTAACTTGAATGTTTAAACTCTTTCTTTTTGGCCACTAGTGTTCTAGTCAAAGGGGACTTTAGCCTATTTCTGAAATGTCCAAACACTCTTTGTATGGCTCAAAAATAAAAACATGAGGGCTGCAGACTAAAAAAATACACACACACACAATAATATGTGTGTGTGACCAACAGCATCTCACCCACTGACTCCTGCTGGTTCCAGATCTGTGCGTTTGTGTTTTTCTTTTTGTGAACTTGTAAAATGTGCAAATGTGTTTGGAAATCTTCTGTGTGGCTGTATGATGATGTGTTGAGAAAAGCGAGGTGTGTGTGTGTGTGTGTGTGTATCTGGCAGGCCTGACACAGTGGATGTGTGTGTGTGTGTGTGTGTGTGTGTGTGTGTGTGTGTGTGTGTAATGGGAACAGCTGGCTGAGGGAATGAGTACAGAGGGAGAGGTGATGGATGCGAGTGGAGCTCCTGTGACAGATGAGCTAACAGGTGTTCACCACAGCCCTCAGAGAGACACTATTTATGAGCCGGAAAAGACAGCCAGACGCAAAGCACACTACGCCACCGGCCTACTCCGTGCTAAAACACATCACGTACGGCGCCACGACTTTACTCTACGATGAGCAGCACAGCAGATCCGTCTTTAAGCGGCGGATGGGCTTTAGCTCGCTATCAGTCTCCCTGCACAAAGTCCTCGTACATCTTCTACTGAGGAATATTCACATAAAAATAAACGTATACGGCTATAAGACGCTTTACCCTGCATCTCCACTTTGCTTCTTCAGTTTGCAGCTAAGAATCAATCCTACTATCACTTTGTTGTGCTGTTACAACTCTTAACGCTGCTTCTGCTGCTGCTGTTTTCAAAAATAACTATCAGCGACTCACTTTTAAACAGTTAATGACATCAGTTTGGATCAGAGGTCAATGACATTTTTCTTTGGACAATGCAAGACTATACAGTATGTTTTAAATATGTTTTGTTTATGTCTTTTAATTCCTTTAGGGCTCTATCTGAAGGCAGATGTCATTTTCCTCCATTAATAACAGAGTTACAGCAGCCTTTAGCTCCCAGTTTGTGTCTGTCATGTGCTTTATTATCTTACACTCCACTTACAGAGCTATAAAAATATATACTGTATGTTTGGGAAGAAGAAGAAGAGAAGGTCATTAACAACATTTAAGGCTGTTCTGAAGGTATTTCAAGAACCCTCAAGGATTCGTTTGAACATCTGGATGCAAAAATATTCCAATCTGCTGCACAACAAAAAATATTGTTAATCTGTTTTGTCAAGTTGCAACTGTATTTCTATATCCAGATGGCCAGAAATGATACGTCCTTTTTCTTTTTGATAAAACATGAGAAAAATATGAGCACATTATTTTGTGTGATCGGTGTAGATAAACATAACTCATGATAAAAATGTTCAATTCATTTGACATTATATAAATTAAGCAAAGAAATATTTAATTTCTGGCTCTTATCCATCAGTCGCAACAAAAGAAACATGTTAAAAATCACTTTTAGTGCAGCAGATGGGATATTTTTGAGGATTCTGGAAATACCTTCAGATCAGCAGTAAGTGTTTTGTTTTGTTTTGGGGGGGTCAAACATTGGTGCTTATATACAGAATTTTTCATAAACTGGATGTTTAGCTCTGTCATGTGAAGGTAACACACATGAGGCTCAAACTGGGACGACAGCAGCTTCTGTTTGGCCAAAAAATGACAATATTGTGTTTATGAGATACAAATCTGACTAAAGCTGTGGAGTTAAAACTATGTTTGAGTTCACAGGTACTTGTTTCTTTGAGTAAAGAGGTTTAATACTTGTGTTATTTATCTGGTAAGTTTATTAGCATTAACTCCAGCACCATGCACTGTCCAAACAACCTGCTGCAAACCAACACACACGAGCCTTGTGTTTATATTTGTATCTATAGTCAAGTTTTGATGTAAATTCATCACTTTATTTCCATCGGGGGGTGGTGGGGGGGGGACAGATTTGGCCAACAGGCTGCTACCTGCCAACCCTGGTTTATAGAAGGTGGATGGGAACATGAGATGAGCGGGGGACGAACATATGGCGGGAGGTGGAGTGACAGATGATTCAAAATCATCAAGTCATGAGTACATGGTATGTGTCTCAGCCTGCCAATTAGCAGAGCTCACTATCAACAGTTTGTGTTTCTGCCACGTTCAGATAAATGACTTTAAATCACAGCGTGGAGACGTTTGACTGACAGTCGCTAAATACGTTCAACCGAGGAGAGTTATTACCGCAGCAGCGAGACAAGAAGAGGAAAAAAAAAAAGATTATTTGTTTTAATAAATTCACTTTTTATTATTCAGCAAAAGCGATACAGATAATTGACCTTGTTGATTTAAGTCTACTGTATATTTTTGGTTTTCTAAATAACATTATTTTCATGTAGAAGGCACTTGAACAGATGTGATTTGTGGGGCGGTGTAAAGGTTGGAATGAAATGATCCAGCTACGAGTAAAACTAGACTTTAAGACTTTTTAAGGCTTCTGATTTAATGACCGTGTTTAGGGGGAGTTTTTTTTTTTCTCCATTTCTTGGCACTAAAGTACAAAATCCATCAATGCAAACACGGAGGTCACTTGGCTCAGGCGGGGATGCCAATTAAATACAGTCGAACAACAGCGCTTGAAATTTCTTAGAGGAGTGTCTCAATTCGTATATAAACACAGAAGAGGGACAGAAAAACTGACCTGTAGCACGCTGAGCTGCTCGTTCTCCCAAAATGTACGTACAAATATCTGTACATTGGTCAAAATCATGAATGGAAATGGTCATTTTTCTGCTGGGAGGGGGGGGGGGGTCATGTTTAAATGTGACTTATAAAAGGATGAGGTGGGATGAATAGAAGTTTCACATTTTAAAAATCTATTATAAAGTCTATGCTGCCTTCTGTGCGTTTTAAAGGAGATCAACACTTTATTCAAAGACTTTCATAAAGTTATCTCCGTGGTTCAGGACAATCTCTTCTGAAGCGACAGACCGTAAAAAATAAGAAACACTGCACAAGTGATCCTCCGTCGTTCCCGGTTCCTTCTCTGTGAGCTCACAACTGTAGTTCTTCGGTTTCTGGTTTTTGGATAAAAGTAGTGCCTGACTTGTCCTAAACCACGGAGATAAAGTATATGAATTCTTTAATTGAAGTGCTGCTCCCCTTTACCTTTACTAAAGGTCTTGTGGGTTTTGAGGAGATGAGAAACTCTATGCCTGCGTGAGGGCTTGTTTGAGGTCTCGGAGCAACATGGACGCCATGACGCTCTTCTCTGTGTTGATGGTGAGCAGGGCGGCCGAGGACTCCTTCAGCTCCAGAGACACCAAGACCAGAGCTCCGCTGCTGACCGTCCGCCCGGCAAACCTGCAGGAGGGTTAGAGAACACACAGAGCACAAACATGGGTCAGCTTCACTAAAGCACCAGGACAGACAGACGCTGATCTGCAGGAAACATCACTTTAAGGACCGTAAACTAACTTACTTTTACATTTCCATCAAGTTAAAGAAACAGGATTTATGAAGTCAAAGTGTTTCATGTGATCAGAAAATGAAAACAATGAAATTTACTTTACAAGTTGAAAACATGAATATCAATCGATCAACTGCAAGTATGAGCGTTATTTCTACTTGTGAACAGTTGCAGCACAAGAAACAGTCCGTTTACCTCGTGTATAAACTGATAAAAGCACTTTTGACACTTTTAACATAATATTTGCCTTTGTGATGTTGAATATTGTTGGTCAGCTACAGACTGATCACTCTCATTAATCGTTAACTCTTTCTAACATCATCATACTTGTAATTTTTAGATGTTTTATTTGTGTAAATGAATCATCTATGTGTACTTTGTTTGTGAACTTGCTTGTGTCAAATTGCTCCTTGAGAGACAAATGAAAAACATTAAAGAGTTTGCGAAGCCGCCACTGAACTGCTGCAGAATAAATGAAACTGACATTATTTCTATCATTTATTTACATATTATTTATAAATGATGTCTCTGTTCTCATTATTTCATGTGTAATCTCCTTATCAGTAAAAGCAGTTTCCACCTCAACTGTAAACATTTGGTCATTTTTCTGATGCGTCACCTTTTCAATTCAACACTATATAATGATTTTTTTTGTTTTTAATTTAACCTTCATTTAACCAGGAAAACATCATTGAGCTTAAAAATCTCTTTTTCATGAGTGTCCTGACCCAGATAGGCAGCGACAACGACGAGTACAGACAAACAACACAAAAATATAAGAGTGAAAATACTGCAGTCATATAAAATATTACTTACTGAAGACAACTTAAGATTTCCTAAAGCTGTCTAGATAAAAACAAGACCGATCTGAAACAACTCAATGACACTGAGACTCTAAAAACATCAACAGTTAGTTGAGAAGGCAGATTGTGCTGCTGTGATTTAAATTCCTGAAGACGAAACCAAATTCTTAAATTTTAAATTAAATTGCAGAAGGTGCAGCTTAAATAAAGGCTCTTTAACTCAGTGCAAACTTTTAACTGGGAACCGTTAATAAATATGAATACCTGGAATCAATAAATAGTTCATGTATGACAAACATGAGGCACCTTAAAAAAAAAACAGATAAATGTGTTGCCAGCCACAAGCCTTCACACTTAACTCCCCCCAACAGCCATAAATCCTCACGTTGGAAAATTCTCTAACACCTCACACCTTGTGATTACCCTAAATTAGTGAGTGAGACAAAGACGGAAAACGATGTGACAGGAAATATAGAGAGCAGAGCAACAGACAGTCTATTATCCAGCTGACTAAAGAGCCATTAGGGGTGAGACACGCCCTTCCTGCCAGTCAAACACAGTTTAGCCTGTTTTTATGGACTGTGGCTGTCCATGAGTGTGTGGGAGCTTTGGGACCAGTATGGGGGGGGGTGCCCCGTCCCACCAGCTCCCTCTGGGCCATTGGGAGAATTCTCAGTCCACCGTTTCCTTGGATACCGTCCCTGCAGACCTGGGGCAAATCTGGGCGCACATGGTCCCCATTGAGAGCGCTAACAAGAGGCAGACAGGGGCTATGACCCAGCGTGACCCCTCTTTGAGGGCGACAGAGCCGAGCTGGGCCCCCTTCTCCCGCTCCCCCCCTCTGGCCCTCTGCATCTCTGAGCCTCACGTGGCGGACTCCCAGCCATCTGCCTCCATTTAGCACTACATCCCCGCAACAAAGACCCCCTGTGGCAGCCTGCTTAGGCCTGACAAACAGCTCACAAAGAGCCCCACTTAGGCCTGACTAAAGCCTGTGAAGAGCCCCCGCAGGACGGCCTGTGGACAGGCGCTGTCACCGAGCCCCGCGACGGCGTGCTGCGCGGCGGTTACAACGAGCACGTCCACCAATTAGCACACACACATTAAAGACGAGGAGGAGGAGGAGGGAGGGGGGCCACTACGGGGACATGCATACACAATGAAACGGCGCTGGCTCACAAACCCAGTGTGTCTGGGTGCGTCTCAGGGGAGCTGCTAAATTACCATCAACAGAGGAGAGGGAGTTTATCAGGGAGCTCTCAGGGAGGAGAGAGAGAGTCCTCCTCGGCTTTAATTAAAATATTAGCCACTTCTGCAGGAAACACAAGCCATTCAAAGAGGAGGATTCATTTCTCTCTAAAAAAAAAAAAAAAAAATACCAACCTCTTTAGTCGGCTCTCGCTTATCTAAATAATTCAGGGTTTATGTATTAATCCAAATTAGTAATAGTGGAAATTCAGGATGTGTCCTCCGTCACGCTTCATTCAAACCTGTAAAACCTGCAACCACATTAATCCTATTTATGCACCAAAAAAAAAGAAGTCTTATGTGTTTCCATGTGCTCCTTCACACATGTAAACATACTCGTCCCTGTCCGGTTCCCTTCTCTCGCCCCCGCTGTCAGCCGCCTAAGGTGTCTATGTGGTCCCTGTGGCTTTGCTAATGGATTTAGGATATAAATCTATCATTTACTCAGCCAGTTAACACTACCCCGAGGCTGCTTTCATTTCGTCTCAGGAGACGCCGCTGTGGGCCTTTGTTCACGTAGTGGTGATAAGAGCGAGTGAAATAAACAAGAGCGTGTTTTTTGATTTGCGTTTGATTTCCGAGCGTATTCGCTGTGAATATTCTCAGTTTTGTGCTCGTGTGTGCACGTGTCTGGATCTGACGCGACGTCGGTGCATTTTTTTAAAGGACTAGAAAGGAAAGATTAAGGACGAGCGGGGCCCTAAACGGGTCATTGGTATTCTCCTGCACTCTTCACATACTGGGCTAAACACTGGATTAATTGCAGTGTATGGAAAGAAAAGCAAAGCATAACCCCTGGACTTAGAGCAGGCGGATTGGCATCGATCGGCAGGGCTGCAGCTAAGCATCACTCTCCAATTATCTGTGATTCTCCTCAGTGCGGAGAGCCTGTGTGTGCCATCTGCCTCCCCTCCACCTGCCACTGCAAACACAGTGTGGGCTTCACCTTTACATTCACCCTCACGCAGAGAGGACACAGGCCGCCAAGGACTGGGCTCAACAACCGAGAATGCAGGACTTAACCCGCAGATAGTACACCAGCCCTCTGAATCTTAAGTAAACATTCAACCGTGTTAGATTTTCTGGAAACGAGCCACTCAGGTACAAAAAAAAAAAAAACAGACTTAAAATGCGTCATGTTCTCAACAAAAATCAGAAACTCGGAGGGTAAAATGTGCAGCTGGATGCTATTGTTCCATCCTGGTTCTTGGCCAGGTGGACGAGTGGAGGAGTGTCCTTCAACTGAGTGGTCAGTGAGGCCAGACCAGAGCCCAACACAAGCGAGCAGACTCAGACCAGGCAGATGGCCAGAGCTATTAGCCCCAATTAGAAGCAGGAACCCTACTCGCATCTCCAGAGCTTGGCCATACGGACACATCGCAGCGCTGCACTCGCAAGAGGGCGGAGGGGCGGACGGACGACGGAGGTACGAGAGAGGACAAACGGACGACTGAAGAAAAAAAAAGAATTTAACTCAACAAGGGTTCAAGGAAGACGTCCTCGCATGTTGCATCTTCATTGTTGTCTGTTAATAACCCACATTACAACAGTTTACAGTACACGTTGCTGGTAAAGTGAAGACAGATCATAAGCAACAGTGTCTGCTGAAGCAATCTATAACGGAGAGACCAGACGTTTAATTAGTCAGGTAATAAATGATAGCCAATTAAATTTCAAACAGGAACAAGAATTCAACTTCACTGAAAAAAAGAGGAAAATTCACAGTGTTTAGAAAACCATAATTTAATTATATCAAAGTGCAAAGTAAAGAGAAAGCATAGCTTATAAATCAAGAGGTTCAGTTTTTTTTTTTTTTTTTTTGAAAATTAGGCTCTAACCGGAGGGATTGGCAATGCATGCAAAATTCGATCAAATTTGCTTTCAAACGGACTGAAAAATAGAGCACATTTATTCTATTCCGCCTGTTTAGACATAAACAAGAACAGCGTTTTCTACATTTGCTTTCCTGCTTGATTTATTGCCATCCTCCTTTCCAGCAATCAATTTCTGTGTTTCAGTGGCATCCCCCCCTCCCTCCCCTCCCTCCCCCCCGCCCCCTCCCATCCGCTCCACCTCAACACCTGAGAAAAAGCAGTGCTGCACCCTGCTGATAAACAAGGGGAGTGCAGAGGTGCAGAGGGAGGCAGGCTGATGCTTTGTTAAACAGAACCATTGTTAACTGCGGTCTATAACACGGAGCGCCGCCTGAGGTCAGTTTAAAGCGTGTGAAAGATGTGTTGTGAACTGTGTCATACTTTAAGCTTCGTATGGAGGGCAGATACTTTGTGTGATCTTACCCAGATTAGAGAGGCCTCTCTCTCTCTCTCTCTCTCTCTCTCTCTGGGGAGATCAGAGGAGAGATAGAGGGGGTCCTGGATGGAGGTCACCTCACACATCACATTTAATGCAGAGTGCCCCGCAGCGATAAGCTCTCAGTGGGTGTATCCGATCGGATCGATCGCTCTGCTCTGAGTGTGTGTGTGTTATTTAAAGTATGTGAAACAGCGATACATGAAAACAGTGCTGAAATGATTATAAATCACACCAGACACATGCAGATATTCACACTTAAATCTGTCTTTTAACAGTAGTGATGTTGCATTTTTAACTTGTTTTTACTGTTTTACTGTTTCTACATTTGTCTGTGATTGATCCGTGTCAAAGAGGAATATCTGTTATCATGTGACAGACAATAAAGTTTCTTGAATCTTGAATTAGTTGATCGGTCCTTTATCAAGTAAAAATGCTGATCAACCTCTGATCCCAGCTTCTCCAATGTAAAGATTAGCTACTTTTCTTTGTTTTATATCACTGTAAACATAATATCTTTTTTTTTTCCAGTTTGCTGCTGGAATTAACATGTGACATGAGATTTAACCAATAGGAATCCTGCACTGTGAACTGAATATCTTTGGGTTTTTGGACTGTTTGTAGGACAAACTGAAGACATCATCTTTGACTAAAGGAACCTTTAATGGGCCTTTTCACTATGTTCTGACATTTTATAGACTAAATGATGAATTGTAAAAATAACCAACAATCGATTGTTGCACTTTTGTTTTGTCTCCGAGAGCAGGTTGGGATGTAGGAAGAGGAAAATGTGTAAATAAAGCCTTAAAATAGTAAATATAGTTGACGGGTGGTAAAATTTCTTCAGTTGGTCTACAGCAGGTATGAAAAAAAAGGAAAAGGAAGCGATTTCCACACAAAACTAAACCAAAAAAAAGGATGATAAAATTAACAAACTGCTCCAGCGTCATGTAGTTAAAAGAGTAATCATAACTAATTGATTGATTTATTACTCTGCTGGTTACTTTCTTGGTTAATCGATTAATTGTTCGGTGTATAAAATATCAGGAAATAATGAAAGATGCCTATCATCATTTTCCAGCACCCGTGGTGACATTTGCGATACATTCTCTGTTGACTGACTGATCAATTGATCGAATAATTGTTGCGGCTCTAATTAGAACAAAACAATAATTATATCAGTTAATTATCTGATAATCATATTAAAGTAGATAACAACCAGAACCTGCGCAGTCACTGCCTGCAGAATCAAAAGCATAAATAAAACCTGGAGAACTAACATCTAGCATCAGACTCTGCTTTCTTTGTGTCGAACCTGCTCTGAGGCTTTTTTTTGTCAGCGAGTAACATCGTTTCCATGACGCCGTAAAGGGAGCTAAGGACAGGTGTGGGCCGGTTATCATGAGGACACCGGCGGACATTATGGAAACAAGTGTCTACATGATAAGACCGCAGGGCGACACTGGGAGACTGTCTTCCTCTTTTTGCCGTCACAGGTGCAGGAGAGAGAGATTGATAGCATGGAGTCGTTTGAGCTATCGGTTATTCTGAATGAAGTATGGGCTTATTGGTCGCGGGCCTCTCCCACTGGCTAACATTGATTTCCACTCACTCTTTCAGCTCTCTGTGCCCTTGTGCAAGTGTCTCCCTCTTATTTTTTTTCCCCCCACTCTGACTTCCTCACTGTCCTCTTATTTATCCTACGTTCTTCCTTCGTTCACTCGCTTACATCGTTTCTATTCCGGCCTTAATCTATAAAGAAATGATCACCAACGTGAGACGGAGACATGGAGAGATGTCTGCACAGAGCAAAGTAATAAAAAGACAGACAGACAGACGGGAGGAGGAGGACAGAGCGTGGTGCAGAGGGATGGAGTGAAAGACAAAGAGGAAATGAAAGAGAGACAGCGGCGTGGAGGGAGAGACAGATGGGGGGGTGGGTGGAGGAGGGGGGGAGACGACGACGCAGAGATGAAGCGAGAGAGAGAGACAGAGCAGGAAACAGAGGGAGAGAGGGAGGTGTAATTATCTATCAGGTGTTCGGGTGTGCGTGACAGAGGAGGAAGCTCATTAGCACACTCTGTGTACACCAATTACACAGCCAGGCTTCTCAGGGCATTCCCCTGGCATGTCTGCGTGAGGCTGGCGGCAGGGGGGGCGGTGGTGGTGGTGGTGGGGGGGGGGACGGGACACACACACAGACACTTTCACTCTCTGATACCCACATACAACACGGTTTAACCGAAGCCCACGTAAAAAACACAATTATAACTGGCACATGCACGCAGGCACATTCATCTTCTCGTCCTCAGACAGAACAAACAACTTAGAGATGAAAACGGAGTTTAAACTGCAGTCAAAGGAAGATTTTAAGGATCTCTGCATTTACTTACTTTCCAGATATGAAGATACGCGTCAATTAATAATTATTGTCCTTGTTGCATAATCTCAAATAGAGCTGCAAGTAACACTACTTTCATTTTTGATTAATCCACCAGTTATTTCCTTGATTACTCGATTAATCGCTTGATCTATAAAACATCTATAAAACAGCCCAAAGTGAAGTCATCAAGTATCTTATTTTGTCCAACAATCAGTCTAAGACCCACAAATATTGAACTTACTATGTTAAGAGGAGGAAAAGCAGCAAATTCTCTCCTTTGAGAAGCTGGAACCATCAAATGTTTTTGCTTGAACACTGAATTAAACAATTAATCTATCATCAAGATAGATCGACTGATCGATTAATCGCTGCAGCTCTGATCTCAAATTGCTGGAGTCTTGATGGTGAACCTCACAAGGAGGAGTATCGTTACAGAAGCCTAAAGACTAATGTGCTCTACTACATCACATAAAACAACATGTAACCCAGTTTTAGGCTGAAATATAAGCCCAGACTGAGTCTGTAGTGATTCGGTGGATTGGAGACTGTTATGCTGTCAGTTGGTGAAGAACTCAATCTTGTGTCAGTTCTCATTTTTAAGTTTTTAAGATTTTTTTCTGGTCAAATCTCAAGAGACAGCAGACACAATTTAAACAACAAAGCCTGGCAGGTAAACACTGCAGGACTCTCAAAAACACAAATACATGAATAATAATAACACTGTGCAGTTCATACCAGCAGTCATAACCAGATGTAACTGGTTCAATTTATACAGTTTGGAGGCTGTTTACAGATAACTATAGTGATATATGAGTTTTTAAAAAATAATTTCTCTTTTTAACATAAGAACATAAGATGTTAACAGTTGTTTATGCCCCCCATAGCAATATATAAACATTTAATAAATGGCTTATAACACATGAAAATGTCATTGTAAGCAGATAAAAGGATTTTATGTTATTACAACTGTGTTTTACTGTCATTCAGTACGTGTTTATACAGCAGCCTCCTCTTATGAGCGTCCACAGTTGTTGAAAACTATATTAATAAACACTTATAACTACATAAATGCTTCATAGGCAGACTTAGAGTAAAAGGATCCCTTTAATGAGTAAAGAATTAGGACTAATACACGTACTGAGCAGTGATTTTATAACTGTCAGAGCTGTCTGGTAATTTTTCCACTATTTCTTCTTATTTATCAGCCAACATACAGATTGATACCAGCCTATCTGCAATGAGCTAATATCAGCTGATTTATCAGTTTATCAGATGTATCACTGATATATCGGTCTGGCTTCTAATTACAACAACAACAACAAAACTAAATAAAGTCTTAAACAGCATGACTAGACACATACTTGTATTTCAGTTAACATAATCTTCAGATACATAAGCTGAATCCACTGACACCTTATCAAACTGATAACAATTCATTTATTGTTATCAGTAGTTTTGGCATGATATCACAACTGTTTGTGTTCATTAGATCTTTGTGAGTTGTGTCATTAGTTGTGAAATCATATTTCTTTTCTTTATTGCCTTGTTGGGGCACATTTTCAATGGCTGACAAGAAACACCTGACATTTAGAGAGAAATGCTGCGTCAAAAGTCTCATAGTCTTTGATTGGTTTATGATTAAACCTGAATGATTTCCACTATAATGATAACAGTTAGATAAAGTATATTTGTCTCTTAAAAAAACCCTGAATTACCTTTTAAACATCTGGCTGTGTGTCAGTTAGGAAACAATAAATTGCATAAATAATCTGGATAAATGACAGATTGCATAAACATACATATAACTTTCTTGAAATCTGAAAAAAAGGTAAAAACAAAGAACATCACAGTGCTTATATAAGACACTGTGTCAATCTATCTGAACCTTCCATCAGATACGAGCTCTGATGTGCTGAACGGGGAGATAAAGAACCAGATTAGAAACATTTCTGGACGTTTCACCTGTGGAGGTTGTTTTGGCTGGATGAAACCTCTCCTACGTTGGCCACAGACAGGACCTGCTTGCTGATGGCCTGGCTGGAGGTGTTTGCTGTTGCCATGGTGATGGTTGCCGAGGTCTCATTCATGCCCAGGAGCTTACCTGTTTGGATGCAAAAAATGTTTTCGCCATCAAACTACACGCTGAAGCTAAATTTATGTCACTAAATTCAATTTGTTTGCCTGGTCTTTACCTTCAATAGATTAAATATATACCAGAAATGTTTACACTCCCACGGCTTGCTGGGAATAATATAGAAATGACCTGTAACCTAAATCATACAGAAGAGTGGGACCTGGTTTGTGATAGAACAATGTGATGAAATAGATTTTGATGATTGTTAAAATGAGGGTAGCTGAACAATAAACTGGTGCCTCCTTCAATAATGCAAATAGAGTCGAGGGGGGGAAAAAAAAGACTCTCAATTGAAGGCAGGGGGCCGGTTCTTGAGCTCTTGGTAATGAGCAAGGATTTGAAAGAAAGAATAGAGATAAACATGCACAACTTAGGTAGAAATAAAAGAGGTCTTAAAAGGCAAATATAATGAAAAGCTGCTAACTGAAAGAATTAACTAACTTCACTCAATAGGTATAAAGCAGCAATTTGCTGGAAAGAAAAGCCTCCAGCAAAGCAAGTTGTTCAATCCCCCCCCCCCCCCTTTTTTTTTTTTGTCTGAGAGTGAGGTGTATTCAGTAGAGCTCAAAAAAAAAACAGCAAATGAAGATTAATTAAGGCAGAAGCAGCATTTAGTGGGCACTTAAAAGCACACTGATGGTTTGGATATGAGTACGCTCTCAGCTCTCAATAGCTGCCACAGTATGCAGCTCTACAGGTGTGTGTGTGTGTGTGTGTGTGTGTGTGCGTTTGTTCTTTGTATGTTTATGTAGGGAAACACCATAAAGTGCTTCATAATAGGAAAGCTTTCAAATGCTTTAATGACAAAGCTGAGCAGAGCAGGTTTATTATTAAAGGCAGCAGGCTACTGGGAATTTATTTTACCTGCATGTACGGTTTATTCAAAATATCATTTAAAAATACTGCATGAGATAGAGAAGACAAATGTACACATATTAAAGATTTAAACCCCTACATTTGTCTCCAAAATGTGAAATGAGGTTGCCCAACTTCATCTGTAACAATCTATTCACCTTAAAACACGAGTCTGGTGATATTCTCCTTTTTTTAGTATAAACAATACCATGAAATGACACAATTACAATCAATATCAGTGCTGTTTTGTATATTTTCAGTCTCATTATTGTAAAAATATTCCCTCACCTACCTAATGTGTATCAGTCCGCAACTGAAAATAGTCCCTGACAAAAATGTGCTATTTCCACCTGTTTGAGTGATGTTTGCTAAAAACTACAGCACCCAGTTTTAGGAAATTATTGAGCCCTTTCTTAAAAAATGAGACTTTAAATTGTTATTAAAGACATTCAGTAGGAATCAGTGGGATTGGTGCTGAGTGCAGACAGACAGGGTAGGAAAGTTGGAAAGTATCAAGAGACACATTAACTCATTGTTGGTTTTGGCGTCTCCATCGGATTCGCTGAAAATAACAAAAATTTAGAACATCACCATTGTTTTCCTTTAATCATAATATTTAGAGCAGATGTCACTTTGTGAGAATATAAATATCATTTGGGTAAATTCAAGTTGTTGTTTTTTCTGGCACCAGGCAGACTTTAACATAAATTTCATTTACAGAAAACAAAAAAGCAAAGAAATTAGTTCTTCCACTGTCAGTCTGTCTGATTTAATTCTACACTAAATAAAAAAAGCAACACTGTACCAGTCCTCAACTTACTCCTGGTGTAAACTTTAACAAACACTGCAACAACCTGTTCAATTACTGTACTGCCTTCCCTTTTCTCTTATTTTCCAGCAACAATAGTTATGTACAGCTCCAATAAACACAAAACATTCAGAACTGCTCCTGTGCATCAAAACCTTTAAATTCAAGCTTTTATTTAATGAACAATGATTTTCAACATGCTGTAATCTTCTGACAAGAGGATTTTTTTTTTTATTATTATTTTGCAAACACTGATGCAAAATGGCTCAGTTTCACCTCACCTTGCTCCTTGGAGAAGTCCTGTTCTGTCATGGCACTGGCCAATAATAACTCTCCCACTGCAGGCTGGATGGACACACTGAACTGATCCTCCTTGGTGCTGAGGGACGAGAACAACAGTGACTTATGTGTCTAAAAGAAAGAGTTGAGGGGTTTCTTGTAGAATTAGAACTTGTTGCAAGAAAATGTTTCAGCTCAAAATACATAAAAAACCTCAATTCCTTCTCCTCTGAGGTCAAATTCATCTTCATCTGAATAGATGGAAGATGACGTTTATGGTGTAATGTGTGTATTTCTTCTCTGTATGTGCATTTGTGTGTTGCGCTAAATGCTTTGTGTATTAAATGTTTCTCTTCTGATTGTCTTGCAAACCACGCTCTGTGAATGGCATTTTAGGCCGATTGATTCCCCCATCCCGAACAGATTTTCTGATAAGGTTATTGATCGGCTGAGCTAGTGGTGCCGATGGCATTTAGCAAGTTGATTTGGGCTGGGGCTGATTACTGGAGGAATAATTGTTATCGCAGTGAACCGGGATCAATTGTAGCTGATGTGTCACCTGGGAGTGCTGGCACAGAGCGGGTAGGAAGAGGAGAATTAACGAAGAATAGATGAGAGAGGGGAAAAAAAGGTAAGAGAAGATGCAAATGAAGTTAAGAGGAAGAGACAAGTAAAGGAGATGTGATGATGAATCTGGAGACACAGGATGAGAATCTAGTCGGCCTTATTTTCTTTCTCTCTTGGAAAAAGAAAATATGAGCGGATGTCAAGTTGTCTTACCACAACTGGAAGTTGGCTGCTTGTGTCGAGTCGCTGAAGTCAATACCCATGGAAACAGTCACCGAGGCCTCTGGCTCCAACCGCTCTGAGAATGGAAAAGAGGGGAGGAAAGACGAGAGGAGAAAAGGAAGAGTGAGTGACAAGGGCACAGTGTGCAGTGTGGGGAGAGATGGAGCAAAGGGAGAGAGGAGGAGGAGGAGGAGGAGGAGGAGGAGGAGGGGAGCATCAGCAGAGTGGAACAGACAGGCATCCACACCACTTGTGTTTTCTACTTCACAAAGCAAGGCCACCGTGTGTGAGAAATCTATCCTTCAATCTCATTCCCCACACCTCCAGCCTCGGGGAGAAAAAAAAAAAAAAAAACACATGAAGGACTAGCATATTTCCAAAACAACAGGCTTGTCAAAGAGAGCATCAGCATCAAGAGAGATGGAGTGAGAGAGAGACAGACAGACAGAGCGGGCGAAACGCGAGCTAGAAACAGAGTTAAGTAAAGCCAAAAAAATGCTGAGGAGAGAGTCTGGACAGCTGAGAGGAGGAGGAGGAGGAGGAAGGGGGGGGTTAAGGATGAGAAGAACACAGACAGAAACATCCTCCACGCTTCTCCAGTCGGCCTGTGTTTCTCTCTCCGTGGAGCAGGGCTATTTTACTGTATAACTCTTTCTACAGACAGAGAAGAAAAGAGCCGAAGCTCCAGAGGAAAGCCTCTGAAAACAGAGCCATCATGGACTCACTTCCAATCCGGCACTTCACAGCTTCTCTAACAGCCTCTCTATTTTTCTGTTTACTTTTCCCTAGTCTTCTGTGTCGATATAAACCATAAGATAAACTATTTAGAACACCATCTGAGGTTGCTTATTTTATGAATAAATAATAACGATATCCACTGAGGTGTGAGGATTCAACAAGGACCTAATGACTTTTATTCCAACGGCAAAGTTTATACAAAAAAAACAAAACCTTTTATTGGTATTTTAATATTTGTTCTAAAATAGAACAATAGCCAAATTGTAAATAGTTAGATACTATTAGGTGTAACAACAAGTTGTCTTCAGAAGAAATATGTGATTTGAGATTCCAAAAATCAGCTGTAAAGTATAATATAACATAAAATATTATGTACCAGTTAGTCCCTGACTTTGTTGGTCTGATGTTTGGTTGCTGGGTAAACAGCGTACGGTTGGTTTTTAGAGCTTTTTTGCTGCATGCTTCAGCTGAAAACTAAGTGAAACCAGTGAGAGAACAGTTAACAATGAGCTGAAGGACACCAGTTGATCGTCACTATGTGTTCATTACTATGAGCAACGCCTTTCACATACAAGTAGTCATGTGATCTACTGGCATATTGTTTCAACTTAAAAAACTACCCACTTTGTGACTCACACAAACAAAATTCATGTGGTTCCCTTTCAGTCAATTCACTCAGTACAACACATATAGTTTGGGATATCAAGCCCCCTGTGTGGTCTGACTGAAGAAAGATCTATTCACACCTTTAAGGCAGATGATCTGTGGTGACGTATGTGAGGCCCCACCTGTATATATATACATCGGTCCATCATCTCTCAGTTCTCGAAGAACACCTCTGCCCAATCGGACTAGCTAGCTACAGCTAGTTAGCTCTGTTTCTTCAGTAGGCCATTGCCAACTCAAAGTTAGCTTAACAGCCCCAGTTGGTGTTAGCCACTGCTGCCTCAGTTGGTGAGTGTGGCTACCCACGGGGTGCTAATTTTGAGTTTGTTTAATCCATGAGCTTTGTGTCTCTGTATGAGCACCAAGTCTAAACAGGTGAGGAAGTCTCCTGTCTGCCCCTGTCCTCAGGACTACGGCTTCTCTTTGCATTACAAGGACCAGCACAAGGCATGTCCTGTCTGCCTGGGGATTGTCCATGCCAGGAGACCAAGTCCTGTGCATTTTGTTGGACATACATGGTTTATCAGAGGATGAACAGGAGGCTTTATAATTGGGCCAGTGTATCACCAGTGCTGCGCTGGTTGACCAGGATGATACATCTTTCCTCCGCCACCAGTTATTTATCCGTTTTGCTAACCAGCCAGGAGCAAAGCCCTGTCTAAGCAGCAGCTTTCTCACTGGATTGTGGTGGCTATCTCTATCTCCCTGGCTTACAACAACAGAGGTTTTCCGTTGCCTCACAGTGAGAGGGCACATTCGACCAGGGGCATGACATCATCATGGACTTTTGGGGTATCTGTGAGTGACATCTGTGCTACAGCCAGATGGTCATCACTGCACGCTTTTGTTCGGTTTTACCATTTGGATGTAACAGCCCCTTTGGTGACATTCTGTCCTTTCTGCTGGGTCTATGATGCACTAGAGTGCTGGAGGTTTGACTCCAGTTCAGTGGCTGCTCTGCGGGGCGTGACTACATGTCCCATATCATGTGTTGTACTGAGTGAATCGACTGAAAGGGAACGAAATGTTATGACTGTGACTTCTGTTCCCTGAAGGAGAGGAACGAGGTACAACACTAAGTTGCCCTGCAGCACAGCTGGGCTCCGTGAACAGCGGCTATCGAACTGAGGGATGGCAGTGGTGACGGATGTATATATGTACAGGCGGGGCCTCACATACGCCATGAAGGCGTCAGGTCAGTCAGGCCGTGCAGGAGCGTGATATCCCATACTGTATGTGTTGTACCTCGTTCTTCTCTTTCAGGGAACAGAAGCGGTCATAACATTTCGTTTTATGCTCTACTTAAGTTTCATTCATGAAAATAATTCCAATTTGTCACAACTTGAGTCTCATTTTCATAGCTTTGGGCATCATTTGTTGTGGAAATAGTATTATACTCAAAGTAATTGCTACCAGTCTCCGACACGGCAAGAAACACAAGCAGTCAGTCAGTTCATAGGGAAGCTTATTGTGCTTTATTGTATTTATAGACTGGGTAGTTATTAGAGTGCAGTGTGTATGCTGCAGTACTGCTGAATATATTACAAACTAGTATTGTACCATTACTTTACAACATGGGGATAACAGGACTAATAATGAAAGGCTAAATGAATGTGATTTGGTTGTATATAAGACAGCAGTTTAGCCAGATCACTTTATTTGGGGTGAGCAGATGCATAATGTCAGTAATAGTACCTCAGTCCACAGGAAAACTGCATGCAAAACTACTATAAATCTAAGTTGAACCAGGAAGTTGAGCCTGTAAACAGTGATTGATGTTTAAAATGTAATTATTACCATATTACCAATAATACCTCAGTTGTGAAAGACCACAAGGATCCTTCAAACCGCGTGTCAGTATTAGCTGGTAACAGTAAGTAAGATGTTGTTACCAATCAATAAGCAACAATTTTTCATTTTTAAAATTTAAATTATGGGGTTAACAACCTTTCACTTGGAGATCAGCAGCAACATAAAGTAATGCATCTTGCAGAGGTAACATGCAATATTTCTTATGAAATACACACTGATTGTCATGTATTCTCTCTTAACATACTGTACACAAAACAGCACTACATAAAGCTTTGTCTGTATTCATCTGCTTCAACTTATCCAAGCCAACTCCAGCCAGCAGCTCGCAGTAGCTGGGCTCAATCGATCCAAATTACCCACTGTTTGGCTGCTTGAGTTCCTTCAATGCCCAATCAATCCCCTGCAATTGACAGTTTTAATGTGCTCCACTGCACAGCAGTGCTGTGTGTGTTTGTGTGTACGCATGTTTGTGTGTGCATGAAAGAGAAAATCTCGAGGGAGCACTGTTCTCGGTCTTATACTGATTGTAGAGATCATACAGCAGAGTGACAAGAAATATGGAGATAGTGTGTTTTTGTCCTGATCGATACTCATGAACAGGGATTAGCTGGAGGAATATTGACTGTTTATTTGGCTATTTGCTGAGCTGAGAGCAAACAGGCTTAAAGGTTTTTGATAACATAATAATCATTTAATATCTGTCTGAGAAAACAATCGTAGTAGAGGTACAACAGCAGAAATTCCACAAAGCCATCATGAAGGACCAGGAGCGACAAGGAAAACTGCTCAGATTGAAATAAATGTGGCTCTTAAAGTAACTGGGGAGGAAAAAAAACAACTGTGTAGTATAATACGTTAAATTGTCAAATACAAAACTGAGTTCATGCTGGAGTTTGACCCACTTATAACCAAACATGTGACTGGAGGACTAGCAGCAAGTTCAGAAATAGTAGACTAGTAGATTTATCCTCGAAAGAGAGAAAATGACAGCGTGTGGGAGATTTAAAGCCACAAACATTTTAATGATGTGCGTCTAAAACAGTCAGGCTTATTTTGGGGGACTAGAAAACAGAAGAAAATGAAATACCAGAGGACATCTCGCCACTAGAGGGTTAACATTTTCATCACACTCTGCATAATTCTCTAATTTTAAATGACCTTATTGGCCTGAACATGTAATGATATATTTCTCTGGAAATTGCTTTTTAAAAAGTGGCTGTCGTCTTATATTCAAGGGCTAAACAATTACAAGTTCACAAGATGAGATACTGTTTATAAATGTAGAGAGAGAGAGGCATTATGGGTTGTTTGTAGCCTTAATGTTGCTAGACTAGCGATTGTCTTCAGGTCTGTTTGTAGTGTGTCTTTAAAGCCTGGTACAGACCAAAGATTCACGGTGAGGCAAAACCATTTTAGAGCATTGCAGGGAAAAATTGCAGACGTGTGAACTGCCCCAGCCAATCAGCTTGTAGGGAAGTCAGCTGGTCAAGTCAGCAAACTGTCAGCTGATGGAAATGGCAGAGTTTTGGACGGAGGATAAGAGAGCCTGGACCCTCTCATTTTTTTCATGTTTTTGCCGTTTCATCAATACTAGAATTGCAACTGTAGCGACTCACTATCACTATCCACATTCATATTTTAAGATGCTACAACTTATATCCAGCTACAAAAAACGCCTGAAAAGCCGGCAGTTAGAATGGAAGTACAAAGAGTTGTTGCTATGGAGATGATACAACATCTAATCTAATCTCATTGGTGTAAACTGGCAGGTTTTGGTCTGAACTGGGCTTAAGAGTTAGTCAGCCCTAAAAGCCCAGTTTAACCTCCAGGAGTTTCTTTACAGCTCATGCAACATCTTTTACTGTCACAAAGGAAATACATTTATGACAAGTGAAAAAATGTCATAAGCATCTTCCAACATCTTTACCGCAATTACAGACAATGAGGAGCTCAAAAAGACTGCAAACTGCTGGAGAAAACCATTTTCACTGCTTCCAAGAGCCTGATGGGGGAGTTTGTAAGCAATTTGTGTAGACAAGATACACAAATGTGGGATTTATTATTTTATTTATTAGTTATTTTATTTCATGTTTCCCTTTTATGACAAAAGGCTTAAAAGGATAGGACTCTCTTCTTCTTGGATTAATTGTATCTCAGGAGAACTTTCCCATTAGGACCAGTGTGAAAGTGTGTTGTATCCATAAAAGCCTTTTTATAAAAACAGGTGTTGGGAAACAGAGGTTCGTCTTATAATCAGGGTCATTTTATATGCGGGGCAATAAAGTGCTATGTATATTTAGATTCTAAATAGTGTTTGCTAAAGGGTTGATGTGGAGTAGTGCTGGAAAAAAAACCTAGAGAGAACTTACTAAACTGTTTAGACTGTTTATCTTGAGGCTTTTACTCTTAAGCCCATTGGTTCCTACTTTAGACTTGTGTACTGGAGTTTATTATATTGAAAGTGTTCCTACTATTTTGCCACCCTCATGTATGTTAATGGGGTGGACAAAATATTAGGAACACTTAATTAGATTACACAGGAGTTCCTATATATAGTGCTTGGTGCGTGTACTGATATATCAATATAAAACTACAAATACTGTGATAGAATATTGTATCCATATTGTCCATCTCTACTGTGCGGCACCGTCTGACAGGTGATGTTCAACGTTAACTTGTTAGATGACTAACAGATGAATTTGTTAAGAACATAAAAAGCATATTTTTACTACTTAAGAGGGTTTTTGATGAGTTGGTGGTGGAATATTTGACCTGTGTTGTGCTCATACTCACCGATGGTGTTGAAGCAGTGGATGTTGAGGCTCGCTGGGTTCCGGTCTCCTATATGGATCTCCTCCAGGCTGTGGTCTGAGCTGTTGGTCAGTATGACCTGTACAGCCACCATACTGGGCTGGTACAGACAGGGCTGCCTGGGGAAATGGTACTTCGCTGACAGGCCTTTTCCTGTCATATGGTGAAGCAGCTCATAGGTTTTCACAGGACCGAAAGATGGAGTAGTGACCTAGAAGAACATATGAAAGGCAGAGAGTAATGGTTAATATGATAAACCCCAAAAAACACTGATGTTAAGTGTGATTTTGCACAGCAGTTTTGTGCAGACATCCTGGTAAAATTAACAGCGCTGGATCTAGAAACAAAAGCTTGAAAGCAGAAGTGGAGATGGAAGAAACAGAACATTGCCCAGAAGCATTAAATCGTCCGCATCAACACTACATCCAGGGACGCGTCGTACATTACAGCACAAATGCATCCACACAAGAGAACAGATTAATACAAGAATCTCCGGTCTTTCCATCACCTATATTTGTGCAATTCACTGTGTCCAATAAGCAGCCAGAGAAGCACCACTTCTGAGTGGAGTGGGACAGAGGGTTGGCTGATAACCCCCCCTCCACCCCCCAACAAACACACACACACACACACCTCCCTTCATTAACTCTGTAGGGTAAAGAGGAGCCCATTTAAGATATGTCCTCAATCAGCCCAGTGAGATGGAAATGGGCTGGATGCTCGGTCAAACCAGGCTGAATAAAAAAACTAATGAATAGAAACACAAGAGCCTGCATGGGCCAAACCCGCCGTTTGCAGGCCTTTTTAAAAAGGAGCTTTTACCTTTTCAGAAGCAGGAAATTGCATTACGTTTGAATGAGAGAAGAAAAGGAGGTGGACGTGGTGGTGGAGGATTTTTTCCCTCCTAAAAATTAACATCTTGTTACTTAGATGAACGTTGTTTACACGTGGCGGCTTTCAGCTTTTAGCTGTTAAAAAGATAAGGCGGGTGGGCCCACACAACACCAAACAACATGTTATACATATTCTACTGTCAAATATTGAGAATAATCAGAGAATATGCATAAGCTTACCACAAACTAATAAAACCACCACAAAAGTATGCCGACTTTGAGTAGTTTCTTCACTCTTCAATAGAAGTCAGAGGTTCTTGTGTCTTGAGTGACAGCACTAATTAGTTCAAAACATCAGGACAGAAACAGCCTTTTCACACCCTTTAAAACACTTAGCCTGAATGTATTCATACGCCCAACACGGAGCCAACATGTACACAAATGTATGTCATCCAAATGCAAATAAACATGAGCTCTGAAAATTGCTATTTCAAACCTCAAAATGCTATAAAATAACAATTGTAACTCTCAGAGTGACAAAGTCGAGAGGTAAAGGAGTATGACATCTAGCTTTATATGAAAAGTCAACCAGTGATACAAAAAAAGATTCTGTAAATAACAGACTTAAATGATTAAGCGAGGTGTACAAACTAATTAAGCTAATTAAATATGACTGAGAATATGATGTGAAGAAACGCTGTGAAAACATGCAGCCATGACAGCTCAAAGTGTTGAGTGGTGTCAGTGTACATTGTTTTATTGAAGCTGGACGTACTGCCAGCGTGTTCTGACTCGGGTGAGAAATGTACGAGGCATCCTCTGACTTATCATGTGCTGTGTGAGGATGAAGAATTGGTTTGACATACAGCAGGAGCTGTGGAGATGAGTTTCAGTGTGTTCACTTCAGAGGTCGAGGTTGTTCAGCAGATATCTAACAGTCGCTATCACTGTACTGTAGCAGCAAGACATGAAAAAAGCAACAGGTTTAACAGTCACTTTATGTAAAAGGTTAGATAAATTTACTTAGAAAAATGTAGTATTGGAAAACTGAATCTTCTTTAATCTCGTTTACTTATTTTTTAATTTCTTTCCATTTCCTAAAACTTTGCTTATGTTAGACATATATTTAGGTAAAGTATATTTTCTCATTGCCAAATAAGACTATGAAAAGACCAAAACCAAATGTTAGTTTATCCTGCTAACTACTCAGTAATGCTTACAATGCTAACATGCTGACGATATAATGCTTACCATGTTCACCATGTTAGCATGCTAATTAGCAATAAACAAAAAGTACAGCTGATGCTGATGTGAATGTCAATAGTTTTGTAGGTATTTTGTCATAAAAGTATCAGACAAATTAAAAGTTTTACCTGATGATGGCACTAAATAAAAAATGAAGGGATCATCAAAGTTATTATCAATCGTTCTGAAGGGGACCACATTTAATGACGATCCATCCAATAGTTGTCGACACATTTCACTCGAAAACAACAACTGTCAACCTTGTGGTGGTACTAAAGTTATGGGTTCACCGAAGTTACTGGGATTCATCATCTGATCATCAGCATGGATGTTTGTACAAAATTTTGTGCAAATCCATTGAGCATATGTTGAGATATTTCATTGTATAAGTGCAAGCTTTTAACTGCTGGTGGTGCTAAATGAAAAGTCAAGGGGATCACCAAAGCAATCAAGATTCATCCTTTGAGCACCATGAATATTTGTACAAAATTTCACTGCAATCCATCCAATTACTGTTGAGATATTTCAGTCTGGACCAAAGTAGTGAACTGACTCACCAACAGACTGAAACTGTCCATTCATAGGCTAAAAACTATTACAATGACATCACTAAGCCACAAAACACTAATTTATTTTAAATCAATCAAACATACACAGTCCTGTTGCCATAAATACTCAAAGCACCAAATTAATAACCTGTGAAAATAGTCCCCAACAAATACACCATTTACTCATGTTTGAATAACATTTCCTAAAAACTACAGTGTCCAAATGTTTTAGGAAATTACATTTACCTAAAAAGAAAACATACTTGTGACGCGTTTTTTAAAAGATAAAAATCTTCAGTAAGAATGAATAGGCTTGGAACTGAGTGCCACTGTTTGGATATCATACTGGCACCAGTATAAACAAGACAATAGCCAGGCCTTGACACATCAGATACAGAATAAACTCTCCGATCAACAACACAATCCCTCCCCCAGTCCCCTTGACAGGCGAGCAGCGTCTCCAGTGCCAGGACCGCCAAAGCGCCCGTAAAAGGAGGTCAAACAAACATTTGTTGCTGTGCTGTGCTGTAACGCTGCTTTGCCCTCACAAGCGCCCGTCACACCGCCGCCAGCCTGCAAATTTATTGGGCCACTTTTGGATGTGTCAGAGCAGTCGGTGTCGATAAAGCTGGCCGTAATGTTTGCCACCCCATCACAACAGAGATTTACCTCCCTGACAGACACATCCTGCTTCAAGGTCCTGTCTGTCGCCTCGCCCCGAGCAGGCAGCGGCGGCGACGAGAGGGAAGGAACGGCGACCAGACAGGGCTTCAAACTGCTTATTATCACCAATTTGACACAGTGGACAGTTAAAGCCTGACACAAGTGCCCACACAAAGCCCCTTCACCCCTTTCCATCTAGTGTTGTCCTGTTGCGTAGCGCGAGTCCATAACACCTCAAGTGTAAATAAGAGAAGAAGAGGGATGTAACCTTGACTTCTCTGTCAGTCTCCCTTTCTGTTTTTTTTTTTTTTTTTCCTTTGGCTCCCATTCTCCACCCTGGACAGGAAGGCGGGAGGTGACAATGAGGGAGGAAGTTGATTGAGAGGCTCTATTATGCATCAACTTAAAGGAAGCTCCTGTGATGGATGACACAGACACCAGTCACCTTCAGAGCCCGGACGCAACGCTCCCAGCATCCTCTCTGGCAAATGACCTGAAAATCCCGCTGACATATTCAAAAAGGGGCTAACCGGAGCCGGGCAGCCTTGTGCCGTGTGCATAAGACGGCCAATTTAAAAGAAAGGGGGTGTGGGGAGTACAGAGATGTATGGGCATATATTGAAAATCCATTTCTGTTTTTTTTTTCAGACACTGTCTCTCTGCAACAGCGGCGACAGGATTTCATTATGCCCTACAAGAGTTGTGAGGATTAAGGTAAGGGACATGTGTTTGACTTTTAGGGCCTAATTGTTCCCTTCAGTCAGGAGATGACAATTAATTGAGGGGCGTCACAAAGACCTTGACTGCAAATTGAATTAAATAAATGTTACTACAGCCATCTAGAACTACTTTAATATAACAAGAAGTCTCTCCAGCGCATACAGACAGAGGTTAGTTCATTTATGCCAATTTGTCAGTAAATTAGGTATTCTTAAATGATTAATTTCGAAATTTTCCATTAAAGAACATTAGCAATAATAGACAGCTAACATTCAGAAACGGTGGTGTCCTTCATCTAGCTTTGCAAGTATTGTTGAACTGTCACTCGTTCCTTTGTGTTAGCGTGAAACTATTTAATAGAAGCAAATGCAGAGAGAGACAGTAGTTTAGGAGCTGACCACAGTCCAAAACATCTTTCTGACACATTTAAATTAAGACCGCCAAATCATTTAAAGTTCAGAGTAACGTAAATACACTTTTGTACATGAATCACATGAGATTATTGATGCTTGTTGCTCTCATGGATCACTACTACATTACATACTACTACAACTAATGTACTTGTCAATGACAAGTACATTACATACAGTGTTTACTTGAGTTTTTCCATTTCCTCCTACTTGATACTTTTACTCTACTACATTTCAGAAAAAAACATTAATATACTTGTAGTCCATTATTTTATTGAGTCCCAAAACAATTGAGAATATCTGCCATAAAGGTTTTTCTTGCAATCCATCATTTTGGCTTATTGCAAGATTCTTACAGTTATTTCTAGAAAATTCTTGAAACAAGTTGATTTCTATATGAAACATAAACTAACACTAATAATATATTGATATTGACTCACTTATTATTATTTTAAGAAAAAAGACAGAAGTCAATAACTTAATAATTATTACTTTGTAAGATGGAGAAATTTTTACAGTAAAGCAAAACATAATATGATCATATAAAGTAGTTAAAATTAGCTACAGCTTGACCAGCTAACATCAAAATGCTGATTACATGTCAATACATCATTAATAATAATCACTAATATATATTATTAAAACACTCTGAAACACACTGAAAACATAATCAGTACTTTTGACACTTTCAGTACATTCTGCTGATAATACTTCTGACGTAAAACTGTGAATGTGAATTCTACTTACTGAAAGAAACAAGCTGCAAAATATGACAGCAATGTGTTCATGGAGGCATAAACATGGCAACATAATCATGTTTACAGTTTACAAAAATCAAGGGTTGAGACCTAAATTCACTTATTTACAGTAAATAACAGCTAAGTGGTTTGTTGAGACAAGCTGAAGTCTCGCTTGTTGCGGCAGACGATGAAAACAATAAAACCTCTTCTGGCTAATTGTTCTAGACACAGAAGAAGAATCACACATGTGATAATAGAGGTTTTTTTTGGACAGATCACTGTCATGAACTTGGGAATGTCACCTCGGAAAAGCATAAAAACAAAGAATAAAAGGAAGTGGACGGAAAAAGTAGGGACTTCTCCATCCAGGATAAACTATAAATAAATATACAGGCACAGAAACAAAAACCTGCACTTACATAGTTACTAAAACTAACTAATAAGCAAAGAAATGTTGCAACAGCTGCATTAAAACACAACCGTTTCCCAAACTAGCCACTGGCTGCATAGACCGGTGCACTGACTGGCTGTTTCCGTGTGGGCATTTATTCCTATTTAAGAGGCAACCTCTGCAGTTTGAGTGGCAGCGAGAGGTTTAGAGGGCAGGGGCTGCTATATCTGGAGCTCGGGGGTCCTTCTGCTGATTCATAATTAGATGTGAACCCAGAGCGCCCACTACGGGAAGGTCAGAGGGGCGAGGAGGGAGACGACGGAGGAGGAGGGGGTGAGCTGGCGCCCGCCTGATGGACACCAAATGAACAAATTATGATGGCCCCCTCTGGGCGTGATGGGGTCAAACGCCCTGCGCCCCGCCGCTGACAGTTCAATTTCCCCCCAACGCAGCCCCATTCGCTGACTGCTAATTATGAATGAAAAGTTATCAGCCTCAGCCACCCCGCCGCACACACGGACAGCGGTCGGAAGAGGTTCGGGGTAGGGATGGGGCGGTGGTGGTGGTGGGGGGGGTGGATTTAAGAGGCATTTGTGAGAGATCCTAATGTCAAAATGTTATTAGAGAGAGCAGTAGCATGCAGAAACTGGGGAGGAGGAGGAGGAGACAGAAGAGGAGGTGGGTCAAAGACAGTGACCAGGGTTAATCTAAATGCCTTTGATAACCATGCAGTAATTCTCTAAAAGGGCCCGAGCGCTCAGCTGAGACAGACTCGCTGCCTCTGTGGGCAGATTGCTGAGAAATAGAAATGACACTGGGGCCAGTGTGTGTATGTGTGTGAGTGTGTGTGTGTGTGTGTGAGAGAGCTGATATGTAAGTGTGTGCATGCATGTCTCAGAAGCTAAGGGGAGGGGCGTATGTGAATAAAGGTGAGGTTATTTACCCTTGTCTATGAATCCTGATGCCCATCATGTATTTATGCATAGAATGGACTCTAAATCAGATGTTGATGCGCAAAAAAAAGTTCCCTGTTTCTAATCTGCATTTCTATTCTCTATTACTCCCTGGCCTTCACCTGAGGAGGAGAGAGTGACTAACAAGACTGGCGCTGCATAAACGCTGGCCTGAGAGCAGCTGTCAATCATACTGAGTGACAGGCGGGCAGGACTGACGGCAGAATATAGAGTAACTAACCGCAAAGCCGAGTAGAGAGTAGAGCGGAGCTGGGACGCTGTAGAGGCCGTTCACACATGTAGACTTCATATTGACTCTGAGAATTTAGATCAGTTTAAAGCTTCTTTAACATAAACGTATAAAGTTTTAGAGACTTTAATTGTATCTAAAATAAAAAGTATTGCTTGAAATTTGTTATTTAAAAAAATATATATTTACACTTTACACTTTTCCTAAAATTCTAACTTATTACACTTAATATTTACTTGATATTATACATTATGTACTTAATTTACTTAATATTGTAATTCTACTACTGTTACTTCTGTCTACTCTGTACATATGATACCTATTACATGTGTGACAGATAAAAGGTAAATATTAAGAGTCAGGTAATAACATAATACAAAACTAAAAACTTACTTGTGTATGTCAGAAGGTTGACAATATGTAGTAAAGTTCAGAATTAAAAAATAAAACCAGTTCTACTCTCATTGTCACTTTGCATCTTTCTGAATATTATAGAAGAGTTTAGATTTTGTGCTGAAACGTTTGATTGATAGAAGACGGAAAATGACTTAATAATTTTCAGAATCAATTAATCATTTAAAGCCTTACAATCTGAGAACTTGTGATGGTATTTTTCTGACAGTTTTCTGACATTTTCCTGATTAAATGACTAAATGATTAATAGAAAAGAATATCTATTGATTAACTGTTAAGTAACAACAACCCCGTTTAGATTTATAAGTAACTTATTTGCAGAAAAAGACTTAAATATATCAAATTAAAGCAAATTAAAAAACGACATGCGTGAATGTTGTATATTAGTTTACTGCAAGTATCAATTATTTTTTATATATCGATTAATCTGCCAATTATTTCTTGATTAATCGATTAATCGCTCGGTCTAGTGCCAATTCCTACATCAGATATCTGGTTTTGTGCAACAAACAGTCTAAAACTCAAAGATATTCAACTTACTGTAACGTTAAGAGAAGGAAAAGCAGCAAATTCTCTCATTTAAGAAGCTGCAACCATCAATTTTTCGGCATTTTTGCTTAAAAACTGACAATTGAGCGATTATCAAAATATTTGTTGATTAATTTTTCTGTCAACCGACTGATTGTTGCAGCTCTACTGTACATATGTTCAAAAATCTGAATCATTTCTGATTTAAAAGAGCTGGTTGTGAGATACAAAATAGACACAGCAACAGCAGAAAGAATGGTCTGGACATTTTCCTCCCAGGAGGAGGAGGAGGAGGAGGAGGAGGAGGAGGAGGAGGAGGAGGAGGAGGAGGAGGAGGGGGTGAAGACAAGATACAAAATACACACAGACGTAGAGAGCCGCTCACATACTGGAGGAGAGAAAGGAGCCGTCACACTAGGAAAGGTCAACCATCAGATATACACAACACAGAGACACGAGGGACACAACATCTGACAGAGAGAGATGGAAGGTGACAGAGGAGGAGGAGGAGGAGAGATACGAGAGAGAGAGAGGCAGAGAGACGGAGAGAGGGAGGACTTATAGATGAGACACAGAAATAGAGTTCAAGGGTGTGGAAGAGCAAAAGACAGAGCGAGGGGTGAGAAAGACAGACTATAAGAGATACAGGAAACAGGGAGAGCGGTTGTATCGTCCTGACTGGCTATAAATATAAGAAGGCAGAAAAGGTCAATAGTTGGCATCTGGAGCAGAAATGTTCCACAAGGGAGAGAGAGATGCTCATTTCACCATCTCATATGTCGCTCCGCTGTTCTGTCAGTGTCAGACAGACAAAAAAAAAAAAAAAAAAAAAAAAAAAAAAAGGACTCTCACAGCACACATTGATGGAGGAAATGTCATCGTGTGTTTCTAATGCAGACGTACAACCAGTATACTAACCTGCATGGTGGAGGAGATGTTGGAGAGAGAGAGGCCTTCCAGGTCCGACAGCAGGCTCGAAGAGAGGAGCGAAGACTTTGGTGCGTTTGTGTTTTCTGGAGAAACTGAAAGGACACAAAGAAAACGCGACTGAAAACGGGCGCTTATTAAAGTCACTATGAGCTGTGGCATTGACACAATGTCTCTAGAGGGTGCAAAAGACTCAAATTTAAAAAAAGATTTTAACAGAAGTGACTTTTGGTCACTTGGAGGCTGCAGAAAAAGCTAAAAAAACAAAGCAAAACCCAAAAACACAGGAACTGACATACAATCATCTTCTAAACGGGGTCTGCGATAGGTTCAATTGGGGGCCAAGGTAGTTTTACAGGTCTACTGGGGATGCAGGTCTGTATGTTTTCAATATTTTGGTTTGTTAGAGTATTGTATTTGAGGACACATTAATACACAAGTGTTAACAAGAGTTAAAGCAGATTATGTTACTGGAAAACTCATTTGGCAAAAACTATGACTCACAACTAAAGGATAAACAACGGCCTGGATAAATGATTGAAGTACTGCTGTTGTTATTGTTGTTGCCTTATAAAAATCATAATTATCATTTCTGTTAATCTACCACCTATTCATGTTTCTGAGACACGTTACAGCCATGGATATTAAAGTGTTAATTGAAGTGTTTTAAATGACGGGATAATTCTTTCTACTACTATTTATCTGTATTTTTGATCTGGAAAGTTGAAAGAGTTGTCTGGTACACAATGAGACACAGTAGCCAGGGTCTGCATGTCTCTCTTCATTTGGGGACATTATCATTAGATACGATATCATGTTGATCAGGATTTACATGAACTTGGTATTTGTATTGTTATCTACAGTAGATTAAAGAAGAATCCTGTTAAAGTCTGAATGCAGACTATAAAAGGGAAACTTTAACCTCTTAACATCCACTGGGTCGTCAGCAACCAGCTTAAGCCAGCTGTAAGTGGTAGCATCACGCAGTAATGAGTTAAAGCAATTGGCACAATTTGGCCAATTTGAGATGATTGGAGAGGTTCAGGGACACCAGTGACTCTACAGACTAAAAACTCCCATAAGGTTAGACCTAGAGGTCTGGATTATACAGGTTGACAAGATGTAGAAGGTAAATGGTGTTGTGCATAGTTCTGGCATAAAGCATATCTTAATTATTGTTATTCAAATATGACTCATTATAGACGAGGACCAAAAACACTTTTGTGTTTGTGTTTTAGCCTCATGATAAACAAACACATTTCCACAAACTAGAAGATGTCACTTGTCAAGTGAAGACTAATACATGCATCATGGCCTTACAGTTCTGCTGTTATAAGCTTTTCCATTTGGGTGTGCTAAAAAGGCAAACATTCTATAAAAAAAGTGGATGTTAAGGAGTTAAGCTTTCAGCGAGGTGTTGGAGAGCCACATTCAGAGTTGTTGTGGCGAACGTGTTCTAAGTTGTTTGCACGGAGCAACATTGGCATTCATTTAAGTCGTGTTTCTGGCCACCTGACAAACGAAAGCCCAATATTCACGCTTCTATTAGCTCTCTTTTAATCTCCAACGAAAAAATATCTGAGTTGTTACCTGGTAGATGCTCAACTTTCTTTACTAACTTTCTCTGTCTGCCTTTTGGTGCTGCGCATTTAAAATTACATTTCATTTATCAGAGTTTTTTTGCAGCCCGCTGCTGTTGAAAAGAGGATTTATTTGAGCCGAATTTGAGAAAAAGAAGATAAAACAGACTAAAAAAAACTAGAGCTGAGTGAAAGTGCAGAGTCGGGTGATAAATCTCTGTGTGTTTGTCACATTAATACGTGTTTGATTTACAGCAGGAAATAAACTCACAGTCATCTAGATCCAGTAGAGACACTTCCTTCTTGGACTTCACTTCCACCTGAAAAACAAACACAGCAACATGACGATGAGAAACAAAGAGGGAGAGGACGAGGAGGGGGGGCGGGGGGGGGGGGGGGAAATGACAACTCAAACAAAAGTATTGAAATTGTCAGTTGTGCTATTCATCGGGACGGCGTCTCTCAATTCATGACACATTCATCCCAAAATATCTGCAACATGTCTGGAATTTTTCAATGGCCAGTCATGCACGGTGTCGTGTCACAACCGATACACGCCACCTCGAGCGACTGAGGCGGGCTTGTCAGGTGTTGGCTTGTGGGAATTACAACACACACACACACACACACACACACACACACACACACACACACACACACACACACACACACACACACACACACACACACACACACACACACACACACACACACACACACGCCACAACAGGCCCAATAAAAACACATTTAAACATACGAGGGCTTTTATCACCCTTTTTCCACACCGTCCTAACCAACCAAGGCTCCATTCACAGTCGCATAAAGAAGCATAAAATTCCACTCTGCATACTCCAGGCTGATCAGGCAGGAAAAAAATAAAAAAACAAAACAAAAAAAAACGATGAGATGAAATGAGAGTGAAAAACAAACAACAAAGTTAGAGGCCGTATCTTATCAGATCTTCTCTGATTGACGCTTGGTGGTGGTGACAGAGACGGAAACCTTGTTAGTAAATGGAGGTCTGAAAGAGAGAGAGAGAGAGAGAGAGAGAGAGAGAGAGAGAGAGAGAGAGAGAGAGAGAGAGAGAGAGAGAGAGAGAGAGAGAGAGAGAGAGAGAGAGAGAGAGAGGTGAGTAGAGAGAGAGAAAGATGCATAATTCATAGGCCATGCCCAAATGACAAACTGTATGAAATGAGAATTTCATAGTGCAGAAAAAAGGGAAGGGAGGGCGAGAAATAGCGTGATGAGCATAACAGGTGAGAAGACGGTGGAGGGCTGAAGAGAGGGTGAACGGGATCGAGAGAGAATTAAAATAAAGATGATGACAGAGGAGCGAAATTATATTCCAGAGTATAAAGTGAGATTTCTAAGCTCCTGCTACATGTATACCTGGTGAACAGCAACTCTCTGAGAGATCATGGAGTTATCCTGTTGCATTATCCTGTTAGATAATATCATATTCTCTACTGTAATCTGTTATATAATCATGCATTAACATAATGTAGAATATCTTAAATCATGGATGAACGTTAGCTTTAAAGATATGACACATGCATGTGTTTTCCTGTAGCTTTAGTTAAGTATAATTAAATGTTTGATAAAAGCTCCAAATCATTCAAATTTTGGTATTTAGTACCAAATAATGACCAACAATTGCACGCAGTACGTTGCCATGGCTACAAACATCTATATTAATGGTTCATTGTCCATTTTTAATGTCTAAATTTTCATATAGAAGTTGAAATTCACCCAACAACTAATACAGTTACAAGGTCATTATGGAAACCAGTATCTCCTTCAACATACATATGGCATGTGAGTATTCAGCTAAGTGTTATAATATCCTTCAGGTGTATTTACTGATGAACTTAATGTATATTTTGGATACATACACATGCATTATATTGTATTTTATCCAAAATATGAGTTCATTCTGTTGTAAGTTTGGACATCAGACTCTAATAACAAACTATTGAGCTCTCAGCAACGGCTTATTATTAACAGCACATTGGCCTTTCTAAATACTCTTCTTCCTACTCAACTTATAGGAATATATTGCCTTTTTACGTCTAATATGTCTGATTATACAGTTATTTTTAGCACTAGTATGCTCCACTCTGTTGATAAAAGAAGGGCACATAAAGGTATCAAGCCCACACAATCATCTTAATCTGTTATTTTAATCATAACAATGAAAAAGAAACGTTGTTAATTAAGTGAGTACAAGTGATCAACAGTGTGTGGGATTTATGGTTCTTTCACAATCATGTTCAAACTGCATCCGCATGCATTCAGATACACACAGTGAAAGACAATGATGTGAAACATACTGAATATCAGATATTTCTCATTGAAGTAGGAGCATGAGTTCATGAGGAAATAGCAAAAATGTTCTATTTTGCAGAGTCATGAAATGATATTAAATCTTTTGCCAATCAGTGATGTTTTGCAGGGCAGCAACCTATAAATCTCACGCTACGCCACCCAGTTAAACCACCTGCTCACCCTTGAACCAAATTAAAATGATGTTAATTACAAAACCAAACTAGACCATGACGTCACCTTGGGTTTGGACTTGACGTCGCTCTTCTTCTGTGTCGCGGGGGGAGGGTCTGAGTCAGAGTCTTCCTCGGAGTCCGTCTCTGAACCGGAGGAGCTTTCGGCTGATGAGCTGCTAGCTTGGGCTACGGGTCCGTTACCGTTTTCATCTGAGTCACTGTAACACACAAGAACTGCTTCAGACACGGGATCAATACAAGTAATAACACATAAAAACAACAGTACTGGTGATTAACTTTCTGCTTTTTACACATAATTCACATAAAAGTTAAACAGCTTTCATGCAGACGTAATACGAACAAAGTCTAGAGACAATATCTTGTTTTCGTTTCCATCCAAAGTGAAATCTTCGGCTCGGCCCCCTCGGTCAGAACAAACAACGGAGATCAATCTGTTTTTGTTTGTGAAGTTAATTCAATGTTGCATTCACTCAAAAAGATTTTTTCCATCTTTCTCCTCTCTCTTTCACTTGCTCTGTCCCTCTTCAATTTGTCCCGATAATGAGTGTTTACTCCGCCTGCCTGGGATTTTCAGCCGTTAAATTAATGAGGGGAATTGTGATGGTAACTGGCTTTTTAACTTGGGCGATGATGAAAAGCCAGTATTAATTTGGCCTACAGATTTCATTTGCTGCGAACAGGAAAAAGTGATATAAATCACTGTGGGCCTGATTAGGCCCTGCCTGAAATGACTGGGCCATAATGAGGGCATTATGCTGTGTTTGTTGTGGAAGCACTGGGGTGAGCTGCTCTAATTACTGTGTGTATGTGTGTGTGTGCGTGTTTGTGTGTGTTTGAGCACTGGGGTGAGATGCTCTAATTATACTCTCTAATGGAGAGAACAGGGTCAGCCGGCGGCCTGTCACACAGCAAAATCAGGTACATTCTGTGTGAGTTTGTGTGTCCGTGAGCAAATGAAGTAGAGTGCATAAGAAACTAAATTTGCCAGTGTGTTAGAGAGTGTGCGTGAGCATATTCGGTGGTAATGACTCAGATCTCATTCATTGGTAACACCAGGCTGCTAAATGACCAATCAAAAGTCATTATCCATTAGCCATGTAAATGTGGGTTACGCTATTGGAGGAAAATTCTCCTTGATTAGCTTGTTAATGGAACTCACACTAACGATATTCTAACAGCTCTGCCAGCCTGAGTGTGTGTGTGTGTGTGTGTGTGTGTGTGTGTGTGTGTGTGTGTGTGTGTGAGAGAGAGAGAGAGAGAGGGAGAGAGAGAGAGTACAACAAGCGTGTATGGCTCTCACAGACTACACTGTTACTTCTTCCTAGAAAGGAGGTCGAAATGAGGAAATGAGGTTTACAGCTGCAATGATTAGTTGATCAATCGATTAGTTGTCGACTATTGAATTAATCGCCCGCTATTTTGCAAATCGATTAATCACTTTGAGTCATTTTTAAAGAAAAAAAATGCTAAAATTCTCTGGTTCCAGCTTTTCAAATGTGAATATTTTCTGGTTTCTTTAGTCTTCTGTGATAATAAACTGAACATCTTTGGGTTGTAGATTGTTGGTCGGGACAAAACAAGACATTTGAGGACGTCATCTTGGGCTTTGGGAAAGTGAAAATTGACATTTTTCACCATTTTCTGACATTTTATGGACCGAACAACTAATCAATTAATCGAGAAAATAATCGACAGATGAATCGATATTGAAAATACAGACGGGTGACAAATTAAAGGAAAAACAGGTCCAGGTCTGAATGCTGGACCCCTACAGTGAGGGGATCTGGTGGCTCTGTTATGCTGTGGGGGACATTTTGCTGGCATGGGTTGGATCCACTTGTCCCCTTAGAGGGAAGAATCACTGCAAATCAATACAAAAGGTGTTGTGAGTGATCACCTTTATCCTATGATGAAACATTTCTATCCTGATGGGAGTGGTCTCTTTCAGGACAATAATGCCCCAAATCACAGGGCACAAGAGGTCACTGAATGGTTTGATGAGTATGAAAATGATGTGAATCATATGCTATAACCTTCACAGTCACCAGATCTCAACCCAGTTGAACACCTTTGGGAGATTTTGGACTGACGTGTTAGACAGAGCTCTCCACCACCGTCATCAAAACACCGAATGAGGGAATATCTTTCTGAAGAATGATGTTCATCCCTCCAGAAGAGTTCAGAGACTGTAGAATCAATACCAAGGTGTATTGAAGCTGTTCTGGTAGCACATGGAGGCCCAACATCTTACTAAGACACTTCATGTTGGTTTTTCCTTTAATTTGTCATCTGTCTGTGATTCCTAGTGGCAACCCTAATAAGGTCATTTTTTTCATTTTTCCTGTACTCTCTGAAAACATGTATTTGGATTAAGAACAATAACAGTGATGTGAGCAAATAGATTAAATTCTTATTTAAAGTCCCACCCACCCAGTGTTTTTGTTATTGTTACTTCACTTGAATGTTGGATGTAGATTTTGGACTTTTCAGTGAGGGACAAGGAATATTAGTATTTTTATGTGTCTTAAAACAGATCTGGAGGGTTTTTTTATTATATTTACTATATTAATATGAATATTTTTGAAAATTGGATCAGATATTGTGGATTTTGAATATAGAATTTTCATAAACAACACATATGTATTGAAATGAAATGACGTATTAAAGTTGCGTAGATGGCTTCATCACGAGAACCTACTATGTTTGTCCTTGTTGTGGGTGTAAAGTTACAAAAGAAATCAGCAGGTATAAGAATCAAAACTCTTCCTATTCTGATTTTTTCCTGGCATATATAACAGATGAAGTGAAAATACTTGTGGGGGGTAAAAGATAGAACAGAACAGAAGGAGGTATCATACCAGGAGGTGTGTTGTCATATAGATAATAAAAATGGCTGAAGTTGTGAACAGATGGAGGTTGAGTTATTGATGCAGCAAAGCACTGATCACATTTACTGACTACAACTCTGGTGCCTCTCACAAAGACACACCTGTCTAATTAGCAAAGCGAGAAAGAGAAAAAGAGAAGGAAACAGGTAACATCTGGACACACTAAATTCACAGGGAAGAAAAATGATGCTTTCAGAGTCTAATCAACAGCAGGGATTTCACTGTACCTGTCAGCAGCAGTTGGCTTGTTTTTCTTCAGCGACGCCTTCTTCATCTTTTTCTTCTTTTTTTGCTCTGATTCAGATTCACTCGAGCTCTTTTCAGATTCACCTGAACTCTTTCCAGAATCACCGGAGCTCTTCTCTGACTCTTCACTGCTCTCCTCCTCCTCGCTGTCACTGCCCGACTCTGCACAGACATATATACAGTATGAATGTTAAACATAAACCCAGCCTGATATATTCAAGTTATAATCCTTATAGTTTCATGAAATCAAACCCCTGTTTCTGGCACCTTTTATGGTCAACATTTTCTCAGCTAATAGCCACTCAATGTATTTACATTCTGTAATTCCCTCTCTATATTATAGTTTTGATTGTTAGTGGCAGAGTGCGCCACTCCCACCGAGAATTATAATTGCCTACCTACCTACGCACAGCAGATTCACAGGAAACTATGCATGCATGTAATCAAGCATCACGGTTTGTAATTTTATCTCATTGATATTAGCCTCACTGTTTACTATTTACCCTCTTAACAGCGTGTCAGAGTTGTATTAAGTTACTGCTAATGCGAACCTATTATTTCCAACGACTGCTGCTCCACATTAAAAGAATTCCATTAGCAAAACATGAGGAGGCTTCGATGTATTTGTCACTAAGGTTAGCACTGACAGCAACTGTCAATCAAAAATGCATCTAAAACAGTTTTGAGGATAGTATTTTCAGTTTTCATCAGCGGATCAGTTTTAAATATCCCGGTGAGCTGTTAGATGAAGAGCTGCAGGTGACAAGCTACAGCTCCTCAACAATGTAACCAACTGATGGTTGGCTGACAAATCTGAAATCAGATTGCAGTTGCTCATGGCGAGATGTAAGAAGACCAAATATTGACGGATGTCTTTATTAAAACAACGTGAGTTTGTTTGGCTGCACTGTAAACTGATACACCAGTTGCTCCTCTGATGTATCACTGGCAAAGGAGTGTTTGCTGTAGTATTAAACTGTGCTTGCTCAACCAAGCTTGAATTTTTAAGGACAGCAGTGTAACATTTTCTCTAAAGAGGATACAAACTAAAAACGTACACCTACAAAAACACAAACAGAAACAAACCGTCGCTACTGCTGCTGCTGCTGCTGCTGCTGTCTTCACTGCCACTGCTGTCAGAGTCGTCCTTTTCTTTCTCATCTTCATCGTCCGAGTAGAACTTGTCATCAGATTTCGGTTTTTTGGCCTTCCCAACTAACGGTACCCACTCTTTCACCTGAACAGATATGGAGGAGGGAAGCAATCAGGATTAATAAATTAAGGGATGAGCGAGCTGCCAGTTTGTGAGTTATTTTAACATCTTATTCAGCTGCGTTATTTTTGTCTAATTAAACTATTTCAAATGCCTTCCAGGTTCTTAATGTGAAGGAAATAAATCATTCTGCATTGTCATCAACCATTCACACGAAGTGAACAGTAGAGCATCTAGGCTTTAGCAGTCTGTGAAGAGATTGATACGCTATAGAAAATGGCATCTCACTTTAGCAAGATGTCTCTAAATTAGTCAATTAACCATAATTAATCAGTTTTTGCAACCATCTAGTTTGTCCAGGTTTTCGGATGTTAAATCTGCATTATATTTAAAACTAGGGATAAAGTTTGTTGACACGCCTGCTCATGTTCTTCTTTATTGATGTTTATTGTTTTATTAGGGGCCTCATTAGCTGCCACCTAAGTAACTATGATAAAGCTCGAGCTGGTGCTGAGAGAAAAAAACAGAATCAATAATATTCTTCACTGAAAAATAAAGTCTTTAAATCTGTGCTTTAACTTATAACAAGAGACAAAAAGTTCTTGTCTTTGAGCTGAACGGAGGTATGCATGTTAATTTCTCCAACCCAAACTGAGATTTCTCACAAAAAAGGTATTAATCCATCTAACTTTGTGGAGTAAAACAAACAAATATATATAAATATATATAAAATGCTTTATCAAATACCAAATAACTTCACTGGACATAATAAAATAGTGCAACCACTGATTTGTCAGGCTTCTCATTGGTCAAAGGTGCTTTTAAATTGAGGCTTACAATGTTTCAATGTGCCAGTGCCTTCTATTAAATTAGATTTAGGTTTATTTAATTACATGTTGAAATGCGCTGTACTTTTTATTCTACTCCTATTTTTATTTTCTGTATTATTTTTTAACCCTATTTATATTCATCATTTCATGATGCATCGTGTTTCTTTTATATCTTATCTGAAGTCACACCTGTTGTTCTATTCTGGACCAATAAAAAAACTGATATATTTACTTTTAGATCAAAATAATAAGGTTAAATAATAAATAATGACAGACAGACAGAGACAGGATGTAAAAGAAAGAGGGATCGTTACTGTGTGGTCGCTAGGTTTCACTCACTTGTTTGTGTATTTTGGTAATCAGGGAAGATCCCTGCACATACATACGCATGAGTGTTACCGTGGTTACCAAATGATGTTCCCTTATTATATAGATTGTTTATATTTAATTGACAGTTACCACAGTTAGCAGATGCATTCAATGGTAGTTTAGCTTTTTCCATGTTACTATAGTCACATATTTGCTGCTAGTACTACTACTACTACTAATACTACTGATACACGTACTACTACTAATACTACTACTGATACAAGTACTACTACCCTCCTGATCAGATTCTTCATATATGTTATCAATCCATCCTGTTCTCTATGCTGAATTTCTGTTATTTTGCTATCTGGTCTATTCTGTATGCACAACATCTAATTGCATGACTTCTCTGTTGCTCTTCCTGACGTTTCTTCCATTTTTTCCCGCAATAAAGTGTTTTTTCGTGCTTTCAGACCAGAAACAAATGCAACACAGTCCAATTGGAACTGATCCAAGACCACCTGTTTGGACCGCACCAGAGTTTAATTGACAGCTTTCACACTCGCCTAACTTGTATGAACAGCACCAAACAGGTTTAAATACTTTAAACGCTTTTATGGAAAGTATTTTTAATTGCTTCACTGTTGAAGGTGCTGCACAAATAACCTTGCATCACATCTTTAGCACATCAGAAGTGTTTTAACTAATTCTGGAGGACCGAGACGTTATTAAATGTTGCTATGATACCATCCCACATCTTCTTGCAGAAAACTGTAAATTGGGTTTAATACGCTAAAATCAATTGTCTCTTTTCTGAGCTTTTCAATCGCTGGTCTGTTGGGACTTTATATATTTGTATATTTAGAGAAGAGTCACCCTGGATGATGTCAACACCCCTCGGGAGGAAAGACATTAAAAAAGGTAATGAAAATACCGCTCGTTTGTTGTGTTTGACTTCATTTCAGCCAGGCACTTCATTTGGTTGGTAGTGGTGAACAAGTGCTTGTGAGTGTAGATGGTCATGCCCTCTGATGTTACGTTGATACACAATTATCAATGAGCCCTTTGAAAGTGTGTTGCTCTTTGTTCAGGCACTTTGTTCTTTAAATCATTACAACTATGCTAAAAGTTATTCTCTGCGATGCAAACAACATATAAAAGAAACTTTAACATGATTTATAATGAATTTATAAACCACAGCCGTGAATAATGATACCTTTCATACCACTACAGACACAAGACTGTCACAATATACATCTACATTCTCTGTATTTTTAGTCATATTACAAAGAAAACGTTTTATAATAATGCCCACAGTTTTAATGTCAAAACAATGGGGAACTATAGCGTCATCATTGACAGATGTTGGTCCAAATTAAGCACATACAGTATGAAGTTTAACTATGAAAAGGATTGTGTAAGGATGGTAGATGACTTACTGGTTCAATGACCTCCACGTTCCTCACAGACTGGTCAGGAGCGACGGCTGGCCAGTCCGAGAGCTCCTGGTATCCAGACGCTTTGATATTGAGACTGTGGGAGAGAGTGCCCAGTTGGAAACGATCTCGATCTGAAAGGAGAAAATGGGAGGAAAATGTAAACACAAAAAAAGGAGTGGGTTGAGAAGATGAGAGGTGCTGTAATATCTTTTATTTTATTTATCAATGGAGTTCAAAGGAGTGGTGGAGAAATGAGAGGTTCAGTGTCACCTCAGTGTATCTTTAACGAGGGAGCCGGTGGATAAATGTCACTGTAACTCTGAAGAGCTTTAAGATTATATCTAGGTATCGGAGAGGATCACGCACATGCATTTAATATCAAACTCTCTGTGTTTGTGTGCACATGTGCGCTCTTCTCTCTCCCAACACAGGAAGGTAATCAGTGTCTGTACCTCGGGGAGGTATGCTCTAAAAACTGTGCTTTGCAAACAAAACAAAAAAAAAGAAAAGACTTCAGTTGTGAATATTAAGAATGACAGGGGTGGTTAACGCTTTCCATAAACATCCAGTAGGTGCAAACTGCCTCTGAATTTTAATGTTGTAGGAGGCAGTTTTTTTGTCCCAATAGGTAAAGAGGGGAGAGAGAGAGAGAAAAGAGACAGCTAAATGAGGGAGATTTTTTTCCCCCTCTCGGTGTCTGAAAAAGGTTAGCATTAGCTCAATAATTTACCCATCTCATTAGTCCAAGGTAAAGGGGTCTGACCTAACTGCCCTTCAGAGACAGACACACCAGAATAATAAAACCACCGTCTGAATCAACTTTGCATACGACTGGAAATGGAGCCACTAGATGTGAAATAGAAGACTGTTAATATGCATTCAGGTGATTCCTTGATGTATTAACAAACAGACAAAGGAGGGGAGTAAAGTGTTTAAGCTTAATTTCCTATCTATTTAGGGGATTTATATGATTCAAAATAAGAATAAGAGGTTGACATTATAAATGTATGAAGTACCTTTGAAGGCGGACTCGAGCACCGGGGCTGGTTTGGGCGCCAGTAGAATGCGCCGAGCGTACTTGCTGAGGGCGCCGCTCTTCTCATTTGGCACTATCAGCTGTCTTATGAAACGCGTGCGGTCTCTGATGTCGTAGTTCTGGTCATATTTGCCGAGGTTCAGGATGTACTGGGTCAGCAGCTTGGTCTGGGAGGCGGAGAGGGCAGAGGTAGAAGAGATTTGGAGAGTAGGATGACATTGGATCAAAGCAAGCACTGAGCAGAGATCGGTGGGATGGATGATGTTTATGAAACTTCCACCGATTTTACACATCAAATTCTGTTTCCTGGTGTTGCGTAGTACTACTGCAAATGTGAAGAGAGTTGTGTAAAGCCTTTAGTGGCTCCAGAGGGAGCTGTGTGAAATCTTATACTTTACCTCAAGTGAGACAAGTATCTGGAATCTGGAGGTGTGAGATTAACAGACCTCTGTATCCAACTCCTCATCTCTGCTTGAGGCAAGTGGCTTGATGTTACATTGGCCGCTAACAGCATGACACAAATTAATCTCTGAGCAAACTGTTGGTGTTTAGTTGCATTGTGGGTAATGTAGGCACCAGGTTTTAAACAGGAACAAGAAAGCATTGAATAGAAGACATGATATTTCTGATTGCTAAATGCTCTTAACAGAGCAGAATGGAAGCCCATTGAAGGAAGAGTTTGACATTTTGGGAAATATACTTATCTGTTCTCTTGCAGAGAGTTACATAAGAAAATCAATAACACTCTTGTGTGTAGAGCTAGTATCTTAAGATTCCCAGAAAACAAGTTGATTAAGGAGGTTTAGCTGTGCTGGTAGATGTATTTTTGAACTTTGGACAGAGTCACACCAGTTGCTTCCCGGTGCTTGGTCTTTGTGCTAAGCTACGCTAACACTCTCGTGGCTCCAGCTGCCCACCTAGGGCACAGACATGAGACTTGTATCAATCTTCTCATCTAACATTTGGAAAGAAACTAAATAAACTTTTCTCACAGTGTTGTACTATTCCTTCAAAATCAATAAAAACTGGAATATATCCACAAACATGTACAATCAATCGAACTGAGCAGGGAGCAAGTGTGATTGTCATAAATGCCCCATAATGATTGATCAGCAAACATCTCCTTCACCCCCTTTTGTCTGCTCATCCTTCCCGTATTGTCTTTCTCAAACATAACTGGCCCTTAATTCAACCTGGGTATGTAAAAGAAAACCTTAAAACAGTAAGAAAGAGCACTTGCATTGACATATATTATTTAGGAAGCCATAATAACAAAAAACACCGCTGCCATGAAGACAAGAACAGATCCCTTTTCCTGCGTCGTCTTTGTTTCTCCCTCTTATCTCCTTCCCGACACATTACTGGGAGCCAAGAGGTGTAATGATGTGCTCGTTTGAGGAGGCGCCGTCTGGGCTCATAAACCCAGCTCAGATGCCAAAATCACCCCATCTAACTGAATGGGCCTGTGGACACCAAGCAGCGTTGGAGATGCACCATTACGTTAAAGCTGTTTCATTCACAGCTCTATATTTAAACCGGGCATTTAACTCTGAGTTGCAGAAGTGTTCCAGTTCCTGCTGTGTCTTGTGAAATAAAAACTTTAAAAGAACAATAAATGGGTTCATGTTTAGATAACAGGAATCTAATTCATCCTTTTTATGATACTTAACTATTTTTCAGAAATAAGTATCATTAATTCAGGATTTTAAGTCTCTTAGTGCTGGTGTTAGCATTTTGTTTTGTACCTGCTTGGAGTTGGTCAGGTAAAGTTTAGCTGCTAGGTTGACTGTCTGCAGCTTGACAATGTCCTCCTCTGCTGTGAAAGTCTTCGCCATCTTACGTAGAACATCTGGTGCAATCTTTGGCACCCTCTCGCAGTATTCTCCCATCAGCCACAGGATGCTGGCTCGTGCCATGGGAACCTGACAAAGACAAAGAGCAGCGATATCTTTGAGTGCTAGCAGAAAACATTGTTATCAATTTGTTAGCGTCTTGAATTCCATGTTGATCATATACAAAAAGAAGAAGATTCACATTAAGATGAATCGTACAGTGATGTTGTCAAAGAGCTTGGCCATGTGTTTAATGATCTCGCTGTGCTCGGTGGGCTGCGTCTGAAGCAGCTTCTTAATCACCACCACGCTCTCAGCAACCACAGTCTCTGCAAAGACAAACAAGACGTTCTCACAACAGACACAAACCTGGACATTAATCCCTTTTAAAACACTTTAAGACGATGGGTAACTGCAGGTATCGGCACTAAGTGAAGGCATTTTACCGTCTCTGTTGGAAAGCAGCAGCACCAGACCATTGAGACAGGTGTCCGTCACCTCGGAGATGTTGGTGGCGCACCTGCCGATGGCCTGAATGGTGGCCGCCGCAAACGCCTTGTCCTGGCTCTTCACATAGGTCTGGATAAAGATCAAGGACAAGGACAATGAAGAGAAGAGAATAAAGAGTTTAAGGCCACCTGAAGTGTAACCCACAATATCAAAGTAGCCTTTTAACCCTTGACTGTTGATGTCAATCACCAGTAAAGACACAAACCTGAAATTCCCTCAGGATGGTGGAGATGTTGGCTTCATTGGCCAGGTTGGTCAGGATCTCCAACTGCAAAAAAAAAATCATGTTTAATAAATGTATGAGTTGGTTGTTGTATGGGCTCAATTAAGTGTCAATATGATTTTGAGCTTGAGAAATGATGTTCAGAAACACTTTAAAAAGTCCTTTGCAAACCTGTGACAAAACTGCAGCAGAAATTCAACTGTGTAAATGTATTAAAACATTGAGAATGTGTGAATAATTTGTTTTTATTTTAGAAGCAGAAAACTGATTGTTAAAGTCAATAAACAACGTTCCCACACTTTTAAACTCATACTTTTAACTTTCTTGTCTTTGTGTAACTTCACCATTTATATAATTTGTCCACAATTTTTTTCCTGCAGTTTTCTCACAGGTTTATAAAGGATGATATACAATCAAAGGCTGTGAAATTATTTCTGAACATCACTTCAAAAGCTCAGAATCTTACTGACCCTTATTTGAGCCCATAATAAGCTACAGTATGTACATAATGCACCAAATAAAACGGCAGTTACCTTCAGTGTTTTGATATGTGAGGCGTCTGTGGATCTCACATAAAAGCTCTTCATGAAGGGCTCAAACATCCCCTGTTTGGAGACAACTCAGGTTAGAAGACAGCCTGCATCAATGCAACACATACCATTAATTGTTCTGCTGTCCACAAGCAAGACTTACCTTCCTCTGAATGGACATCGTGGCAATATTCTGAAGAACAATGTACTGCACCTCTCTGTGTACAAAAACAGAAATAACATACTTATCAGCAGCAGCAGCAGCAACAACATGGGTGCAGAGAGACAAAGACTATAAGTTATTTATCCCAGCTGGCTTCAGAGGAGGCAAATAAGCAGATGCAGTATATTTTTTGCGTTACCTGTGGCTCCTTAGGAGTCGAACCAACGACTTGGTGACAACGCTGACTTCATGTTTTGGGGCCAGATGCCAGTAGAGCTGAGCGACAGACATCACCACCTAAAAAAAACACATCATATCATTTTAATCCTTCATAAAACAACATTTTTATAGACTCACTTCTTGTGTAATGTCTTTTCATTTTTCCTACATTTTATCCTTGTGTTGTTTGTTCCGTTTTCAACCATTTTCCAGCATGTGCTCCAGTTTTTTTACTCCATATATTCCTTTTTCAACACTTCGAAAAAGCACTTTTGTAACTTTTTAAGTGGTTTATTATTATCATCACACCTCCCACAGTATATTACCAGCTGTCTACCCAAGTTAAAGTGAAATACCTGCCTTTCATGTGCATTCCTTACGGCTCTACGAAGGCACTCATGACATTGACTCTATAAAGGTAATTTTTCAGCGGAGCTTTAAATAGCAGGAGGACGTGTGTCCATCGTTGCAGGCAGAATGAAAAGGGTTTCAGGCGTGTATGAAGATGGAGGATGTCACTGTGTTGTCTCGAGTAAAGACACAGCATGTCACATTTTAATCAACACTTTCATTTGGGAGCATTTTTCCTCCCGCTGCTACACAGCGACAGAGACCTTGAGACTCCTGGGTGATGGAGATCTGCACTCACTATGGGTTTTTTTTTTTTTTTTCCAATCTTGGAGGTGCACTAAGGCAGGTATGTGTGTGTGTGTGCGTGTGTTTATTTCTAAGCCTTTGCGTTGTGCGTCCAGGTATTTGTGTTTTATTTGTGTAAGAAAATGTATCCAGGAATTCATTATTGCTTGGGAGTGAATTTCAAAGTGTGTGTGTGTCTATACAAGGCTGCAGCAGCATTAGTTGTGTTGCTTTTATTTCTGAGACGGGAGTGAGATGCGAGCAGAGGACGCAGCACTCAGACATCTTGATCAATGCTGTTTATATCTCTCAACAGGTTAAAAGCAGCACACGCGTTTACACACGCTACACTCTCCCGACTCTTTAACAATGAATTTCAATCAGCCTCATTTCAGGTGTGTGTTTATTCTACTCCGAGTTGTCTCCGAGTCTTAAAGATAGATGTTTATGTCTGTGTTTGAGTGTCTGACTAACTCACAGCGGTGTTCCTGCTCTGCAGTAGAGGTTTGGTGTTCCTGAGCAGCAGTCTGTGATCTGGATCCATGATGTAAGGCGCCTCCTCGTTCTGGCCTTTTTTCTCCTCAGAGTCAGAGTCGTAGAACGTCTTGTCATTGTTTTCATCAAACACGGCACCCTGAAACACAGACAACACAGTATGTCACACTAAGGGACGTGGACGTTCATACCACAGTGTTCAGTTCAGTTCAGACTTCAGTTTTGGTGATATTTACATTTTTACTCAAGTTGAAATTTGGTGGTACACTGAGGAAATATTTTCTGTTGTCAGTATTTTAATTACACGAAATAATACAGGTATTTTAGAGAAACTATATTTTTCAATGCATCAAGAATCATTTATTCTCTTAATTTCCTCTAAAAAACATTTTGTACACAAATCCAAGATTGTGAAATGACTCAAATATACAGATGTAATTTAAAGCAACCCAAAGACTGTAAATCTAAAAACAGGAGCTTAACTCAAATTTTCCAATCTCAATTTCTAAATTATGACCACAAATGACCATTCGATGACACTTCATTTCTCATTTTCCATCTTGATTTATATATTTTTAACATTCTAGTTTTTGAAAAGGATAAAGCTGGTGTTATTCTTTATTTTTCTCATTTTCAACAAATCTCACAAAAAGACCAAATCCAGCAATGTTTTAGTCCACCTGTCAATACTTTCTGACTTCCACCTATTAATTCTTACTGATGACATAAATCTTTAAAAATATAGTTTACAACAGGAAGAGGAAGTGCTGCTTGGTTCTGATGGCCCATACGACAGGTTCTCTTTAGTGGGGTTTTAGTAGGGTTCCTGGATTTTGTTTTTTTGCCCAAAAGGGTTTTTAGAAAACTGTAGTCATACAGAAGTAAATAGTGCATTTGTTGGGGACTATTTCCACCAGCGGATTAATACATTTTGGTGCTCTTGTGAGTATTTACAGCAGCAGAACAAAATACTGTAATGTACTATGTGACACAGAGGAATAAGCTGTATCAGCTCTTAGTAGGATCAATATATTTGTTGGTTTTCATGGGATTTATTGACAGTGAGAAAAATATAGAATATCCCTCTATAGACGTATCCTTTATATCCTTTTCATACTGACCCAGAAGAACAGTGTTTTATTGTGGAAGGTTTTTACATTTAATGTCTTGCAATTCTAGCAGCTAAAGGAGTAATTAGCATGAATTAACACTGTAGCTAACATATGCAGCCAGCCTGCTTTCTAACAAAGATTTTAACATTTTTTAAAAAGGTATATGGTGCATCGCCTCTTTATGGACCTGGATCCCCTTTAGTTGCGATCCTTATCAGGGTGATGAGCGCCTCACCTCTTTCCAGGGGCTGGTGAACTGTGTCCTGGCATAGCGTGTCAGCATGGAGATGATGACCACCTGGCCCCACTCCTCCACATCCACCAGCAGGTTACACAGTTTTCTGTAGTTCTTATGGATCAGGTCGATGCGATCTGGACACACCTCCTCGAAGGCCATCACCACGCTGCCGGCCACCAGCTACAGATACGTATGAAGGGAAGGAGGAAGAACAAAGAGAAACAAACTCATGAAGGAAATACTGATGTTTCTTCTTCTTTTCGCTCTCTCTATATTAACATAGTTGTCGGGATATGTAGCAGTTTTGTTAGACAAACTGAACAAATACTTTATCTTTTAAACAAGCTGTAATACACAGACTCTGGAGAAATAAAACACTGGTTAACGGATACGACCCCCGTCAAAAAAAAAAAAGTACTATTATTGCACTTGGGAGAAAAAAAAAAAAACACAATACCAATTTACAACTTTGATTACAATACACACAGTTCAGCCTCTAAGTAGTTAGTTGATAATTAGAAGTAAAACGTTTGCGCTTAAAAGTTTTAACTGACTAAATTTACACAACCCTGTGAAATAAAATCCATCAATGAGACTGTTTCTTATATTTTCCCCATAATTTTTTTTTTTTTTCCTACTACAAAACTCATTTTAAGTTCATTTCCCGGGGAAAGGAGAACAAGGAGGAAGCAGCAGCTGAGAGAGCCAATAATCAGCTATGTTTTATTGGTAGAAGGAAAAAACCCATTTGGCTGTTGCATGCCACCCCCCACCCACCCTCCTCTCCCTCCCACTACCACCACCCAACTGCCTGCTGGCTGGCTGACTGACTGACTGTGAGACTGAGTGAGTGACATGGCAGCGTATTAATATGCAAACAGCATTATCACGGGCAGGCGAGGGTGGAGAAGAAAAAGAGAAAGGGAGCAGAATCTGGTCTTCCCAATTAAAGCCTTCTGGCCCCTGGTGGCCCTGTGGGAACCCGGTGCATTTACCCATCAGCGTTGTCATGAGCCTGCATTGATTGTGTGTGTGCGCGTACGTGTGCGTGTGTGTGTGTGTGTGTGTGCGTTCTCGAGTGTGTGAAATGTGTATGTGCGTGGCTGCTGTCTGTAGATTCTCGGAGAATTCTGGACCTTAAATCCGAGCGATGATTCGCCTTTCTGACATTCACGCACTAATACGGCTGCGAGGGTCAGACGTCTACCTTTTATGATATCACACTCGTGAATGAAGTTATATTTACTGAGAGACAAACGCAGTGATTCTACATACATTCGAGCACAACTGCAGAGAACTTGCAGGTGATGCTAACAGTCTTTGAACATGTTATTATACATATATTTTTTTATCTATTGACAGTAAAGATATCTCTTGACAGCTGCTGTAATAAGAATATATAATATGGATTTTAATTTGGTTTTCACAATTTATGTCACCAGGATGGAAATCTGCAATTATATCTCTGTTTACATCATCAGCAGCATTTCTGTGATGACATGCAATGAAAACATGTGAACAGCACACTAATCTAAAGCTGTATATAATGAGTTTTTTATCTATTTATGATTCAGCTCTAGCGGAATAATAATTATTAAGTGTGCAATTAGAAATTCCACCGATAATAAAACAACCTGGACATAAAGGAGCCCTCCTATAGGAAGTGAAATTATCATTTATGATAATTTTATACAGCAAGTTTACCACTTTAGAGTAAAAGGTGCAGGCGATGTCACCCAGTTAGGCTCCAGTGTTGTCTCCAGTTGCTTTCAGTAACGTATTTAAAGGTTAAATCCAAGTTTGCAGTGAAGTACGTGTTATCACAGGAAAAGCACATGCGTAATTAATATCCTTCATAATGGCTGCATTCCAGTTAGGTGTGACAGTTTCAGGACCTTGGTGTTGTGCAAACTGGCTTAATGGGACATTTGAGTGAAACAGAGCCATCGTTAATTAATATTACTGGTTACACGTGTGTTTCTCCTGTTATGACAAGTTACAATGCTGTGAAAAAGGTATATTGGTACCAAGCCATGTAGATGGATTTTGTTTTATTTGCACAGGTTTCATCCAGCTCTTGAGATTTCTCCCATCACCCTAATACAAAGGGGACACATTTGGATAATCCACTAAATATGGTTTTAATGATTTTTAGAGAGAATATTAGAGCGTAGTGTCAATTAAAACTGTTCACAGCAACATTTATTTGTCAAACAATGATGGTATTTGTTATTGTGTGTTATTCTGACATACAGATATAAACAAAATCATGAAAACTGAGTAATACAGGCTTGTATCTACGTTAGAGTAGCTTCACAGCAGCTTAAGGCACAGCAGGGTGTTTTTATTAATATCTCAGCCAACATATTCTGCTGTAGATAAACCTACTCAAAGCAGTAAATTAGAGAATATACTTCCACTGTGTATTTTTGCTGGGGGGTGGAGGAGGGGTGTCATTCTCGCCTAGCGTTTTCCCAGGGCCTCTCCTGTCTCTAAGGCTATTATAGGCGGCACCGTTTCCGAGCATGTGGATCCTACTGTAAGGCTTTGTGCATTCTCTACCAACTTCCCCCATTAGACACAGCTCCAAGGTAAACTACATGCACCATCAACAAAACTGACACCCCAATCTATGGAGTTCATACACCTCCTCCCCCTCCTCCTCCGCCCACCTCGACCGTATTATCTACCCTGCGTGACAAGCCGGTAATGGAAAAATCACACTAAGCAAATGGTTCTTCTAATAACAATAAATTTCCTATAAAATTATGAAGGGCCCAAACTGTTTCCTTGCATCTATTTTGCTATGAATTCTAATTAGGGTGCCAGAGAGGCAGAGAGTGCTGGGTCATCACGCCAGAGACAACGTGCGCCTTTTTGATTGATGGCCTGGTGTGGGGTCGGCCTATCCTCCCTCCGTTCGCTCCTCTCCTGCTCTCTTTCTCCTCCCTCCTTTTTCTCTTAAATTAATGGGCATCTCACCTAGCCCCTAATCATAGTACCCCCCCTTCCCTCCCTCCCCCTCCTTCCCTGCCCCTCCTTTCTGTTCTCATTTCAATTTTGCAGAAGGTGCAGGAGGGGAGGATGGGAGGGATCGATCATTTATCTTGTAATGGCTGGATAATAGATCCATCACGGTAAAACAGCTGCACAAACTCCTATGTTGTCTCTGTCATCAGGCCTTCCCATTTTCTCTTTAAACCATCCTGCCTATAAGCAGCAGCCCCCCCCCCCGCCTCCCCACCCCCCACCCCCAGTGTGTCACAGCCATTTAACCAAACAGGCACATCTGTAAAGGTAAATGTCAGGAGGCCTGGACAATGCCACAGACTGGGACGATAACCAAATGTTTCCTTCTTCCACAGGCAGCATACTGACATTAGCTAAATGGCATTTACCTAAATTAATTCACTTATTTGCAGTTAAACTGATTCATTAAAAATCAGATATGGAGATACAGCGTTAGAAACCTAAAGAAGCCTGAGAAGCTGGCTGGCTGTCTTAAGTAAGGTAGGTGTAATTACTACCATTTATTTTTCCTTTTTCCATTTTGCTTTTCCTGCTATGACAAGTCAAAATACCTGTTGTAAATATGGGATTACATACAGGGCAGACGTTTTTCACTTGTCATAGCAGGAAGAGTGAAGGTGGAGCTACTAGCATTAAGGATGGGTCTGTTCCAGTCAAGTCCATCCCAGTAAGCTGATACCTACCTGGACCCTGACACTGACTCATCAGATTGGATCATGTCGTTATTAATTACAGCTGTGATTTTCCTATGATGACATGTCAAAACGTCTCCTGTGGAAAAAAGGCGGTAGACTGGAATTTGTCTGAGTTCGTGTGTCTTAAGGTCACCTGTCCTGCGTGTTTACCACCTGATACCCAATGCATGCTGGGATTGGATTAATTAAAACGTGACCCTTCAGAATAGACGCTGCTATAGGAAATGGGTGGATAGATGTTGCTTAATACACAAGTGTGAGTCACTACCTGCTCAGAATGTCAATTCATGCAAGATTATTTTAATAACTTTGAGAGAAGAGAATCAATTAATTGTCATTGTGTGGCTCTTATAAGCATATTTCTCAATGTATCATGATGGTATTATTAAAGGGGCACTCCAGTGATTTAGTAGTGTATTTACAGAGACAGAGCTTAAAGAATCTAAGTCAAAATCACAAGTAGCAGACGTAGAAATATCCTTACTTTTAGTCCCTGGTATGGGTCTTGTTGAGTGCTACATAATGCAACCAATAGCATCTTTCCGTTAGCCTCTTCCTGCCTGGTACAGTAAACGTCCACTCTTTCAACCTCACACTGCTCTCTGTTAAAAATCTGAAGTTCATTTTTGGTCTCCAAGTCCGAGCTGAGATGATTATATTTTCTCAGCCTTGACAAACTCACACAGAAGCTACAGAAGACATTATAAAAATGAAGTGATTGACGTTTACGTGTAAAACTGGTGGACCAGTACCCAGTTAGGTAAAGCTACAGTACATGTTTCCCCTCACGAACACACCAAGAACACCAGCAGCATGTGACAACACCAGGATATCCTCCTGTGGCATTACCACCAGCACATAGAAGCAGCAATAAAAAAATATATATATAGCAAGAAGACCGTCCATCGTTGTGGGACTTCTAAATGGTACATGGTTTTGCCCGTAGCATCATAAAAATGCATAGCTTGATAGCTATTAAGTATCCACTATGTTGGGGTTTTTTCACCATTCATCACCGACTGATAGTGCTTGTGCGTCTGTGTGATGATAGTGCCCTCTCTCTCCGTCCCCAGCCTCACGATGTGGGCTCCAACGGGGGAGAAGTCATCTGTCTTCGTTAGCGTCTGGGGCTAAATATGCTATGCATCTGGTACTGGGCTTTCCATCCCCCCCTTGGCCTAAGCTGCTTTGTTTTGTTTGTATAATGATAGGTATACGCTATGAATACATAATTATAACAAACTGTGCATGACTTGCACGCACCGACACAACATACTCTGCATTCTGTAGCCAACCTCTACATATTTGAAATTGGCATTTAAACACCCTTAGTATTCACTGTGACCTCCTCAAATTAATGTGCTGCCTACTGACTTCTAATGGGCTGCCTGCATTGTGTCTGTGACCGGCCTAAACATTGTATTTGAGAATCCGACTAATTTACGCTCCATTTTGGAGAGAAAAAAAAAAAAAAAAAAAAAAAGAGAAGAAGTTGGCCTTTGAGAAAATTAAGCTGACACTAGCATCAGTGCGAAAATTCCTTCCAAATGGACACTTAACAAGGAGCATCTGAAGATGTGTGGGTTTAAGTGGGTGTTAACAAACCATGGCATTGCCGAATGAGCTGTGGGATAGAGAGCTAAGAGGGAGAATCGCTTGACTGGGGCGCCCTCCAGTGGTCTGCAATCTCTAACATATGATCTGTACTGTAACAACGGGCACTTACTGCTCAGTCTTATACTTACTGTGCTTTTGTCTTTCAATAGTTTCTCGATCACTTCAATCAGCTGCTCCTTCTGCTCTGGATCAAGGCTGAAGACAAAAGAGAGACACAGAGAGAGAAAGAGAGAGAGAGAGAGAGAGCTTTGAAACAAACTGTCAATTAAGGAATGGCAATTATTCACACAACATGAAAACTAGATGGACTTACAAATTAAATCATGTCCCCTCTGTGTGCTCAGAATACTGAGAACGCTCGTGTGCTCTGATCAACTGTCTATAAGCATGTTTTATTTCCTGATTCAGTCTGGTAAATAACTTAAATCACATATAAAACTGATTCAGTTTTCCCTACTTTGTTCATATTTTAAGCAATCCTTACCAACCCTAGCAGATAAGAGCAAGATAACTGCAGGGTAAAACCCCTTTTGTCAACATTACCCAACTATTTATTGGATTAACTGCTCAGGAATGAGGTAGTAAGGAGAGTCAGTCAAGCCAATGAATGCAGCCACAAGCTACTGGCTTTACCGAGTGATATCTGCTGCTCGTGTTGCAGCCCAGTGATTGGAAAGAAGCGTACCTGTAGAGCTTCTGAATAGCGTGGGCAGAAGTCTTCCTGACATAGGGGGACAAGTCAGCTGCAGCCTCCTTGATGGCCAGCATCATGATGGGGACGATTATGGGGACACGGATACTGGACAGAACCCTCAGTGCGCTGGCCCGGATGAACTGGTTTGGGTCCTGCCACGAAAGACATGAAAACGCTGAGTGTCAGTGTGTGGAGGAATGTGTCTTTTTAATAATGATAACAGTATCTGGAGCAGAGATTATACGCAACTTTCCCAACACTAATATCAAATATAACAAAAAGAAGTCAGGAAAAGTCAGCAGTCTCTAGAAATGTGCATAAGAAAACACTCACACGACATTCTTCTATTTTTTACCGTGTTAGTGATAATAAAGAGATAAAAACAGAGACAGGAAGTAGTAAAGTTACCTTGAGGGCCCGCTGGAAGGTGCTGATAGATAGCAAAGCCAGGTCCTGCTGGTCCTCTGCGTACCTCACCAGGTACACATAAACGAGCTTCTTGAGCTGCAAAGGACAATTACATCAAACAGCTGTAAAAGCACAATTAATGCAGCACATGTGGGGAAAAAAAAACTAGGAAACCAGATGTGAACTAAAACTTAAGCAGGTTTATACAGGAGGATATGTTGCATGTTTTTACATCCAATGAAAGATAAAAGACTAGTGCTATAAAAGGAATAAAGAGAACAATAACGTATGAAACAACAAGCTTTGTTCCTCAACAGGAAATTTGTGTTTATTATTTCAAGAGGTGGAGAAAAAAAAAGTTGGTTTTGAAAGTTTTCCTATCTTGAGCCGCACACTTGGTCACATGTTGTTTCAGGCAGAGAGCAGAGGTAACGTATTTTTGTTCCTTTCAGAAATTGGCACTGAATTATTTAATGGAACCCCGTCCTGTGTTTCAGCTTCTACACCTCCCTATTTTTCTCACAGGAAAGCCTGAGATAACATTTGTCCTGCTTTCTGACAAGTTTAACTGGAGGCCAAAAGGTTGCTCCTCTGCTGATTCACGTCGGCTATTCAGAAAAGACAGAAGAACAAACAGAGCTGCTGGATTCATAAATAATGGAACTGGGATAAAACTGCTTATGAAAAATGATGATTTACTTGAGGGACTATCTACGGTTTAATTTACAAACCAATTTAAGGTGGAGGTCAGAGGTAAGGTTACGTTTTTAGATACAATCGCCGAGAGCTTCATCCAGTAATCAGCACCATGCTTTCTAATGCGGTGAGTATTGACCTGCAGCAGTGCACCACAGCTCTCAATCATCATTCTGGTCATTACTGGCGGAATTAATGGCATTACTCACTATAAAAAGGAGACACAACCTATCTGCCCTCAAGGATCTGGACTGTATGACCACACAGTACACGCCTGATTTCATTTTGAACCGCTAAGTAGGCGATTAAGGGCTCTACAAGTGAAAATTTCCCAGCATCAAATGCGATTTTTATGTGTTTTCTTCACTTGAATATCCACTCAAAAGCACACACACACATACAAGTATGTCAAATGATGCAAACACACACATTTACATATAATATGCTGTGTTGAAATGAAGCGCGGCGCTGATTTAAGAAAATAAAGCGTGCCGATATTAAATCACGCAACATTATCAATAACCTGCATGCTCTTCTGCTGTTTTCTAATTAGCTGGGGATCGATGGCGGCTAACAAGAGGCTCGCACCTTAGAGGCGATGGTGAGGAGATAAGAAGAGATGAGATGAGGGGTGGGAAACGTTAGAAGAGACCGTTTTTAGTGAGATATACTGGAGGTGAGTAGAAGTAGGAAAAGAAAGCAAGAGATATATAGAGAGAGAGAGAAAACATAGACCAAGACCTCACACTACCTTAGCAGCTGGTGTGTATGAGGTGGGAGAGAGGAGACGTGACTGCGGGCTCTCTTCTGCCAATTACATCCTGCCTAGCGAGCCTGGCACACAGCGCCCGGCTTCAGGCCCCCCGCTCACATGCTGCCCCTCACGCTAGCTGATTATTCTGCTGCTGCTAATCAATATTCACAGGTTCTGGGCATGGGAACCCCTCTTGAGCTGTTGCTTAGTGTTTGGACATTCGCTGGAATATTCTGTTCATGGGCCTGTCAAGACTGGCGATACGCGTTACGTGATTTAGTGGAGCGTTTACGCAGGCACACAATATCTTACGGTGTGTTTATGCTGCTGCTGCTGCACCAATTTATGAATTGAAGAAGTAAGTTGTACTTCTGGTGATTGATAAGGAAGAATTAAGTTGAAAACAGCTTCTAATTTATGATCCAATGGTGCAAGACATTTATTCTGAACATACTTAATTGAAATGTTCTCACTGATGAAGCAAACCTAAATTAAATTAATCTAAATTTGAGTTACTGCTCACAAAAAAAAAATAGTTGCAAAACATATTTCGTATTTCAATAACCTATAATTTTATGATGGCAAATAATATGACTCATACTGCTCTGGTTAAAGACAAAATGTGAAACAGATTTCAAATAGATGATGAAATATTGGTCTAACGTTTTTATTATAAATACAGAATTTAAGTTGTGTAATTTTAAAATCCTCCACAGAATTTATTATGTACCTGAGAGGATTATTTGCTTTAATAGTGATTCTTCACCAAACTGTAACAGATGCAAAACTGAGATATATAAATATATACATATGTAAATATAGACAAGGGGGGGGGGGTCCAAACATTTCTGAAAGCCATTTGGATTGCACGGTAGAAGAGTGTAGTTATCAGATTTGCCACTAGGTAGCAGATGTCTACAGCTTGGTGAAGCTAAAATTGGGACTAAAAGGAAGAAGATTCACCACCGTGGAGGAAATCCAGGAAGAAACACAAGAGTCTCTGGACACAGTGACAAAAGACGACTACAAGAAATGTTTCCAGGAACAGGAGGAGCGCTTCACTCAAGGAGAGTACTTTAAAAGGGATGAGAAAGGTACAACTGAAATATTTATGAGGTTTTTTTTTGGTTTTTTTTAACAATTCCAGGAATCAAGCCCTCCTCATGTAGAACTGGTCATGTTCAAAGCTAGAATCATGGAGGAAATTTGGAAGTTCACTAGGTCAAGTACACCTCAGAGAGTATTCTCATCTCACAGTTCCTCTCCACTACAATATGTTTTGTTTAATGTTACTTCTGTCAGATGTTTAACCTTCATTGTGCAGAGTTTTACAGGTGAATGTTGTTTTCAAATTCATCTGCTGACGGGCAAAGTTTCTGTGAAAATCTATGTTTAGGGCATGTACGTATGAGCATGATCTGTCACATCACAACTAGTTTGGAAGCTAATTGTGATCCAGTGTGCAAGTGTCATGTGGAAACTTGAAGCCTCTAGTCCACAAACACTGAGAATTAACTTTTCAGCGAAGCAGCAGACATCTTGTGTTCAGCAGTGAAACTTTGAAATTAACAATATTTGCTTCTTTACAGATTCCAGATTTTTTTAAATGAAAGAGTAAATGTGCTTTTAAGAATTTCCAACTATTGAACTTTTTTTGTGGCAAAACATATCAGACATAAATTATTACTCGCAGCAGAATATTTTTATATGCCTTAAAAACATATCTGACCGTTATTTTTAAGTTCTTTAATTAGAGCTGCAACTATTATTTTCATTATCAATTAATCTGCTGGTTAGTTTCTTGAATAATGAATTGTTTTGGCTATAAAGTAACAGAGAATGATAAAAAAAAAGCCCATTATAATTATAACCCAAAGATATTAAGTTTAGCAGAAACAAAAACATGAAATTCTCTCATTTGAAAAGGAGCCAGCAAATGTTTGGTGTTTTTGACTGAAATTAATTATCAGAACAGTTGCTGATTCTTTTTTTGATTGACTAACTGATTAAAAGTTTCGGCTCAACTTTGTACAAAAAGGTAAAATTCAATAAAAACAACATTCAATAACTTAAATAAAATACAAAAATACACAAAATGAATAAAAAAAACCCACAAATGAAAACCAAGCTTAACAAATTTAAAGAAAAGCCTTTCAAATCCTGCCAATCCATATGAACCAACTAATGTTCTGTATGTGGAGGTTGCAATACAAGTTGTTGTCATTGAGAGAATCTACGTGTTGTGCCCAAGCGGCAACAACCACATCTTTAAACTGAGGCCGGTATAATACCACTGACAGTCGCTAGATGCGCCATTAGACTCCCATTCAAAAAGCATCAACTTCTCTCATGAAATACTGAGTCAATACATTTTTTCAACGAGTCATTGTGGTGTCAATCGCTAAATTTGGGCCCTTTAATAGGTGTGCTGGTGGTCATTTTGGAAATTATTACTCCGTTAATAGGATATAAAGTCGAATAATAGCTTTGATGTCAGCCATGTGGGTGTTGATTGACCACTGTTATTAACAGTTTGCTCCCCGGACTTCGGGACTCGCACTGAGTCGGACAATTGTCGCAATATTTGGGTAATTTTAATGTTACTTGATGATGATACCTGCCATGTTAGTTAGTTAATGTTGGTAAGTTAGTGTTAGCTTCGGTCCGAGGTAGCGTGGCGCGTTTCCAGAGTGTGAAACGCAACATCCCGTATTCCTTATTTGGAAGGTATTCGCTCCAAACAGAGAAGATGGCACCGACCGTAAGCAGCAACTATTTGGCTTTAAACTGACTTCAATTCATATACAGTCTATGGTTTTGCCACACTTGTATTAGTCAAATTTAAATGAATCGTAACAACCAAGTGTAGTAATGATGCTTTTCTGTGATATATTACTCAATAATGTCATACCTCGATGTTCTTACTCGCGACGTTCTTCACGACAGCGGGAAACAGCTCGGATGCATTTTTCCCTTTGGCGATCAACTGAAAAGAAAACGATAACACATTTATATTCACCAATCTTATATCCTCAACAGCTGAGAGAAGACACATACACAACAATTCAGTTGGTCATTTAAAAAGAAAAGGTTTTTGTGATTCTGCACTCACCCCAACGACCCTTTTCATGGCCTCCAGTTTAAGCGACTCCTTGTTGCTTTCCAACATCTCTTTAAGGTCTTCATTCCTGAGGTCAGAAAATTAAATACTGTTACTTACACTTACTATGGTCAACAGAGACGACACAGTAAGCACCTGACTAATCAGTTTCAACTGTGAGAGCTTGACCAAAGTGACTGTGAAATCTCCATGTATACAACATCTGTCAGGGTACTCAGGCAAAGGTCACAGTGGCTCCTATAAGCCAAACAGTTCTGTACATTGTTTGGCTGATGGGAGCCAACAGTACACTGACAAAGCATCCAACCAAACAGCAAGAATCTCATCTTTACCAATGCAAAAGCAGGGCCAGTATCACTCCAATTTCTGGCACTCACATGATAAAGCACTCATAAATAAATGCTCATTCCTCGGCTAATGACAACACACAATGTCATTGTAAAACTACACAGCAGGTTGTTTGTTCCACGCAGAGGCTAAACACTGAGAGAGGTAACGTCTAGATGGAAAACACATCGTACAACCAATGCAGAGGTCGACTCTTTTGGGAATTCTAAGGACAAATATATTTTTTTGTACGGACATTCATGAATCCTAATGACATTGGTGATCTCCTGAAGGTTGGCAGCGGGTTGACATCACTGCTTTTTTACAGATTTTTACTTTACTTAACTTTTTACAGTCTTGACAGCAACCTGGATAGACCACATCAACATTTGATACAGATTTAATAGATATTCTGGATAAATTGTAATAACATTCACCATCATCTGGTCAAAGTTTTAAAATGTACAATACTTTGGTTTATGACCAAATACCTGCAAAACTGAATGACATTCCCATCAGACTGAGCAGTACTTTGTATTTAGCGCTAATTAGCAAATGTTATAATGCTGACACAATAAATTAAGATAGTGAACATTATACCTGCTTTAACATCAGCATGTTAGCATGCTGACATTAGCATTCCGCTCACAATAGAGATGCTAGCTTGGTTGTAGACTCAGTATTATTTCAGCATTGGTCTAAAAAGTTACTAAAAGTAAAAGTTACCAATGTAATGTCTTTGTCAGTCAGAAGAAGATGTCTGTTCAATGACAAGTTTGTCTTAACTCAAATCTTGTGTTAAGAATTCATTCAAAATCTACCAATTTGGAAGGAAATACATGTTGTAGATTTTTAAAGATACAATACAACAACAATAATCTGAATATTTTGTCTCAATTCCCTTTTAAACAGATGCAGGATACCAACCATTTAGAAAAAAATATTTTAAAACCTTATTTTAAAGTCTGTTATATCTGAATTTATCCAAACAATAGTCATTAAGGAGGCATGAGTTTCACTTTTTCAAAAGTTCAGATAATACTTTCTGAACAACACAGCTAATATAAGTATCCAACACAATGAAGACACAATAACTTGACTTAAAACTTCTGTCAAAATAACAAACATAGTTTGTAGTACGTCTCCAGAGTTAGACAAGTGCAGTACAGTAGGTGATCTTACTACAGTACCCGGCTTTGTGTGTCTCCTTGGGGCTACTGTTGGTGCGTGTGAGGGCCTGTTCTTCCTGACTGGGCTCAGTCTTCAGAGTGAGCTGTAAGTTCTCAGCAGACATCAGCGCTATCCTCATGGCTCCTACCGCCTCTGAGCGTAAAGAGAAACCACCATCCATACCGGCTTTGCTCCACAGCAGCCCAGAGACACTTCAGTCCAATCAAAAACCAGTTCCTTCTGTTTGTGTGTGAATGTGTGTGTGTGTGTGTGTGTGTGCGTGTCAGCTGTGTAAAGAATCCACAATCCACAAACCAAACTGTATTTCAAGTAACATAAAAGTAAAAGAGTGCTGTGGTAATTGCTTTCCTTCAGGCTGTGTGCTCTGTTCTCTTGGCTTTATTTACAGTTGTCTTCTTGTCTTGTTCATAGCTGTCAAAACGGGGGAACAGTGGAAAAACAGCACAGGCGCCACTGGCTTTATGCCTGTCATTCACAACTCCCTTCCTCTTCTCTTGGGCAAAAAAAAAAAAGAAAAGTCACAAGATGCTCCGTCAGCTCGCTAATGGCAAGTCATCCTTACGCTGGAGGGTAGAGGCTGCTCACTCGGGTAAAGTCCTCTCTCTCCTTCTGCTGTGGTCCACATTTCTTCTGAAACAACCTGCCGCTCAGCTGTGGTCAAGTCCTGTTAACTATTACTGCTCTCTTCTTACACATGTAGATTTTTTCCCTCTGGGGAAGAAGGCTATCTCACCTGCCTTCTGGCTCTGTATGAGACTCTGCCTCTGTGTGACTGCGGTCACTTCCCTCTAGGGGAAAAAGGAGGGCCTTATCTACACTGGTGGGTAAACACAGAGCTACTTTTCATCACCTTCGCTGCACAATAATCTACTTTAGCTTGACACAACTGAGAGCGCATAGGCTGCCAAGTTTGGCTGACAGGGCAAACAGGACAGGCCTACATCAAAGATAACAGTACCGAACTGAATGTCAGGAAATGCCCTTTAAGATGTGAATGGTACAGGAAGATTTTGCAAGGGGCGAAATCTGCCTCATACGCTTTCTTTGGAAGTAAAGTCTTGGACCGCCTGACAACTCCAGTCACATTGATGCATGTTGGGGAAAAAGTAGGTTTCTACTACAATACATATGGCTATTTTAAGCAGTTTTGTCCAAAGTTTTGTTCTGCTTTCTTAATAACTAATCATGAACACTCAATCATCAGCTCTTGAATTCTTCTTACTGTCATTTTTTTCTCTCAGGATGTGGTAAACCTTACATTAGTGGGCCGGCTAGAAACGTGACTCCAAATGTATGTTGTTCTGATGTGTCAACAGGAACACGTTCACCTTATCAACCTGACATAGTGATAATATATCCATCTTGTATAACAGCTTGTTCCACTGATCCCAAGTAGCCAAAAAGTAAATTAAAGCAGGTTTATGCTCATTTCTGCCAGCAATGGCATCTAAAACAATATTTATTGTATCGTATTGTATAAGAGAGAGTTCATTATGCTAAAACAGTGAGTCAGGAATACTTAAGTGCAGTGGTTACCAACTTTTTGGCTTCTAGACCCTTAAAATGAAGCACTGTCAGGCAGTTTAGGGCTGGAATTTTCTCAATTAATTGATAAATTGTTTTGTGGATGAAGTGTGGAAAAATGGCATTCACTTCTTCCTCAGAGCCCATGGTGATGTCTTCAGTTAGCTTGTTTTGTCTGACTAATAGTCCAAAATCTTTCAAATATGACAAAGAAAAACATCAGCGTTTTTGCTTGAAAAATGTCTCGATTATGAAAATAGTTGCAGATGAATGTTCTTCGACTAATTGTTGCAGCTCTAAAGCAGTTCATATCACCTTCATGACAAGAATTGTGAGCAGTTCAAACCAAAAAGCTTGACTTTTGCAGGTATTTAGGGCCCTGAACAACAGCTAAAGTATGTATTTCACAAGAAAAAAGCAAAAATTGAGGGAAAAGTTTGAAAAAATAATATTATTCTATTCTTGGTTCATCCCATTTAATAATCTGGGGACCCCCTCAGATTTTTCAGTGACACCTTTGGGAACCACTGCTTTAGTGCATTCAGTTATCCAAAGCCTACATCCCTGCATCCCTCTTGGAGTAATCTCTCCACACATCAAAAAGCCAAAAACATCTGCATCACGTCTGGTTGATTATGAGCTTTTCAAATCTTTCCATCGCTTGCTGAGATTGATTATAATATCATTTACCCGTTGGCAGTTTCCTAATGAATATTTATCACAAATGGGACACTTGTGTATCCATCTCATTTAATACCATGTTGTTATGATGTGAAGACAAAACCCGTTTGATCATATGGTTAATTATTTAAGCTCTGTACTTAGGATTAGATCACACAAGTTCATTATTATAAGATGCAGATCTGGTCTGGAAAAACCTTTTGTTTATCTCCTGTGATTGTAACCTTCTACCCCTGTCCATCACTTTTCATTGCAATAATTCAATATCGGATTCTGAAGATCCATTACCAATATTACAAAAAACATCATTTGTATATGTGCTAAAATGTCCCTATTAATACAGAGTTAAGGTTGATACACAACTATTAAATTCCAGAAGGAGATGATGGTCACACTTGACAGTAAGAGATTAGTGCCTCCATGTGGCTGGTAGTTATATAAACCCACAGTTACTGTTTGCATCTCATCATCTAGTATGTTGTAATCATCAGTTCAACTTGAGGCAGAAGTTGATTTTAGAGCTGATTTTATGAGTAGAGCATTAGTGTGCAAGGTCCTTTTTCAACAACTGTATTCCTTTTTTTGACTTTAGTAAAACAAAATTACATCTTTAGTATTTTTTCATTGGTTGAATTTTTGTCACTGGTGCTGATTCATCCAAAGACAAACATATAACTGCTATAAAACAATACAGTCACCACCTCTCCGGCGCAGGTTAAGGACTCCAAAGAGGAAACAAATGTGACCTGAACATATGACTGCATTCCTTCATTCATTCAGAAATGAATGAATGAAAGGATGCAGTCACATGTTCCTGAATTAGTTTAGAAGAGACAAAGCCGTATGACGCATTTTGAATCATATTGGAATAAATTAGATGTCTTTCTTTTGCGACTTTGAATAAATAAATAAAACGCTGGCAGCCAAAGTGACTGAGAAAAGACACGGTAGAATACTTTAACAATTCATTCAAACTTTTTAAAAAAAATACTGTTTTGTCAGAGAAGCAATAACTCACATAGAGTTAAAAATATCCTAAATAACAGGGGAGGGGGGATAAATGTAGTCTATGTAGCAGGAATGCAAGGAAGCCTGGAAAAATATGCAAGTTCTTAGTTAAAATATTTGGATCCGCCTCTCAAATGGAAGGCTTGACACCAGCGAGTGGAGGCGTCTGCGGTAACGGTGAGCTGTCAAAATAAGAGCTTAAAATATGATAAAGTACATCAAACAAAAATAGGTTTTTCATGGATTGTGCTACAGCAAAAAAAAAAGTACAAGCTAATTAAACAATAACAAACAGCACATTAAAGTATCTGAATTTACGAGTAGAAATCAAGTTGTTATGTTTTTTTTCCATTAGTTTGCTCTAAAACGGAATTTTAGAGTAAATGTTTGTTGAGCTTTTTTTTATTACAGTTTAGCAGTTGCGACGTAAAAAAAGATTAGGAAACCTACATTCATGTGTCTGATTTAACTGCTGCCTGGAGCCTGAAAAATGATGTTCTATCGTGTCAATATGCAGCGTTTCAATCCCTGTTTTGCCACGTCAAACATACCTCACGCACCTGGTACTGCTTCTCCGTGAGCCAGGAATTCAGACTGCAAACACATGTTTTTAGTTCATCATTCCAGTTAAATCTTGTAGCATCTATTAGCATCATCTCCTCTTTACTCAGTCTCTTATAGTGCTTCTACTTGACCAATATCAGCTTTCTAAGTGAGGAATGATATTGGATTGGATGCAAACACATAGGCTACCAGACAGTAGACCTATCCAATAACCTCTGACCCTTATTAAAATGAAGTTCAAGATCAAAATCCTATCTTTAAAGCAGCTCAAATAATACTGTCCATACAACAAACACAACCAAACCACTCAGCCACAGTGAAATATCTCTTTAGTCACACATGATAAATCAGGCACATGTGTCTCCGCCTGGCGAGGGCCTTGCCTACAGCTTTCAGTCGGCAGGAAAAGGCCTAAAAGACTACAGAACATTACAGGAATGTTGCTGTTCCCTTCAGATGCGACTGACGTTCACTATTTTCAAAATAACAAAAACACAACGTGATTTAATTTCAGTAGAAGTAGCTCTCTGTGCTTTCCTCAGCACAAACAAAAAGCTGGGGTTAAATTTCATTAACAAATATGCAAGATCCATTCATGATGAGGAGGACACATTAATATGAGATACTTGCACTGACGCAGCACATGTATTAGAATATACAGGCTTGGGCATTGTGAATTGTGTCAGACTAGACATGTGCAAACAGAAGCGTCATTCATGCCCTCGTATTTCTTTCCCTCCCCTGATCTTCCAGCTTGGTCTCGAAGTAGCCAAACATATGACCTAGCCTCGCCTAAGTGGGAAGACATGTCATGTGAGACAGCTTAGAGGTTGACTTTAGCATACTGAGCAACAATTAACCCAAAAGAAAGTCAGCAGAAAGGCATCCAAAGCAAAGCAGGCAAACACTTGATCAAGAAAATGCTCAAAAAACAAAAATGGGAAGCTGCAGTGAACTCTTGCACACATGTTGTGCCAGATTTGAGGAAACTCAGTACTCCATTCATTCATATTTCTTGTTGGGAGTGAGCACATAAAAAACTGACAGAGCCTCTAAAATTTGAAGTGTTTTAGTTAATAAGTCTACACCTGAAGAGCTGGTGTGTTGTCAGAGAGCATGAAACCAGAGTAGCTAATCTGCACAAACACTGATTTTACAAAGAAATTACAAAATGCAAAGTGTGGTTACACTGATGAGTGACTGCCCTCTAGTGTCTGGTTGATGGAATGATACTAGGCAACGTGACCAAAACATGCTGACAGACCGGTTTCAGTTCATAAGGCTGAGAAGTTGATTAAACATGGTTTTAACGAGCTGGTGTAGAAGTTAATTGTGATGTGACGTTATTACAAATGGAAACATAGAAAACACACAGAGCCTTGAACACCTGCATGACCATATCTACAGAAATTAATTATGTGTATTAGGTACAAAACACCTTATTTTATCTTGACTAGAGGTTCAAATCCCTGAATATGTAAATATAAGTGTAGATCATTGACGCATCTATCTACACACTGGTATTATGATATTATGGTCTGTCTTATAAAACAGGTTTTAATTCAAACAGGTCTCACATTTAAAGTTAATATTGATTCAATGCCATGTTGACTTTCTATATGAACAGTCTAAATGTGTTAGTTTCATTGATTCATCATTTTAATTTTACATCACTTATTTTGGGATTTATACAGCTAAACAGACAAAAATCATTTTGTTTTCAATTTCAATTTCATCCTATAAAATAGCATAGCATAAATATGTGTTAATGAACAGCCTATTCTATCTACATCACTTTTAAAAAGAGGAAGTTTGCACAACTGAACAATTTTGTGTGAAATTGCCAGTTTTGTCACAGATTGTTTAAGAAGCACTAATGACTCAAGATCAATCTACAACTGTGATTTAACGGAGCATCAGTCACCTGTCAGCTGCAGTCATACGCCTTCCATACACAAACCCTGCGTATGATCTGTTATCTTACACTGAAGATTCAACATGGCGGACAGCGGGGCTCTTGTAGAATACAGTTACTGCCTGAAGAGAAGCTGGTTTACCAAGTAGCTCAGCAGAGGTTGTGTATTGAGCACAGATTGAAGGTGAGGTAAACACACCTTGTCTCCTCTTTATTGGGGAGGAAGCTACATAAAGATCTTTGTTGGGTTTTCCACTCGTTTCTTTTGCAGGCATTTAACACATTTGACTACAATATAATAAAGGCATGTGGTGGTCAGTTCATCCACCTGCAGGCGGAAATGTATATGTTTGTTCCTGTATGGTGTGCACGTGTTCATGCTGGTCAAACACATATATCATAACAATAAGGCTCAGATGGTAGTCTTTTGTCAACAGTTTGGTACTATATTAAATTTCTTCATCAATACATGCGTCTACAGAAATGTGAACTCTGCAAATGTTTAAAGAAACTGTAAGCTACACCTTCTTCAAAACTGAAAGAGACACACTAAGCAGGACTGGCCTACTCTGCAGCATCAGCTCACCTCACTGTCTGCAAAATAATACAACCTGAAGCCTCAAAGTCATTTTCTAACTGTGAAGAAAATCATTGTATCCTATTTATGAAGCACTCAGTGCAAAGATCAGAGACTCACAGGACTGGCTAAAGATTTGTTTACCTATGTGACCTGGAAGACTAATCAGTCCTCTCTGTAGTTTAGATTAAATTAGACTTTTCCAAATGCCATCTCTTACTGTGTTAAGTCATTGCTGCACACTGTATATAATGTATGAATGCATGTTTTGTCTCCCTCATGTAGGTTAATGGAGTGGAAAACATATTAAGCACACTTTTCAATATAATGCACTCCAATACACCACCACAAACACTCACTATGACCTCAATAATAAACAGAAAGTAGAATTATCACCTTTCTGACAGTGTCAACAAAAACTGTAAATGCATGAGCTTCGTAAAAGTATAATTTGAGGCAGAGCTGTTGCATTAGTTTGCACAGGTGTTCCTAATAAAGTGCTGAGTATATAATGTAAATATATATAAATATAAAGCTAACACAGTTATGTCCTGCAGCTGCTAAAACTTGCTCTCCCCTTCCATAGCTGTTTTATCTCAACGTGCAAAAACAGATACATAGAGGTTAAATAGAGCAAAACAAACCGCTAAAAGCCACATAAAAAAGTACTTTTGATACTTTAACAGTTCCGTGACTAACGGCTAACCGTCATTCGCCATCACTGCCTGTGCCTAGCTTGTCTTTTCCAACTCAGCTACACTGACAGTTAGCCGCTTGAAGTTCGTAAAAACCGTCTAACGTGTCAAACAAGGGAACAATGTTGACAACAAACGTTTATCCTACTTTTTAAAGTCAGCGCTGAACAGTCCAAAGGCGGCTCCGGAGCTGGAGGAGGTCGGGGTACTCTCCTGCCCCGCTTCCACCGCTGTCTCCGCTCCTCCTTGGTCGTTGTACAAAGCGCCCGTCGACATGCTCCTCATTTAAAAGACGAGTAGACGTATTCTGCTCCTCTATCGAGCTACAAACTGCTCATAAACTTGTCGGTATGTTAGTGTAACGTAGCGTTATTAAAGTTCCCTGCAAAGACAAACTTCTCCGAGATTTCACCCCAACTTTTTTTTTTTTTTCTTTTCGTACACGCAGTAGCGGAAGTGTGAGCTGGACAAGTTGGTGTCACATGACTGGGCTTCAGCTGCTAACGGGCTGTAGAGCTAAATCAACTAGAGCCACTACAACACACTGATCTCTGCTTTCTATGACTGATACAGGGGCGGATTTAGAGATTTTAGGGCCCCAAGCAATTTCTATCTTTATTTTCACCCTTTCTCTAACTGGGGATGCTGGTATTGGCAGTAGTAGAAGGAATATTCAAAACTTTTTTCTTAAAGATCTCCTCCAGACATGTTTTAAGATGTATAAAAAATACTCTACTTTGAATAATAATTTGTGTTTTTACATTAAAAAAAAAGTTCAATTACCTGGTTAGAAATTCTTAAAATTACATCTCCTCCTTCTCCCTCATTAAAAATCCAGAATCTATTAATATTATATATATAATATATATAAAATAATATATATAATATTATTTTTCATTCAAAAAGTTGAACTGCTGGACACAAGATGTCTCCTACTTTAGTGAAATGTGAAGGCATGCCCTAAAGACTTTGGATTGGTTCTGCAATGCAGTTTTTTTAACTATCTAATTGTTTCCATCCAGTTTTAACAATGAACCCTGGAAGACTGTCCTCAGTCTTTATCAGCGAAGCATTTACAGACTGACTTGTGAGTGTTTGTGCACTGGAAGCTTCAACTTTCCACATCACAAGTGTATAAGTTGCATATTGGACCAGGATCAGTTTCCAAAATTGTAATATCGGAAATCATACTCTTAGGGTACACCCCTTTAACGTAAGCCCCTTTCACACAGTCTATCCCTGAAATGTTCAGGAACATTTCCTGCATGATATTAAAAAGACAAATACATTTGATTGACAAGACACTTGTGACACTGTTTACATAAAAGTTGGTAAACTCTTCAAGTAAAGGCGTAGACTGCTCAGTCTTTACAGCTTGAGCACTGGGAAACCTGTACCGTCAATTTCCCACCTCAAGACCTAAGCCTCTCTCACACATAGTTCCCAGTAAATTACTGGGATAACCTTTCAGGCACTGCTAGTTATTTTCACTTTTCACACATGCAGCCACATTCAGGAACATTTCCATCTTGCGCCTTTTCACACATGCCATGGCAATGCCAGAATCGATGGGGCAAGGGACAGTCCAGCAGATGGTAGCAATGCAACTCAACAGATGAAGAAGAAGATCGGGCAAGTGTACACAGCGGAAGATGTCTCTTATTATTTTCAGGAACCTGGTGGGCAAGGAGCTGTTTTTGTCCAGTGCCAATGTTTGTGTAATGTTTTTAATATTCAACAAGTTTGTGAGACAAATCACCTGAGAAAGCATTGGCAAGTTAGCCACAAACTAATCACAGAATCAAATACGCCATCAGCCGAGTCTAGTGATTGGTTTGTACACGCCGTGTGAAAGCCTCTTTCATCAGACAGACGTAACCCTTTCCTTTTTCATTCACAGTACAGCTGTACCGGCATTTTCCCTGAAATGTTACTAGGTCTTGAGGTGGAAAATTGGTGGTACAGATTTCCCTGAATATCGATCTCTGCTTCCATTCACACATGACCCCATGCAGGAAATGTTCCTGAACATTTCAGGGATAGACTGCCTGTGTGAAAGGGGCTCTAGTAACATTTCAGGGTAAATGCCGGTACGGCTGTGTTGTGAATGAAAGCAGTAACATTGCAGGGACAAGCACGTAAAGGGTTACGTCCATCTGACGCTTTCACGTGGAGCGAGCGAACCAATCACAAGACTCCACTGATGGCGTGTTTAGATTTTTTTTTCGATTTTTAATGAGCACAGAGAAACTTTCCCCTTCAGCACACATATGTGAAAACAGCCTTTAAGTGTCAAACTCTGCATGTACATCATTCTGCACAGAGAAGCTGAAATATTCAACTGAAGTAACAAGAAGAAAAACATATTTTTGAGTGGAGGGGAACTTTAAGTAAAACTATTAACACCACACAGTAAAAATGCTTTAAAAGTAAAAGTCCTGCATTCAATTTTTTACTTTAAAGTGTTAACTTGTGTTCTAGGTGGAGCTTTTAATTCCTATATAATGCTGGATGGTTTAATCAATGGTCATATTTTATTTGTTATATTTTGTGAGAAAGATCTGAATGTGAAATGTAACCAGTAACATCTATCTGCCAGGTAAATGTGGTGGTATAATGTTCTCCTCTGAAGTAGACGAAAGAAAGAAAGAAACAAAGAAAGAAAGACAGACAGAAAGAAAGAAAGAAAGAAAGAAAGAAAGAAAATCCCAAAGGTAAATTTTATTTGGTTGACTTTTACCTTATAAATACGCTATTGCAAAATATGTGGACATTGCAAACATTGCAAGACATTTTGTAACCACCAGAAAGAATGTATTCCTCATCTTTTCTTGCACTGTGATGTGGTACAGATCTTTTGACCGATATATGTATATATATATGTGTGTGTGTGTGTGTGTGTGTGTTGCAAGGTCAACAACAGCACAACAGTTCTTATCAGAGAGGAAGAAAGCGAACAAAAACTGCATACTCATCTAACGTCTTTTTTACACAAATAACAGTAGTTTTAGCCTCTTTTTTATTTCCTCAGACAGTGTTTCCCTGTTGAGCTGCAGTGTAGTATAGTATAGTATAGTAATATAAAAAGGGACTTTGGCACTAAAAAGACTGTAACATTGAAAGATATCTACTTGATTTGACTCATTTGGACACTTTGAAGCTTCATATTAGCTTCTTATTAACTTTTTTTAATTTTATTTTGCTTTTTATTGGCTGTTTTGAAAATTGTATATCACAACAGAATTAAGTGCTTAAAGGAAAGAAAGTAAGCAAACAAGCAAGAAAAAAAAAAACAACAAAAATACATCCAAGCTCGAAACAGTTTCCATTAGATTCATAATTAAGACCGACATCACTATTATCCAAGGGCGTCTTTTACTATATTTTTCTTTTACAGTACCAAGGCTCATTTTGACCAATTGATTCACAAATAAAGAGAAAAAAGTAACAATAAATGAATGATATAATAGTAATGGAGGTATGAAAAACTACACTTTTACCTGTTAACTTCAATAAGATATCTCACCTGACATTTCTCACCTTTGAAGTGTATAGCCTATTAATGTGAGGGGCAAAACAAACATGCAACAAGAAAATATAATAAAGTTTCCATAAGAAAATAAACTTTTAAATACATTTTTGCACAGAAGGAGGCTTGTGGATTTTGTCCCCCATCACTTTCCTTCACTAAGGATTCTCGTTCAGACACTATGGGCCCAAAAAAAGCAGCAGCTGTATTGGACACGTGTGACTGTCATCTCAACTGTAACTACAGTTAGTCAATGTGCCACATTAGTCAATATGTTCTCATACTGGAAGTGATGTGATCTTGATACTTGTGGCAAGAAAAATGTATTTCACTGCTCATTTGGGTGTCTGACTGTTGTTTTAAGACTTTGTGAACCCGTCTTTCATATATTTATTTATTTTTTCTCTCAACTTTATTTGTCAAAATTGGAAATACACAACATGTTATTATATTTTTCTGACACAAGAACAATTCCTTTTACTGTCAACTTTTATATTTTGATGGCTAAATTTTATCTCCACAAGCGTAAATTATCTAAATCACCTCCTAGTTTGCTGCCTTTCCTTGCAGAAGTTCTAATTCTCCTGCAATCCTGAAGCCATATGAAGAACCCCAGAAGTGCCTCGACACTCAGGACTTACTTATGCACTTTTATTTATTTATTTACTTTATTTACTTATTCATTGTCTTCAATGAACCTGTCCTTAAAGTCCCCCTCCACTCAAAAATCTGTTTTTCTTCTGGTTCCTGCAGTTACATGTTTGAGCTTCACTGTGCAGAATGATGTACGTGCAGAGTTTGTTTCCACTTTCATCTGCTGAAAGTGGAAAGTTTCTCTGAGCTCATTGAAAATCCAATTTTAAGGGGCGGGCCTACGAGCATGATTTGTGACATCACAACTAGTTTGGAAGTCAATCCTGGTCCAATATACAATTTACACGGGTGTGATGTGGAAACTTGAAGAGTCCAGTGCACTAGATTCACAAGTCAGAATGGGGGGACAGCATCATTTCCAGTAAGGCGTATAGTGACGTCACACTTCCACCTTTAAGAAGTTGGAGTTTACTTTTGAATGGAGAGGACGTGTGTCCGTGTTATAAGTGTCTTTTTGGGTGCCGAAACCGTGGCCTCAATAAAGCTACAGCTCAAGTATGAAGTTTTTCGTCTAGTGTTCATCCCTTCTTCTCTAACGACTCCTCAGAGAGATCACCCATATCTCTACAGGGTGTAGGTTTGTTAGCGGCAGTCCATTTAGGAATCCCCAGATTTCGGTAGATTTCCGATTGTCTGGTATTGCGACACTACCAGGACACAAACACTGAGAATGGACTTTTCAGTGAAGTAGGAGACATCTTGTGTCTAACAGTTAAACTTAAGCAATGAAATACGTAAGGGATAATCAAGGAGTGGCGCGTCGGGTGGTTCTTCACCTCCACATTGTGCCTTAAAACCATTTAACGCACACCTACAAGTTGATTATCCCGCTTATACCATGGTCATTTGCCTACTATATATCTGTGTAATCTGTGTTCGTTTGTTCTTTTTGTTCTTTTGTCTTTCGGTAGAGAAAGTGTCTCAGTAACTGCCCATTTTGTTACCTTTTTTTTTTTTTTTTGAATGTATCTCATCCTTCTCTTCCTCTATCATTTTAAGCCCTACAGCTGTCAGTTTTCGCTTGGCTTCTTTCTTTTCTTCTCCATTTCATTTTTCCTCTGCTGCGTCTCATTCTTCAAAACTTCATAACGAGTAAGCTGTTGACCGCTGTGCTCTTTAATGTTGCTATGGTTACAGGTTGGGTAGCGGATGAATTTCGAACGGTGATTAAACTTGAGCCGAACTACTTGTGCGATAAACGGTTTTAACACACACCTGCCGGCCAATCAGAAAATAGTTTTCACCCAGACCATGGTATAAATTTGCATTTTAATGATTATTGAATTAATTTTTAATGAGGGATAAGGATTAGATGTAATTTTAAGGATTCTAACAAGATAATTGAGCTGTTTTTTTATGGAAAACACAAATTATCATTCAAAGTGGAGTATTTTATATACATCTGAAACAGGTCTAGAGGGGATCTTTAAGTTTTCTTTACATTAGGACGTGACGTTACTTTACTTCCGTTTAACGTCTCATTTTTCATCGCCTTGACCCGCTGCCGGTGACCAATCTCCCTCCTCCAGAAGGATCTCTGAGCTCCGTGTACACAGTAGTCAACATTTGACTTTTACTTCCGACCGTGTCATCTCTTGCGTCTGCTGCAAAAAAAAAAAAGAAGCAAGTGGTTTATTTTGGAAGTAACGCTGAGCTCTAACTTTGGCTGTGTAAAACACATTTAAACGAATCGAGTCACCGTCTTTAGCAGGATGTCAGATTTCGACAGCAACCCGTTCGCGGACCCGGAGTTAAACAACCCGTTTCAGGTAACGTCAGCTAGCTACGTTAGCCACATTAGCATTAGCTGCTGCATTATTTCACATTAATAAATCAGCAGGCGGACGTTACTGTGTGACGCTGCCGTGTTAAAGCTGCTTGAGTTAAACTACAGTAACAGCAGCTGACTTAAGACGTTAATTCACTTGTTGGCAGGCTTTAGTTAATGTTTGACACTTTCTCTTGGTATATTTTTTGCCTGAGTGAAGTGACAGGACATGTAAAGGTAACAGACAGGTGTTGGCTAGCTTGATGTTTTGTGTAAGCCTTCCTGATGATACAGCAGGTGTAGTTCAGACTGCAGCAGGGTGGGAAGGTTGGTTATAGATATACGATATTTCCACTTTTCAGTTTTAACTTTCAACCTGTCTGACAACCTTCCCTTCATATAGACTTTGTAACAGGCACCTATTTGTATTTATTGCTGTTCAAAGGTTTGATTTCTTTGCCTGACTAATTACTTTAATAGATTGAGCATTTAAATGATTTTTAAAGGACGTTGTTTGCAATTTTTCATCTCAAAAGGTGCCCAAGTGAGCATTTAAAAAGGTTTTTATTGCTATAATCATTCCTCCTGTTCATACTGACCATTAGAATATCCCTTTATAATGCACTTACAATGTTAAGCAATGGGGGGCCAAAATCCACAGTCCTCCTTCTGTGCAAAAATGTATTTAAAAGTTCATTTGAAGGAGTCAAATCAAGTAGACATCTTTCAACGTTACAGTCTTTTCAGTGCCAACGTCCCTCTTTTTGTTACTATTCTTCCACCGCAGCTCAACAGGGAAACACAAAGAGGGAATTTGCTACTAAAAAGATTGTAAATGTGTCAGATATCCTCTCGACATGACTAACTCAGACTGCTGAAGCCTCATATAAGCTTCAGATAAACTTTTAAATACGTTTCTGCACAAAACGACTGTGTGAAAACACTGTGGATTTTGGCCTCCATCACTTACATTGAAAGCACATTTTAAGGGGATCTTTTAATATACAGTATGAACAGGAGGAATGATTACAGCGAAGAAAACCTCTTTCACTGTTCATATGTTATTTTAAGACACACTTGAAAAATTAAGCCTGAAATAAGATTTGTTCCCCATACAGGGCTTTCTGTTCTAAACCAGAGATGATAATAAATAACCCAATCTGAGGTTCGGGATTTTTAGGGGATGATTCTTAAATAGAAAAAATGAAAATAGGATATAAAAACAGTAATTTGAATGACTCTGAAGAACTGGCTCTCAAAAATAGAGAAGTAAATGAAAGCGGAACACATCTTGATGGTTGTATAGTTGCACATGTTTTCACCGTCATGCCTTCGTTATGCTGTTGGCTTTATTTAGGCCTCCGTCTATAGGCAGTCTTGTGTTTACAGACTCTTGTCATGGAGGAAGCATGCGTTTGATCGTGTGCTCCTCAGCCCCTTCAGCGCCTGCCTCCTACAGCAAGACTGCTGCACTCTACACCTCCACCTTTGTATCTCTCAGGTGCACCAAACATGGGCAGCAACTAATGAGTATTTTCATTAAAGCTGAAAAAACATAAGAAGATAATTCATCAAGGGGAAATAAATCTGCAACTATTTTGATAACTGAATCTTTTAAATTGTTTTTAAAGCAAATATTGCAAAAAAATCACTAGTTGCAGCTACTTAAATGTAGAATATTTGATAGGTTTGTTAGTCTTTTATGAAATTAAAATGATATATTTGGGTTCTGGATTGTTGGTCATGCAAAACAAGCAATTTGAGTATGTTTGGGATTTGGGAAACGTGTATGTCAGATTATTCGATAATGGAGATAATAGTGAGTTGCAGCTTTAATTATTCATTTTGGATCAACATATTGATTAGATTTAAGGTAAATAACTTGGTCTGTGACATGTCAAACATAGTTGTAATGCTCTTTATAAGTTGCCAGAGCTCAGTGTGATTCATTAAGATTGTTGTCATAGTCTGAGCAGCCACAAAACAAGACAAAATATTCATTTTATAAAGATATTATATAAAAACAATAACAGTTTTCAGTATATATGGTATTCTTAATCAATGAATGAATAGACAGATATTTAATTATTTCATTATTATTCATTTACCTTTGATTAAGTGACATAAAATGTCTTTTATTAGTTAATATAGTCTGGTACAGATATTCTTGTGCATGAGTACGTGGCTACAATAAATGATTTCTCCCATTTTAGAGGCTTCAATTTATCACAGAAATGTTTAAAAAAAAAGAAAAAAAGTTTCCACCTTCTCTCTGCATCAGAATGTGATGGTGAAAGATGCTGACGGCACAGTTTGACCGTTCAGACGCATGAAAAGTGAATTATTCATGGAGCCCCATTAACATAGTGACATGACTGGTGAACTCCTGCTGTGCTGCCTTTTTTTTTTTTTTTTTTTTTTTGTCATTTGATGGCTCACACTTTCTTTTTTTTTTGCCTGAAGAGAAATGGAGCTTTATTCCCTCCTCTGAGCTATCGTCAATAGTTCATGAAAACATATGGTGCCGTCATGGCGACATGTGGCGCTAGGGTCCCCGCAGGCGCCTTTCCTCCTCAATTTTTATCATTCCCAGTCATGCTGTTTTGGCCTATTTCTCTGGATGTAAGCTAATTAGAGAAATCAGGCTCCCGTGTCAGTTAATAAAAAAAACCCTGCATGGAAACACAGGTATCACATTGTACCGTCTCGCTAGCTTAATCAAATGAGAAATGTTGCACAGTCTGTACAGAGCCTGTTACATATTGCGGCTTCGCCTTAAAAGGCAGCGCTGTAGGCAAACTGTTGAAGTCTTGGATAAAGTGTCATCAACTTGTGAGATTTTCTGCACCTGCCCATGCAGAACAGAGCCTGTTATAGTTTCAGCTACATCAGGACCACAAGAGATCCAAGCTCACTAGTCGGTGCGTTGTTAGGTGACAGGAAACACATAAAATAAGTCACTTGTGCAACAGGTGAAGCAAGCACGGTTTGATTTGAACTATAGATTTCAAGTTGAGAACTTAACACTCAGTGATTATGCATGTATTTGTTAGGCTGCGCAATAGGGCGATATTAAACTTTAAACACAACACACCCTGAATTATTTATGACCCCGGTCTGGTGACAAGTTGCAGTCTGTTTGTGTGGCAGCGGAAGAGAGATGCTCCTAGAAATTTAAGAGTGTGAGAGACGCTGCTAGAGGACGACACGGAGTACCGGATAAAGATAGCGCTTCAGGGATACGCAGATTGGATGTTAATCTTGAGCAGCAATTTGAATGAAACTAGCAGCTGATGGTAAGCTTATTCTAACCGCATGAATAGGAATTTTCCATGCAAATAATGCCAGAAGATACTAAACGTCGTATTTTTTAGAGTGTGGCCTGTTACTCAGTGGGAGTTGTAGACAAATACACCCTGTAAGTAAATATAGCTGCACTGCAGTGTTTTTAGCCACTCGTCCTTAAAATATGTCAGTGAATGTTCTGGCTTCTTCCTATTTTTGTGTGTTTACATCAGAGCTGCAACAATAAGTCCCTTAATTGTCGAGTATTTTCATGATCGATTAATCGTTTGGAGTCTTTTTTTTTAAAGAAAAAAAATGTCTCGTGAATATTTTCTGGTTTCTTTAGTCTTCTGTGACAGTAAACTGATTATATTTGGATTGTGGACAAAACAAGACATTCGAGGAGGTCATGTTGGGCTTTGGGAAACATTTTTCACCATTTTCTGACATTTTATAGACCAAACAACTTATCCATTAATTGAGAAAATAATCAACAGATTAAACAGTAATGAAAATAATGGTTAGTTGCAGCCCTAGTTTACATAGTACAGCTGTCGCTCACTTGCCTCTGTGAGCGAGGCTGTTTAAATATGTTTGTCTCGCAAATCAACAATGTGGTTAAAAGGATCAGAAAGTGCCTGAGCAGTTGTTTTTTTTGTGTGTGTGTGTAGTGTGGCAGAAAAACACAAGGTCTCCCTTTTTTTAAAACATTTTTTTATTTGTGTCTTTAGCAGCGAGCAGCATTCACCCCTCACCCATCTGAAACTCACGGACACGGCTATTTATAGACAGCTTCTCGTGAAGATTATTGGAATCATCCCGTCTTTGCCAGTATTGAATTATAGGCCTGTTGCATGTTGAATAAAGAGTGCTGTTTGGCCTTGATCTGGCAGAATAATGGAGGGTTTTTACGCTCACATTGGGCCATTTTTTATCTTACCGTAGAGATTTCCACTGGTGTCCTTGGTTTTAAAAAAAAAAAAAAAATACAAGGATAGACATGTAAAGATTGTGGTATTCTCATACCAATGTTATTCATCACTTTTGTTAAGCCTTTTTCCTCTACAGTCTATATTCAGCTGTTTTTTCTCTTCTTTTAAATCTATGTTGTTTTTTTCTTCAGGATCCATCAGTGACACAAGTAAGACAGACGGCTCCTCCAGGGTTAGAGGAGTACAATCCCTTCTCAGATGCCAAACCAGTAAGTACTTTTACATTTCATCCAGTAGCGCTGAGCTGCATACATGAAATAGATTTACAGAACATCTACTGGCAACGTTCACAGCACTCAGAGGAATTTTTTTTTTTTTTTTTTTATAGCTCTAAAGCGATTCCTCTTATTTCTGATGTTCACATAGCTGTGAGAAATATAACATTTTTAATTAAAAATGATGGAAAAATAAGACGATTCCCTGTGCAAGAGATATAAATCCCAGCACTCGTTAGTCTTACACATTGACATCAAATCTAACACATGTGCCACCAGAGATGTAATTACAGCGCACAAATCACACAAAAACGAGGAACTTTATCATTCAAAGTCAATCCCGGTTTATTGGTTAGCTCTTGTTCTCACTGTAAAATGACTTACTGCTTCACTGTCAGCTGTAAAGATATCAGTGTTTGACTATAAATACATGTATGTTTCCTCCGTAGACGCCTCCGGTTATGGCAGCAAAGACTGCGGCGCCGTCCACCAACACACAACCCGCCATCATGAGTCCCACAGAGGAGCCTCCAGCCTACTCGCAATCTAGAGGACCGGTATGTTGGATGTCATACAGCCCCCAAAAAAAACACTTTGTCACCAGATTTATATTTTCTAGTCCAACAGACACGTCTTTACATCTTCACCATGCTGATGTTATTGTAAGTGTAGGTGTATGTGAGCACGTATATAAGATGAGGTTCTGACGGTGTACTGAAGGTAGAAGATGCATTAACATGACTGCTGGTTTCACGCTGAGTTTGTGGATAGAAACGTCGTTCCCCCAGGAGACGGTTCCTGTGTTTGGGCTTCCTAGCTGAGGGGAGACACCGAGTCTGAGAGACATCCAGGCAGGAAATAACTTGAAATATCTTGTTTGAAGGCTCCTGGGAACATGTCGCTGTGATGTCTCTCCTCCCGCTAGTGCGAGAACTGCCATTTATTCTGAAATATAGAGAATTCTTAGTGAGCAGACAAACACGTCTCTCACACAGACACACACACACACTCCTGTATTCGTAGCAGAGAGTTGACATCTGTTCTGCGTGTGTACAGGAGCAGTCGAGAGCAGCTGCTGAGCTGCTGAGGAGACAGGAGGAGCTGGAGAGGAAGGCTGCAGAGCTGGACCGGCGGGAGAGAGAGATGCAGTCCCTCAGTGCTTCAGGAGGTTAGCAGCAGCAGCCAGCAAACAGCTGTCACAACTAAAGATGATACACTTTCTAAATCCATACAGGCTCAAAACGAATTTTCCAACAGCAGGTCAAGTGCAGCATTTTCTGCTGGGCTTGATCATTTTAACCACAATTGTTTGAGGGAATAGTTTGATATTTTGGGATTTTAAATGCTTATTTATATTTGGGGGGTTTTGCAGAGAGTTAAGAGGAAAAGATGGAAACTACTTGTGTCTTTTTGGTTAATATGAAACTAGATCGAGGAGGTGATTATCTTAGCTTAGCAGAAAACAGGAAACAGCTAGCCAAAGATTAAAAATCAGTCCACCAGCGTTTCTCGGTGTTATAAATTAACACGTATCTTGTTTGTTTGATCTGTACACAAACAGAAATGTAAAAATGACACGTTGTACTTTTAACGAGGAATCACTCGCTGTAACTGTTTCTTAACTAAGACGTCACTGTGAGGCTGCCACACATCAAGCAGAGACTCTTATGAAGTCACTGCACAATTTGATTTGGAAATAATAGTGACAATAGTTCTAGTAACATGTCAGATTTAGATGTTTACTGTTTAGAGTAAAGCTAGTTGCCTGCTGGCTCAACTAAACATATTTCCTAAGATGTTTAAATTCCCACAGATTCACTACAGAGTTTGTGTATATTGGCCACTGTTTCTATTTCAAACCCCATCAGGATCAAAACATTGCATCTCCCTCGATTCTCAGGGGCTATGTTTGTCTCATCTGAAGGTGCTGCGTTTTCTCTGTGACTACATTTACATGCAGACCAGAATCCAGGAAGAAAATCAGAGGATGTGTTTACTGTTCATGTGCTGCAGCGAAACGCAGCTAGTCAGTAACCACATTCCTCTCACTGATGTTTTTAAGTGTAGACTATTAATAATACTGTATGGGATCCTTCTGAAAGAGTAGCAGGTACAACATGAACTCACATCTGTTGTAAAAACTTGACTTGTTCCTGTTTTCAGGCAGGAAAAACAACTGGCCCCCCCTCCCAGAGAAGTTCCCAGTGGGCCCCTGTTTCTATCACGACATCACCGTGGACATTCCTGTAGAGTTTCAGAAGACGGTTAAGATCATGTACTACCTCTGGATGTGTGAGTATTTTATTTTTATCTTCTCATATTTGAAGGGGCCAATGAATTAATCCACAGATAAAGTGAGTGCAGAGTTAAAAACATGTAGCCAGAATAAGCTAACAGTCATGAAATAAATCACTACTGAGCCTCCTGAAAGCTTTGCAGTCTCCAAATATCAGTGAGGAGACGAGTTTATACCCTTTGACTTTGTAACTTATGTCCTGATTTGTTGATTAGCTTGTTTTGACATCAGATTTGGTTTCTGTGAACACTGAAATTATTGCACAAAGGATTATGATGTGAAAACTTGCATATTAGTAAAACATATTGTAGGATGTGAATGTTGTCATGAAATCAAAAAGAAAATAAATAAGTGGTTGCTGAGAAATGTGTGAGAGAATCTATAAAATTATGACATTTAACCTCCACATTTGAAACAAGGAGAATAAAAAGATAAAGTCTTTAAATAGGGCTGGGCAATGTAGACAAAATCAAATATGACAATATTTTTGACCAAATACCTTTATAATATGGTAGGGATGACTATTGGTGCTTTCACAAAATATTTACACAATGAGTTTTGATAAATAATCATCAGTAATGTGGATATAATGACTAACAAGGTAATAGAAACGAATAGAACAGCTAGAACAGTCTGATAAGTTCAGAAAGTTACATCATTTACTGTGATGCAGCCTTTAAAAAACACTTATGTCATATTATGATATCTAAGACGATATCAAGTATCATAAGGATATTGACATAACATCAATATATTACTTAGTCTTATCTTTAATTGCATTTAATGCAATAAATGACCTGGTTCCAGTTAATATTATAGTCATTGCTGTCAGTGTACAATAATAAATATGTGTAGATTTAAACATAAGATCTTTATTATTGTACAAACCTGCTTTTATGATTATTTCTTTAACAAGTTACTACATTTGTATTACTAATGAATAATAATAATCTTATTTATAGAGAACTTTTCAAAACCCACATTACAAAGTGCTTCATCAGAGCAGCAAAATAAAAAAGGATGAATCATAAAATCATTAGATTAAAACAAACAACAGATAAAACCAACATGGTGCAATGAAAATAATCGTTATTTGCAGAGACTCAGCCTTGGGAACAGTCTGCAAACATTCTGTCTCCTAGTTTTCAGCCTCTGGAACAGATTAAAAAAACCTCAGAAAGGTCAGAGGTCAGTAATATATGAGAGAAAGAGGCCACGAAGAGCCTTAAAAGTCATCAGTAAGATCTTCAAATAAATTCTAAAACATAGTGAGAGTTGGTGTAAAGAGGCTAAAACCTCCTCAACCCCGTCTAAATAAGAGCAACTGCTTCTCCTCCCTCTGACTTTACAGATTAGTCCTAATAGTGTTAAAAATGATAATTTGCATCTGTGATCCGGTGGATGAATGAATGGCCTCCTGTGGAATTCTGAAGCCACATGACGAAGGCACGTGGTGCAGTCATGTGGCCCTGATGAAGTGCCTCGGTCAGATGATCGCTCAGAGGTCGGTTTAGATACAGACTTCAGACTTTAAAGGACTCTCCCTCCCTCTTTCTCTTTTAGTTTCTTACAGATTAGCATCAATAAAAGCAAAGAATTTCACAGTATATTTGCTAAAGAAAATAAACAGAAAACTGGATCTTTTTGCAGCTGAAGTAGAGAAGGATCTCGATCACACATCAGGGCATGCAAATGTCTCCCGTCCACCCCCGCTCAGCTGCGCTAGGTCAACCAGCAGGAGAATGTCATATTTCACACTGAGGTGTAAACTGGTAGCTCTGAAGTTAAACAGGCCGTGTGTTACTGTACAGCAGAACGCCTTAAACCAAGCAAGCACTATCAGGACCACAAGAAAAAATGGTAGAGATTAATTATTAAATGTGTGTGTGCCCTGTTCTCAGGCCCGCACAGTGTTACATGCTGAAATATTAAGTGTTTCCTCGGCTCAGCAGGACACTGGACGCTGCTGCAGCAGCCAGCAAACAGCCCAGTTTCCAGACTCTGACACAACGGTGACATGCCAAAGCTGCCACACTGTCCCACTTTCACTAAAAGCTCCGTCCAGATACTCACTTTATATGTTTGTTTTCTTTCTTTCTTTTTCCCCTCAGTTCATACCGGGACGCTGCTGGCCAACATGATCGGCTGCCTCGCCTGGTTCTGTGTGGATGCGGGACGCGGGGTGGACTTCGGCCTGGCCATCCTCTGGTTCCTGCTCTTCACACCCTGCTCGTTCGTCTGTTGGTACAGACCACTTTATGGAGCTTTCAGGTAGACATCACATCTGCAACTAACAATTATTCTCATCATCGATTTAAATTACAGATTATTCTTTGATTAAACGATTAGTTGTTTGGTCTATAAAATGTCAGAATATATTGAAAAATGCCCACAGCCAAGGTGACATCTGCAGATCTCTTGTTTTGTGCAACCAACAGTCAAAAACCCCAAAATAGACAAAGAAAACCATAAAATCCTCACATTTGACAAGTTGGAACCAGCTAACTTTTCGTTGCAGCTCTAACTTCAAGTGTACAAGCGCAACATTTATGGCCACTGTCGTTGTTCACATCCTGCTTTTGTTTTCTTCTTCTTCTCTCGGCAGGAGTGACAGTTCGTTCAGGTTTTTTATTTTCTTCTTCGTGTACATCTGTCAGTTTGGCGTCTACGTCCTCCAGTGTATCGGCATCACCGGTTGGGGCGCCAGGTGAGGAAACGGGGCCAGAAGATACTAAAAAACAATTAGTGTTTCAGATTTTCAGTTGTTTCAGAGCCGCCTTCTTTGAAATGTTCAGTATCATATATTATAACCTGGTTTTAAATATAGATGTGTTTATTTAAAAAAAATTACATGAACTACATGTGAACATTCAGTCAAGATGAGCTCACTACTGCGATTGTCTTTGTTAGGATTTACTTATTAATTTAAGGTTTTTTTTAATACTTATATCAAATCTGCATCCAGTGAATGTTGACTAGAACCTTAAATTGAATATATTGTTGATCCTGGTGAAATCTGGCAATATTCTTCTATTTTTTTTGTCAACAAATCCCTTGAAAAGATGAAAACCAACAACGTGTTTGTCCGTCTCTAGATATTTTCCAACTTCTCCACCCTGTCTGTGACTCTCAACCCTGAGCTCATTGGTTCCTTTCATTTCATTTTTAAAAAAGGCTCAATGATTCCTTAAACAGCCTGGAACTGTGATTTTTAGTAACCATTACTCAAACAGAGGAAAAAGTACATTTGTTGGGGACTATTTTCAGCTGCAGATGAATACACATTCAGTGCTTTAGTGACTATTTCCAGCAGGGCGGTGTGTGTGTGTGTGTGTGTGTGTGTGTGTGTGTGTGTGTGTGTGTGTGTGTGTGTTTTCATGGTAAAGAAAGAACATGTGCCACAGTGTAACTCACTGACATGTTTTAATAGCTTTTGCACAGAGGAATAATAAATATCAGGCTTTGGATAAACACACAACACTTGCTCAGAGTAAGAAAATGATTTCATGTTGACTTAAATGACTTTCTTTTCCTTTCAGTGGGTGGATCTCTGCTTTGACTGGCCTGAATCGGAGCATCCCAGTGGGCATCATAATGATCCTCATCGCCGCTCTGTTTACCTCGCTGGCTGTCATGTCCCTCATCATGTTCAAAAAGGTGAATACACAACAAACACAACTGTAGAAGGAGTCGCCTCTGTTAATGTACGAGGAGGAGGAACCTAAAAAAATCCCAGAAATGCTCAAAAAGCTGTCATTATAACCCTTTCAATAGTACCTTTCATCTCAAAGTACTCTCCTTAAGATGCGATACACTTTTTTCTTCTTTTACTTTCAGTCCCAATTTTAGTGTCACCAGGCTTGTAGGGTAGATAACTCCACCCTACTCCTGTCCTATCGATGGCTTCCAGGAATTTTTAGGAAATATGTTCCTTTTCTCTCATGTTCTTCTTTTTCTAACGCCCCCTTCTCCCTTTTTTTAAACCTCATCAGGTCCACGCGATGTACCGTACCACCGGCGCCAGCTTCGAGAAGGCCCAGCAGGAGTTCGCTACAGGCGTCATGTCCAACAAGACGGTCCAGACGGCCGCAGCCAACGCCGCCACCAGGGCCGCGACGGGAACCTTCAAGGAGCAGATCTGATCTGCAACCGCGGAGCCCGCTCATCTCTCCGTCCGACCCTCACCCCTTACCGTCCTCCCACCTTTCTTCCTCTCTCAGTGCGACACCCAGCTTTCCACCGAGCCAGCCGCCCTGTTTGAACACACGGAGAGTCCCCCGCCCCCCCCGTCCCCCCCCTCAGCCTTCTGACAATATCTAACGGTTGATCTGTAATCTGAGTGAGAAAACCGGGAACATTCAAACAAGGCCTCGGCTCTCCGTCCTGCCCCGCCGACATCCTGCACTCTCATCACTGACTCTGGGACTCGTCACCCGCGCTGCACTCCTACCACTCAACCAGCGTGCTCGACTTTATTATCTTTTTTTTTTTTTCTCTCTCTCTCTGTGTGAGTTTTTGGTGTGTTTGGCCAACTTAAACGAACGTCTGCGTGCCTCTATAAACGTCGGTGCCGCCTCGAGGTCTGTCTGTCTGTCTGTCTCTCCGTAGACGGACGCTCATGTAGCCGAACCAAGTCCCACCTTCTGAAGTTACCCGGGCATTTCCACCTGAAACAGATCCAGAAGTTCTGTGCAGCCCCGTGTGTCTGAATCTAATCACTACTTCCTGTTTTTTTTAAAATTAATTTATTATGGGACAGACGGACGGCGTCTAGAACTCACTATAGTAGTTGTCTGTTAATTGTCATTCAGTAGCATTTCTCTGATTTATTTCTGCTGTTTTCCATGAGTCCATAACGTAACACTGCTGCCCCCCGGTGGAGTGACTTGTTATTGCTGAAGATGAATGCTGTGCATTCCAGTTCACTGCCTTGCCTTCTACCTTCTGCTTTCCTCAGAATTTGGGTTTTAGAGAATGTGTCGTCTTCCCTAAAGTGACGCTTCACCCAAAATCATATCTGTAGATTGTAGGGCTGCAGCTAATTATCAATTATCATCTTTATTTATTGATAGTTTTTTCTATAAAATGTCAGGAAACGGTGACAAATTCCAAGCAGACATATTCAAATTGCTCTTTTTATCCAACCAACAGTCAGTTTACAATCATTTAAGTCAGACAAAAGAAGCAAATTCTCACATTTAAGAAGCTGAAGCAATTATTATTAATCGTTTCAACCCTCCCTGAAGTTCTGCCAGAGGTCGTGTTTTAAGCCATATTTCGGGAGTGTTCTTGGTTTTTGAGGTGTCGAGCCGTGCTGGCGAGATAAAAGAAGTTTGTTTACCTCGATGAGAACTGGGAGATGTTGCTGCTTTACAGAACATGCAGCTCTTCATCTAACGTCTCACTGTGGCTGTTTCTGCTCGTATTATTCCCTCCCTGCAGTATTTATAACTGATCCGCAGACCAAACAGCTCCAGATATCTCCGCATCTCGTTGTGTCGACCTGTTTTTATTAAAGAGCGGTAAACAAATTTAATTCCCTGTAATTTCTTTATGATAAAATCCTCCCATTAGTTTGTCAGTGGAAAGCTTTTAATACGAGGCAGCAACGGCAGGAAATGTTCAGTTTTCATCAGCTCCGATATGACTGAAAGCAATCAGGAAACGGATAAAACGGACCAACCCAGACTAATGGAAAAACAACACAGTGACCTTATAGATGGACCAGGAGGAATAGATTATGCTGTTTCTTTTGAAACTTCTCACAGTTGGAATCTATTTTAACCACTAAATTCACACTACAGACTTTTAACAGCCATGTTTCCCGCCCACAAACAGTGTTTGATACTTAAAACATTTTTATTTCTGATTTTGGGTGGACTGTCACTTTAGAATTTGCTTTCAAGTATTTATTTGCTTGATGTCCATTGCCTATAATGACCTTCATAGCCATTGTGAAATAATGTTTGGTTGCACTTTAATCTGGTTTTTGCAATGGAAGGATATTTATGATATCGGCCTCACGCCTTCCTGCTCATTAGTCTAGATGTTTTAATTCATAACAAGCACCAGCTGAGTTCAGCATCGTTTTCACATGAAGCCTGTTTTTTGTGTCATTTCCTGGAAAAAAAAAAAAGAATAAAAGAAACCCAATCAGTGACACAGTTAACGTACGAGAGCCACTATTCTGTATATACAGCTGCATGTTTATACAGTCAAAGTCTAACTTGTCTCCGGCTTTTCTTGCGTGCCGGAGATTTACCTCAGTTTAACTCAGGATGTACTCTTCACTTGCATGACGAGGTTAAACATTAAACAAGATTGTACAAAAATTAGACACCTGCTGGCCCTCATCTCGGTTTGAAACATATGTGTGCTGTACATCGATTTGTCGCAATAAAAATGACTTAAAAGATCCGAAAAATCAAACAGAAGGACCAGTAATGTTGATTTTTCTGATAATTTGCCTGCAGACTGACTATCATTGAACTCCCGCAATCAAATACATCAAATCTGAAGATTGTGGTCATCAAAAAAAAAAATTTCAAAAAAGCATTTTTGGCCACAAAAATGTCTTTGAATGTGTCTTTTTTTTTTTTTTCTACATACTGTAGGAGACTGGTGTTGCTTCAGTTGGAGCTTTGAATGTGTCCGATCACGTCGTCTGTAGCGGTTTAAGCCGGTTAAGCCTTTTGTACATGTGTGTTGTGCACAGCAGGAGTGTAAATAGAGGGAATTTGGCCTTTTAAAGTCTTAATTTTCAATCATTCTGATTTACCGGAGACATTTTTTTAAATCTGTTAAGGCTTCATGCAGTTCTCTTGTTTCCTGTCTCCTCTCTGCTAACTTCTCCTTTTTTTAAAAAAAAAGAAGTAGTCATACTGGCTTAATTTGGACCAGTAGCACCAGTACATTGTTGTGTACAACATGAGATTATTACAGAAAAAAAAAGAATCAACTTTGCTTTTTCTTTTTCGACTTGCTTCAAAAGAACATGATAAATGTGAGAAAGGTGTTAGACCGCAACGCAACGTGAACTGTGTGATGTACCGTGGATGGATTCGTGGCTTTAAGCTCTGCTTTATAATCAACATGGTGTGTGTGTGTGGTAGAAAACACTGAGAACGAGATTTTCATTTAAAGCTTCTCTTAACAGTTAAATTTTGATGAAATTATGGAAGGGATGTTTGTATATTTTGTACGATTTACAGATGGTCGGCTGTTTTGCTCTAAAATTCGGTGTAATATAAAGATGCACTCTGGTTTCACCTTCAGTCGCATGTCGAGTAGTTTTGAGTTTTGTATATTTATTGTATTAACACTGAATAAAATTCTTCTTCTGTATGTGTTTCATGGTTTCTGTTTCTCTGTTCTCTGTGTGGTTAAACATCCACATAAGACAAAACTTTCTATTCTTCTAATTTGCTCTGTTTTTTAGCTTTTTGTTTGTTAAAGGAAAGGTTCATAATTTGTCAAATCTGTCTTAGAACAACAGTCAGGGGCCCAAACGAATACTGAAAGAGGATCTCATCCAAATGCTCTTACAATGAAAGTGATGGGGGCCAAAATCCAATACCTCATTCTGAGCAAAAATGCATTGAAAAGTTTATTTGAAGCTTATATGAGGCTTCAGCAGTCTGAGTTAGTCAAATAAAGTTGATATCTTCCACATTTACAGTCTTTTTAATTTAAGATTCCACTCTTTGTGTTTCCTTGGACAGTTTTCCTGTTCAGCTACGGTGGAAGGATTATAACAAAAACAGGGAATTTGGCTCTAAAAAGACTGTAACGTTGAAAGATATCTACTTGATTTGACTCATTTGGACGCTGAAGCTTCATATTAGACTCAGATAAACTTTTAAATACATTTTTGCACAGAAGGACTGTCATCACTTACATTATAAATGCATTATGAAGGGATCTTCTAATGGTCGGTATGAACAGGAGGAATGATTACATCAAAAAAAAAAACATGTTTCAATGTTCATTTTGGCTCCTGGCTGTTGTTTTAAGACGTTTTTTCTCGGGGTAATGGCAGTATATGTTTAGGTTTGCTTGCACCAGCAGCTGTTAACCAGATGAGGTCAGTGGTTATCAAAGAAAATTACATTAAGTCCACTCTACTTCACTGCAAATGTGTTACAAATGTAGTTTACTTGGCTTCGTTAAATAACCAGTCATCACACTTAGAGGACTGCAAATTAACAGCAAAAGTCAAAAAGCTGCAAACTTTAAGTTACTTTAACTGTCATCGATGTTGCGTTAAAGAACCTCACAAAGTACAGACAAACATGCAACCGTTGATGCGTCCATGGATCACAGTCTGGAGCAGCAGTTATGTGTTTTTGTTCAGCATTGTTCATCAGAGAGCAAACATGTCTGTATGTTTTCAATCAGTTTTGTTTGTTAGTGTCTTTTAGTACATTCAACAGTTTGTTTTAGATCTGTATCAGCTGGCAGATGTCATTGTTCCCGTTAGCGTGTTTGGTTTAAGTTACAACAGAATTAAGTGTCATTTTTTATGATTATAAAATATTCCGTCTGGTTTAATGATTCTTGAAACAAGTTGATTTGTAACTGGTTGAAGCAATTTCAGTGCAATGGCAGGTCTTTTACCTTAATAACAGAGTAATTTGATTTGTTGATTAGGAAATCTTTCCATTGTGGAATTGGCAGTATCATTGGTATTAACCAGGAAATAATGGACCTGTTAAAGACTCACACAGGGCTGCAACAACTGCTTTCATTAGAAATCATTATTTATATATATATACTATTATTTTCTTGAATAATGAGTCGTTTGGTGTATGAAATGTGAAAAACAGTTTCCTAAAACTTAAGGTGACGTCCTCAAATATCCTCTTACGTCTTCACCAACAGTCCACAACCCCAAAAATATTCAGATTACAATCACAGAGGAATAAAGAAACCAAAAAATATCCACATTTAAGATGCTGGAATCTGAGAATTTGGACATTTATTCTTAAAAAAAAAATGACAGGCAGAGTCCTTGGTCTCTGCTCCGACACAAACCTGTGTGAATTAAAGCAAAGTAACGCTCTCACAAAAGAGGAAACTGGTAGCGGACCAAATTCACGGCCAACAGGAAGGGGGCACAGACGAGGAATAACAATCCAGCTCTCACAGGCTCAAGGCCTTCTATTCTCTTTTAATGCCTTTGGTATTATTTTGGGAGTCTTCACTCTGCCGTTAGCTGTCGTTCCAGGCCCGCCACATGGTCGTCAGCTGCTCCGCTCACAGCTGTCACTGCACGGATTCAATTGAGCCGCTATGAAGCGTCATCTGATGTTTATAATTCCTTGTGCTTCCTAAAGGTGAAAGCGTGGTGAGTTCAAAACTATCACAGGAAATGAGGCTGACTGGAGGAAAAGTGTATAATTGAGGTCATCAAGTAGCTCATACACATGCTTATAATAGACTGAATTATAAACTTCAGGACGACTTCTGACAGTTTGGCTTTGAAACTTAAGTGGTTTAATTGTTGTAAAATATATACCTGAGTGTCCTTAAAAGAATAAATTACCATGATTGAATTTGTGATAAACACAAGCTGACCTCTATTCAAGAAAATCTAGGCTACAAATAACAGATACAGAAGTGACAGAAAGCTGATTTTAGACCATTTTTACAACAATAAAAAAGAGCCTCAGACCAGACTTTAACTCTAAGATGATGACATCACTATTACATCATCACTGGTCTCTGTAGCACAAAGTTTGATGGACTTCCTCACAGACAAGAAGAAATCATCATCTCATGATATTCATCTATTAAAGCTTCCTCACACCTCTTCTAACATTTAAATAGTGTAACTCAGGTATCACATGTAAACACTAATCTTAGCAGAACTGCACCTTTTAAATGAAATAAACTACAAACTGCCTTCCAACTAGATTCTTTCATTCCTCTCGGGGGGGTTTTAAAGCTTTATTATCTGATGTTTTTATGATTCTTGTAATTGTTTTCACTGATTCTTAGTTGATTGTGGCTGTTTGACCTTGTGATGATTGTACTCTGTGTGTGTGACCACCTGACTGAATAAAGTTTTAATTAAATCATTTTTAAAAAGCTTTAAAGCCAGACGTTATGTTGTGTCTGTGTGCGTTCAGCCTCAAGCTTCTGTCAGACACCAAAACATCCTCTTCTGCTCAACCTTTTCCTGAGAGTCTGAAGCAACAGTATTTTGTTGGCCAATTGAGGTCAGAGAAAATTGACCTATTATCACCTTATAAAGTTTACAACGCCAAAGTATTCGCAAACAGCTGCCTGTTTGTACATCCAGCAGTTACGGAGCAACATTTATCATTCATTTGGAGTCGTGTTTCTGGCCACCTGATGAATGTAAGTGCAACACTTTCTCTCCTTTTAGCTTCGGTTTTGGTGTTTACCAAATCCTGAGGGAAATATCTGGCTCTTTAGGTGCTAAAAGCTCCACCGTGTTCACCAGCTAATCGTTGACTGTCTGCCATGTGGTGCCGGGTGGGTGGCGTACAGTGAGCTTTTTAAAGCTTTTCTGCTGAAAATAGCTCATTATGGTAGGAAATACGGAGGATGAGAGCAGTTAAATGGAACCAAAACGGTACAATTAAGAGCGGTAAAACCAAAACAACAAGCTGAAAGATGCTAAAATGCTCCATAGATGATGATGAGAGCTGCAAAGTTATGTGTGCCCTTTCACATTCAGTCATCTGATCATCCTCAGGTAATATTGAAATATTGATTAGTGCACCTTTAAAGTTGTCACATATACCAATCTTTAATATGCAGCATGCATGAGATTAAAACTGAGACAGACTTGGATTTCTAGATTTCAATCTTTTGTCTCCCAGAAGGGATGATCTATCTGAGATATCCTTCCTCTTCCAGGTGTGAGAAGAAACTAAACCCCCCATCCTCATCCTCTCTTGACTAATCCTACGAGGAGAAAGTGAGGCAAAGCTAAAAGTCTCTGGCGCTGAAACAGGCCTGAATTTCTGCTGCACTCTTCAAGATTGCACGATTTGTCATGTGCCTAATCTGGAAGTCATCAAGCACTGTGTTTAGTTTTTGAGTGCGCTGGTGGAGGAAGGGAGCCACAGGGTTGTGCCAGAGGCTTCTCTGTAGTCCACATGGAGGGAGCAACATCTGGGGAGGGACTTTTGCAATCACACATACACACAAATAGGTAATGCACGAGTAATAGCAAATCAAACAGAGGCTGGGAGGTGGGAAATGTATTGTTATTAATTTTAAAATACGAGGCACACACACACACACACACATAGAGACACACACACACGGAGAGTTCAGTTCTGCATCAGTGGAAAAACTGATCACCCGCTGGCTGGAAAACGTACCCACCCCCACCTCAAGGGCCAAACCGAGGTCTCAGCACCAAGCTGGCTGCTCCACTTGCTGCATCTCCCTCCTCCTCCTCCCTCCTCCTCCTCCTCTGCTTCCACACTGAGGTTTTTCAACTGGATTAAAAAAAAAAAAAAACTGAAACCAAACCTTATTTTTTTTCCCTTCTCTTTTTATTCGTTTGGCAAAAACAAATCAGAATAGATAGGACACTATCTATGACGCCACAGACTCCACTCCCTGAAACCAGACGTTACTAATAACAGCAATACTTCATATGCGCGTCCTCATCATTCAGTCCATTTCTTTGTGCACAGATTACAGGATGTCCGCTGAACGAGGACCGGGCAGAGAGACCCTTTCACAGAGTCATCTTTCAGCTTAGGCTAGGATTAAGCTCACTTCATGTTACAAAACAAAATGCACCACAGAGCTTGCTTCGCTTGCCCCCCCCCCATCCCACTCCCACCCACCCACCCCAACCACCCTTGAAGATACATTTCAAGGGTCTGCAAACACATGAATCATTCAAATGACAGTACAATCTGCAAGCTTTTTTAAAAAAAAGGACATCCACTCTGAGCTGAGGCTGTTTATTCTGTGAGTAGTTTATTCTGACTGAGTAGTGGTTCCCTTGTTGAGTTAATACTCACACGTAGCAAACAGATTAAAAAAAAAAAAAAAGGATCCAGGTTTGCTGGTCGTGGTCTGGTGACAAAAACACCAGTGTTTTTTTTTTTTTTTTTTTAAGGCAAGAGTGACATCATCAGCCCAGCCTGGATCAAGCTGACCATCAATCTGCGATCATAACTATGTACAATATATATATAATCACACTTATTTACAGGACATGTGGTGACGGACGAAGCCTCGCCGGGCCCGTCCGCACGCTTTACACGAATACAATAACAGACACAGCACCTCTAGTGGCAGAAAGACAGAGACAAACACTGAGAAAAAAACTTGGCACTTGTAGATTTTTCCCACATGAACACAAAACGAAGACAAAATTAAGAGTCAGTCTTAGTGGTAAACAATGCAGGCGCCTCTCTTTCACAGGCCGGCCTTATGAGAAAATGCAGACAGGTGTTGATCATTATCGGCCTGTCTCTCTCTCGCTCTCTCTTCTTCTTCTTCTTCCATTTTCGGCACAGGACCAAAAGTATCTGAGGCTCAGAGGAGGCAGATCAGGCTCTTGCCCTCCTCGATCTCCTCTTGGACCTTGTCGCTGGAGGTGGCGATCTCGGCCTGCGCGGAGAAGACGGCGCAGATGAAGGTGAGCACGGTGCCGCCCATGGCCGTGTAGAAGGCCCAGCCCATGGAGCAGAGCCCGGCTCGGTACGGAGCCGCGTCGGGGCCGCAGTACAGCTGGACCTTGTCTGAACCCCAGCCAGCGGGGTACAACATCAGACCAAGGATCAGAAACAGACCTGTGAGAAGGGAAACAGAGAGAAGGATGGTCAGTATAAACAGTATAAACAGAGCAGCCTCTTGGGGCTATTAGAGGTTATTACACCTTCAAATATGAGCGAGTCAAACGATGGACTGGCGAGCATGAAAGTTCAATCTTAACACAAAAGAAATCTGAACTTTTCCAGAAGCTTTCAGCAGTATCTCACAGTTATTCGAGTACCTCCAGTTTTATCAAACATACTAGTGATTTTCCCGAACAGCCTGCTCGCCTGGTTAAGATGCATGCCGCATAACAGCAACATCTGTGGTTCCATTCCAACTGCAGACTTTTTGTTCCCCATCTCTCTTTTTCTCTCCCCTCATTTCCTGTCATCCCTCTAGTTTGTATCTTTCTCTCTACATACAAGGACGCGGTTGTATATGCATCAGCATAAAAACGTCAAAAAGCGTAACAACGCATCAATAAAAGGCGAAGAAGGAAAAAGATTTCTAGAAAGCAAACACGGAGGCAAACGATGCACGTTCCAAAATATTCAAAAAATCTACTTTGCAAATGTTTCGTGAGGATGGAAATACGTTCAGCGTGTTTGGTCTCAAGGACTCACAGGATGCATTCTGTGAGAAACACTATGTGACACATGAACATGGCTGCAGGGTTTCCAACAGCATTTTATAGTTTTTTAAAATTTTCTGGTTGTTTATTTAACGGGGTCACACAGATAAACACTGTAACATACTGATAAGCAATGCAACATATGTAATGTATGTACAGTAGGGCTGAAGCTAATTTGCAACCCTCATCCCTGGTTAGGCTTTTAAAACTGAGTTCAAACAATCAAACAAATGAATCAGTGAAACAGAATCAGGATAAAACAGAACAGATAAAACTGTGTATGTGTTTGTGTGTGTTTATTTATTGTGGAGTGTGGAGACATCCTGCATCACCAGAAATATAGAAGAAATTGTGCCATTTTGATGAAATGCAATATTAGGGTTATTAAGCTTCAGAAATAATGACCAGATGTGTTGCATCACAAAACAAAAGTCTTATATTTAATAAACGAGGTGACTGTTTAAACTGTCATTTTGTAACATAATAATTAGGCTAAGGAGGTGACTGATTGATCGATCACATCGTATGTTTTTACTTTGCAGTAGTTAATCCGAGCGGCGCGTCACAACGTCGGAGGGAAAAAACAAAAAACCTGAGTTTTTACAAGTCGTTTGGGTAAAAGTAGACAAACAGGCCCAGTGAGAGAGGTGTCGCATCGAGTCCCCTCGCAAAACCAATTTCCTGTGGGAAAGTCTGGACTGTTTGCGATTACATTAAAACTCCAACACATGGTACCTTTAATTTTCTTAGAGCCTCAAAGAGCTAAAAATATAAAAGAGTTTGTTCTGAGGGTGGTCTGAATCCGCTCAAGCTTCTCTGCAAATCAGAGATTAAATTGCGTGCATGCTTAAAACTTTGACTTTCACTTTTTGGGGTCACTGAAGGCTAATTGGAAAGCAGTTTGGATCAAAAATGTACCAAATTCAGTAGGAATTATGCTCTGTAGACCCTGAATATTCATACCGCATTTCATTGCAGTGTTGCATGTACTTAACATTACCATGTTTAGGCAAAAAACAGGTTTTGGAGGCCTCTAATAGTGATGACAAATTATCTTTGTGAAAGCCAAAATTCCCTAGAACGAAAACATTTCCTTCCAAAGTGCCATCCTTGCATTCTAAGCATCCTATCAGGATTAAAAAAAAAAAACATTACACCAGACAGAAATAATTTCCTGATGATAGCCTGAAACACCGACTGAAGATCATCACAGCGAGACCTCCAGTGTGGCAACCGCCGAGACAGGAAAGAGGAACCTGAGCCTGAATCTTGACACTCTAAACCTGTCAGGTCAGCGCGCTGCACGGAGCAGAGAAACAACAGGAAAAGGTAGCCGAAAGGGTTTTCCCGCCGACCCAATCGCTACATCTCTGTGGAAGGATGGTGGGGTGGAGGGGGGGTTACTTCCTGTGTTACCGTGACCCACTTCCACTGCTTGCGCTGACTCGGCCTGAACACCTAAACTACTATTCCTGCTCTGTCCGTACAGCTAATTTCATCCAACAGGACACATCTACCTGGACTAATTCAATGTCATGAGGTTTCCATCCTTCCCTCCGCTCCGCGCTTCCTCTCATGGTAGTCGGCCGGCTAGATAAAGAGGCCTGCCACCAATCAACATTTACAATAACAAAATTACAGATAATAAATGAACCGGAGAGGGAATTTCAATCTGAATGTTTTCTCCCGACTCGCTCTCCTTCAACGAGCGTCATAAAAACAAAGGAGGTGGAGGTGAAACCGTCTCTCTCTCTCTCTCCTTTCCATTCTCTCCTAATCTCCCTCTGCTTCCTTTTTCTTTCTCCTCCCATTCTCTTGCTCTTAAAGCACCCAAATATCGTATTAAACAAGGAAATGAAAACTAGGTCATAAATTCTTTCCACATGTTGCTGCATTGCCCTGACGTCCAGGCCGGCTCCGGTGATGGATTGAAGGTATGGTTTTAATTCCCAACCCCACCCCTCCTCTCCTAAGACCCCCCCTCCACACACACACACACAGACACACAGGCACACACACAAGCTGGACCTTCTAACCTAATATCCCACTGCACTCCACCCTTCAAGCCTCACTATTCCCTCTGCACTGGCTCTTGTCTCTGTTAACTTCCAAACTGTCAATTCTCCACCATCAATCCATTTCTGATAGGTGCCCCCCCACCCAACACCACCCCCGCTCCTATCTAACCTCTGCTCCTCCACACTATTAACACAGCACGGCACAGGTCTGCACTCTGCTCCAAGATATCTGGCCTGTGCCCTCCCTCCTCCTCCTCCTGCTCCTCTCCCTTTCTACTTTCCAAGAAAGCAAAGAAGAGAGACAGCGAGAGGGCAAGAGGAAATACTGGCAAGAGCAGGGAGATTAAGACGGGGATGTGCACGTGGAGGAGTGAACGGGTTGTTTTTGTCTCTTCTCTTATGACTTTCTTACTCTTTAGCTTTTATTTGTCACCAGTACTGAGTTGGAACATTTACAAGGAGCTTAATTGTACGTGCAACTTTTAAAATCTGGACCGCATTTCCTATCCTAGGCCTGTCAAACGTAACAGGCACAACCTACACAGCAATACTAATAATTTAATAAAAAGATCTGGACCAAAACTCCAGCTTCAGTTTTAACTCTAGTTTTAACCCAGTACAGACTGTTTGAGATGCCTCCTCTCGATGTGAGATCTCTCTCTCTAATAAATGATTTGATCTAATGATTCTATCTTAATCTAGTGATGACGGTCATCTTGCTGAGTTGTGCCCTCCAGATTATGATTGGCCATTAGGAAGCATTTCAAATGTAACCTAATAGCTTGTAATGATTTTGATTCCTTTGAAGTGCTCGTGTTTAAACTTGGCGGCCAACACATGGTCATTTTTACTGTAATTTATCGCCCCCCCCCGAACCAGCTGGCTCCCTTTTTGTCTTCAGTCTTGTTTTAAATAAAGATAGAATTGTTCTTTGTGGTGATTTTGATATATTCATGCTCACGAGTCTTATAATGTCTTTGCGACTGATTTTTTAAATATCACTAAATCTTTTAGTTTTTTCTTACCGCTGTCGCCGAGTGCTTGCTCATGGAGGAATTGTTGCGTCTCTCTCTCTCTGTAAATTAAAGAGTATGGTCTAAACCTGCTCCATGTGAGATGACTTTTGTTGTGATTTGGCGTTATATAAATAAAACTGAATTGAGTTGGAACATGTGTCTGGCCAAACTCAAAGCCATGGCCACACTCTAAATCTTTAGTCCGGGTCCGAGAATATCATCTGTGGAAATTACGGATATGTTTGTATCTGATCACCAATGCATTGTTTTTAACTGTGAATTACAGCCTGCTGGTACTATATCATCCTGCTCTAAGTATACTTGTGTCTTCTTCCTTCTTCTTCTTCCTCTAAATTCTGGTCTTCCATCTGGTTTATTCTTTTAATTCTCTGTGCTCCTCAACCTTACATCTCATAGCTCCTTTGAAGACTAGAAAACAGTTCTGGTTAAATGACTCATGTACTCAAAGCTGTAAAAAGGAAATGCAGAACAGCAGAACTAAGCTGGAAGAAATCAGGTCTCCAGGTCCACTTTGTGGCTCTGCAATAGTTATTACTCCTTTATGATAGGATGATGAAAGATTTCTGCACATCAGCACAATCCCAGATTTCTATTTAAGACTGTCGATCAGTCAGTAAACCCAACCTCTCCTTGTGCCTCTGCTGATTGTGATGCTGATTGTAAAATGTTTTTATCACGCTTCACTGGAAAGGTGATAAGACTTTGTATTAGCCGCAATCCTGCCTGTTGAGATGTTGACCTCCCACACTGGGATACTTTGAGCTACCCCCCACCCCACCCCGGATTACTCTGCCTGAACTTCTAGAAATCATGTCTCATATGAGAGTGTCCTCCAGCCCTCTTGACATAATTCCAAGTTTTTATTTGAAGTAATGGAATGTATCGGGCCCCATTTGCTTTCTATTTTGAACAACTCACTGTCTACTGGTTGTGTCCCAGATTACTTTAAAACTGCTCGTATCCAACAAGTCCTTAAAAAAAACCTTGGCTTGATCCAACCCTCCTAGAGAATTATCCAGATTCTTGAAAATATTGTTTCAAAGCAGCTTCTTGCTGCTGTGGAAAACAATAGTATCTTTAAAAAGTTTCAGCGAGGTTTCCGTCAATATCACAACGCTGAGACAGCCCTTCTCAAAGTCACTAATGACCTTTTCATGAATGCTGACGCAGGCTTCTTGTGCTGCTTGACTTAAGTGCAGCCTTAGACACAATTGATCATGGCATTCTTTTAGATATCTGGCACTGCATTAGACTGGTTCTTATCTTATATTTGTCAAATAGGAGGTTTTGTGTCTCTGTTAACTTCTTGTCATCATTTTATCAAGTACGGTGTACCTCATGGATCAATTCTAGGACCAATTTTGTTCTCCCTATGTATGCTCCCATTGGGTGACGTCAACCGTAGACGCGGTGGGTCTGTTATGATATGTTTGTTATGTCAGAATCATCATCATAGTAACGCTGCTCAAATTCCTGTAAGAGAGAGTGTTTCATTTTCCTCATTTCCACCAGAAGGTGAGTCATGGTCAACTGTCAAACCCGTGATGAGCTCTGTGACTCACAGCTGGGAACGAAACTTTATGGTAGGTAGTAAAAACATTAAGCAATGAAAGCACAAGAATTGGAGACAGTTTTACAGCCAAGTGTTTGCGTCTTTACTCTAATGCTTTTTGGCTCAGTTTGACATGAGTGACGATAAAGAGAATTCACTTAGAGGTTGTCTAACTGGTGTACAAGAAGTCTCCAAATGTGCGCCTGCAGGAGACAAACTTTACCCTCAACAGAGGACTGTCTGTTTTATCCATTTGATTCTGTAAAGTAGAAGGTTTAGATTTACCTTCAACTGAAATCTGGAAACCACCTGAGCTTGAAACAAAACGTCAGTTTTATGGCATCTGAGACTCAAAAAGTGTGTCGCAGGGGACAAGAGAGTAAAGAGCAGAAAGTACAAGTGACATCAGTGTATGTGAAGATTAGGTTAATAAGGGTTTGGAGCCACACCAGTGCAATGACGTGACCATCTCTGGCAACAGCATCACAATCTTCCCATCTGAGGTCAATCACTTCCCCAAACATCTGTCGTCTGGCTCCAGTTTTCTCATTACCAGAGGGTCGGCACACATTGTGGAAATAATGATTAGTAGAAAGTCGGTGTGGTAGTGCTGGTGGTGTGTATCAGTGAGAGTGATATCATTCACAGGCCTCATGGAAAGACAATTAAATACACTCTTTCTGCCTCTCATGCACACCGACTGACTGATTGATGTTGGATGTCAGATAGGAGGTATATACGCTTGGTCTTATCTCTTTCCTGTGTTTGAAATGAGTAAAGGGTTATCGGCCTTTAGGTCCAGAGGCACGAAGGAAACCCGCCTCTTCAGATGTTTGAAGCTCCTCTCGCCCCCTTTCCTCTTCCTCTTCCACATCCTCATCCTCTCAAGGAGACTCTGTGGTGTTATTTCCCCACTTTCATTACCTTAGATGTGTGTCCCAGACTCAAAACTGTTTGTTTAGGTGGTAAAAAGTGGGCTTTCAGATGATGTAACATTACTGAGCCTCTTTGGATGTCCAAAAACCAAACACTTAAACGTTTGTGGCAGTTACAATGGATTCCAATTATTGGATTATTTTCATTACCTGTCGACTATTTTTCTTGATTCATCAGTTAGTCATTTGATCTATAAAATGTTGATCACTGTTTCCCAAAGCCCAAGGTGATAATGTTTGTCTTGAACAACAGTCAGCAACCTCAAGATATTCAGCCTATTGTCTTAGAAAACTAAAGAAACCAGAAAATATTCGCATTTGAGAAGCTGGAACCAGAGAATTTGGGCATTTTGTCTTAAAAAAAGACCCAAAGCAATTAGTTGTTATTGACTTTTTTTACACTCCATGGTTTCCTGCAGCGCTTTTTAAAATGAAGAGCGTCTCTGCTAACGTCAAAAGAAATAATTACTTTCATGTGAAATATAATATTTGGCTTACTGCGCTTAAGGGAGCACAAGCAGTGGCTCTTACCACTTCCACTAATCAATTTCCTGGTGGAATCCCAGCACTGTTAAATATCATTATTGGTATCGACCACAAAAGTCCAATATCAGTCAGACTATTTAAGAGGAAACATCTGGCGCCTTGCATCAGTCTGGCTACAGTGGTCTGTGAATGAAAAGTGAAAGTGTCACACTCAATGGACAAAAAAAGCTCTTTAGAGTCAAGGGCCAAGACAACTGCAAACAAGGGAGAAAAATCCAAAACTCCAGGAAAACGTGTTTCAACACCCGGATAAAGGCTTTCAGATGTCATGTTAAAGGCTTTTTATTATGCACAGAGTGCCTTGGTCAGTATGTGAATCCCAAAAGATTTGGTGGAATATTCCTTTAACATCCAAAGTCAACAGCCTTATTGCTCAAGAAACAATAAAATATTCTATCATGACATACGTAATTGTATTATTGTATTGTCTATTTTTTGAAAATCCCACAGGAGACAGTTTATGGATAGAATAACCACAAAGGAATGTGTGTTTGGGGAAACCAGAATATTAAATTCCTGACAAGACACTTCATCATAAAATCATATATCGCCATTAAGGAGTGTTTGCTCGATGATTTGCAACGTTGCCCACAATTGTTTAACACACCCAAAGATATTAAAATGAATGGTACGGCAAAATCTTAGACAAATTTATATTATCTAATGGAATAAATCACTGAAAACTACATCTACTCATATGAAGAAGACGTAACAGAATGTAAGCATTGTGTCCTAAATAAACATTCACATTGACCTATTTCAAGATGTCCAGTAGCCATTCATCGTTCGCTAGCTGAACCGAGCGCTCTCTCTTAGCTTAAAGCTTGGCATGTCCGTCACCACACGCCCACCTTTGCTGTTTGGGCTTGAACCAGACAAACAACTGTGGGGGAGCGCAGCCATAATCACCAGAGAGCTTAGAGCTACAGTCTGTGAAGAAAAGAGGAGGTTCAGGGAGCATGATCTCATGGCCTCCTCCCTTTCCATAATTCACCACAGCCAGTCAAACTGGCCCCGAGATTTGGCCTCAGTCACACAACCATAGACGCAGGATACACACCCTTTACACACAGAACAGAGATACGTATGTGTGGCCAATCAATGGTCAGGAAAAACTCCAGCTGACTGGGTAGAAAATAAATATTTGGGTGGCAGTTACTCCGAGTGACAGCTTTGAGGGCGGCATGTCTTTTACACTTCTGACTGCTTGGGGGAAAAGTTCACCAAAGGCTCCACGAAAATCAAACACATAACTCTCGCAGTGGGAGTTGTGGCGCTCGTAATGAATGCGTTCAGCTGAAAGCATAACTTTTCATTTACCTTGATGAACGGTGGACGCCACAGGAATGAACGGCGACAACAAAAGTTTAGATGAACTGAGTTAACTCTGATTCTCTTATTCTCTGAAGCAACAAATACATTGAAGATATACGCAGGAATGAAGTAGTTTGTTTGCAAAGTACTCTTGATATTGTATTGCTTCTAGTTTGGAGGTGTGTGATTGTAGCCGCACCCAAAAGTAGGTTTAAGTAGGTCAATTTATTCAATGACACACCCCCCAAGTCTGTTAGACACCTCTGTACCTGACAAAGAGCCAATCTGGCCTCAAAATATTGTGTTGTTTTTGTACCATAATAAAGCAGAATTTTTTAAAGGCTGTGTTCAGAAAGAAATCATTCTTAAAGGATGGGTGCACAAAAAAGTCTCTTTTAAAACAACAGTGAGGTGCCCATATGAAAATTGACATGTTTTTCTTGCTGTAATCATTCTTCCTGTTCATTCTGGTCATTTAGATCCCTTCCTAAACAATTTAAGTGATGGGGGACAAAATCCACAGTCCTTGTTTTGTGTAAATCTATTCCAAAGTTTATCTGAAACTAATGAGGCTTCAGCAATCGAGTTAGACAAATAAACAGAATATTTTTGGTCTTTTTAGTGCAAGATTCTCTCTTTCTCTTACTATCCTATTATTCACTGCAGCTTAACAGGGGAACAAAAGAGGGAATTTTATACTAAAAAGTCTAACTTTGGAAGATATCCACTTTATTTGCAGCTGAAGCCTCTTTACAAGCTTCAGATAAACTTTGGAATGTATTTTTGCAGAAAACAAGGATTTTGTTCCCCAACACTTACATTGAAAGGCATCTTTTAATGTTAGTATGAACAGAATGAATGATTATAGTAAGAAAAACTTATTTTTTTCAAGACAGATTTGAAACATTGTAAACCTATCCTTTAAGATCAGTGACATGCAACAACAACAAAAAGTGTCGTGTGTGCATCTCACCTGCGATCCCTTGCAGCAGTCCACACACGTTGAAGATGCTCTTCTTCATGATGCTTTGGAAGCACATGGTGAACACCGAGATGAACGCCACGGCGCAGAGCAGCAGGATCCCCGCCGCCAGGAAGATAGAAGTAGCCTGCCAGAACCCGCTGGCAATCTCCCCAAAGTGTATCGCGTACGGTCCGCACAGTATTCCACGCTGCAGGTGGGGCAGTTTTATACAGCGGCCGTAGATGCCTAATGTGGGCCTGTAGGCCTCCCCGGCTGTGGTGGCCCCATGGGGGCCGAAAACGGCATCAGGTGTGCGGGGGAATCCCACCAGCCAGTCAGTGCTCATGAAGGCGATGAGCTCTCCGAACGCGGCCACAATACTCAGCAGAGTCCACAGCATGGAGCGGCAGGTGACAATGACATGGCACATGCTGACGGTGGCTGGAGTGTCCCTCTGTTCAGACTTTCAACGCCGTTGAGAGGTGAAGAGGTGGATCGGTGTGGAGCCGAGGTTGTGATCCTTCTCCGATGGAGATGTGAAAGCGAGTGAACACTTCACAGGAAGGTGGAAGTAGGTGAAAACGCTGTACACAAAAGGTTCACGTCAATGATTCACAGTCTGCTCCTTCTCACTCTCTCTTTCTCTTTTACTTCTTATCTTCCGCCGGTGTTGTTTTGGCACAGTTGTTGTTCCTCCTCCTTGAACTCACCCTCCGTCCGTCAGCTCGGTCTTCAGACTCTGATTCTGTCTGTTTCTTGGTGTCTACATCGTATTGAAGTTGTGTTCCCTTAGCCAGCCTGCTGGCGTCACATCAGACACACCTATGAGATAAAACAGAGACAGAACAGCAGAGTGAGTGCCTTAATTGCATGTATAAAATGTAATTGCATGTATAAATGTATAAATGAAGCTCTAAGATGATCAGTAATTTTCTTTTCATTTGAGGAAGTGCGGCTCTCAGCTCTGATCTTTCTCCCCTATCTTATTTGGAGAAGCAGACGTGTGGAGACTGAGGAAAGTGTGGAGGAGGAGCAGAGAGAGGCTGCTGGTGTAGATCTTCAGAAGAGCATCTAATGAGTTGTGTAGGGATGTGTTCATTGGAAGTGAGCCACTTCTGTTCTGAGTGTGTTTATGTTTAAGGATTTGTGATCGGGGGACTCGTCGTGTTCTCTATTCGCAGTGGATCTTCTTGACTGAGGTTGTAAAGATAGAAACAGACAATTTATTTACATGTCTTCCTTGGTGTGTGTGTGTGCTGTGGAGGGTTAAAATAGACGTGGAAACAGAGGAATGAGAAGCGGATGCAGACAGAGAGAAAAACAAGCCTGAGGCCTCTCATCATGCAGCCCACACAGCTGACCTGGGGTCAGCCAACGCTTGATAACATAACGGCCGTCCGGCTGTCACATGACCACTGATAACCTCAGTGACATCAACCGTCCTGCACTGCAGAGTCAGTGACACTACAATGGGGAAGTGGCAGATGGTCTCAGCCCATAAAAATGCCACATCTTTCCCTAAGCTGTACACAATTGACACATAAACCCAAATCTGTCACAACACATGACTGGATTGCTATAATAACTCATGACATTTGTAAATAAATGTGTACTTTGCTCCTGTTTATCGCTAACTGCCATCCTGCAAAAGCTCATAAAAGCTTTTACAATTACTTGTCTTAACACCAGGTTCCAAAAAAGTCTTTGTTGTGCACAATCCTCAGGAGCACAGACAGTGATAATTAGTATTTTAGGTGAGGTTTACTTGGATTAAACAGCAAAAGTGCTGGCAAATTAGCAGCAGTATCCGCCTACGTGGACAAAAAGTCTGACAAAAAAAAAGAATGACTCAAAGAAACACAACCTTACTCAGCAAGAAATGTCTGAGAAATGTCAAGAAATGTTGACTAAGATCTAATGTTCGTTAGTCTTTTTAAGGAACTGTTTCGATTTCGGGGAAATCCACTCATTCACTTCGTGGCAAGAATTAGGTGAGAAGTTCAATACTACTCTTGTGTGCGGTAAGTATAGCGCTAGAGCTAGGAAGCGATTAGCTAATAAAAGACTGTAAAACGGGAGACAGCTAGTCTGGCTCTCTCCAAAGTTAAAAAACATGCTAAAAGATGCCTCTAAAGTTCACTAATCAACATGCTGTATCTTGTCTGTTAAATCCATATGTAAAAACAAAAATTTGTGGGGTTTTTTTGGTAGTTAGGCTACATGCTAGCTAGAATAGCTGCTAGCGATTTCTCCCTGCCTCTAATTTTTATGCTAGGCTAGGTCAACCACCTTCAGACTCCAGTTTCTTCTTCTCATCAAATACAATTCCCAAAATGTCAAACTATTCCTCTAAAGTAGGTCCAGTTCTCTCAGAAAAATCTTCTTGAATGCCGTTTCCCGCCAAATCTAACTGTTATTTGCTATAAATGGCCTTCTCCTCGATGAAAGTGTCTCTGATTGAACTATAAACCGCTCTATTTCACTAATATAAACATTACATCAGATTAACGGGAATTATTTTCACACTTTGTATGAAGTTCTTTTACATTGAGTAACTGGAGAAGTCTAATCACACTACAAAAGATATTTTTTCTGATGACAAAAACCACAGACAACACAGTAAGAGAATAGGTTCCTATCCAAGGCCTTTGATCCTCTTGACATTTAACAGTCAAATGTAAATTCTCTGTGAATTATATAAAGTTTCAGCAGAACATACATTAAAAACGCAGAAGCTGGAATGCATTGAAAGATGCTTATACAGGCCTTTGTGCTCATGTTATAAATACAACTCTGGGCCAAAACTGACAGTTGTTTCTTTTCTTTCTCTGCCCTGGTTTCCATGTTGCCTCTTGGGAGTCTGTTCCCCAACCGGTGTCTGGCAGGGCAGCAGAGGGAGCCGGGGGCCACTGCTGACACGTGTGCCGCCCGCACTGCGAGGTTTCCATCACTCGGCCCCCGGTGTGCCCTTACAGTGAGGGGACGGGAGGCGCTGACGTCCCTATGCGGTCACATCCCAGCAAATGTGAGTAAGAGCATTACACAAACTTTAAACTTTGTCATCCTGTTGAGATATCAACAACGTTCCTCTTTTTTTCTCTCCCCCCTCTTCTTCTTCTTTTCCAGCGGAGAAAATGACCCAGATCTGCAGTCTCTTGTGGTAGCGGTATGTGTTTGTCTTTGTGTATATATATATGTGTGTGTGTGTGTGTGAGCTAACGTAACTGTGTGTTTGGACTAATGAGATCATAAGAACAGGCACAGACAGCCGCCTCTGTGGATTTGAACCAAAATTAATTTTATGAATCACAAACGTCCTCATTGCCTCACCAGGAACAGATGCAGGAACAGATGCACGCAGACATTCACTAACTGAGCTTTTTGAAAAACTTTTCCAACCCCTCCCACTCGAAGACGTTAGAGGGAGCAGAATCCCAGAGGTCCTTTGACGAGACTGATGTTTGACGTTAGGATTTAAGACAAACGGCTTTTCGGGCATGAGACACGGGCGGTTGGAAGTTTTAGGGTCAAACATTTGCTGGCCAGTTGCGAAGACTAATTCCTCACTGACAGGAATATTGTTGGAAAACACTTTGGAGTTGAAACAATTTGAACCAGCTGGGCAGATATGGAGCTGAAGCGAACCTCTTTGAAGACCTGGACACTTAACCTTTGACTTTGCTTGGCAGCAGTATGTTTGTATCACGTGCATGTTGGTTAAACAGTACCCACCTGCAGGTCTCGGTTTGTCTGAAGCTGGCTTGAATGTGGGTTAGTAGATCTGGAACAAGTCTGGACAAGTCTGGTTCTATTAATGTACCAAGTATTTGTCGAAATATATACACAGACGTCTGCTCGCTGTTCCCAGACAGACAGATATGAGTAGTTATCTTGAACAGGAGTTTTCCCAAGATAGAGTGAAGCATGGTAGTCTATATATGTGAGGCCTAAGGTGGATTTATGATGTCCTTTATACTCCCTGAAGAACCACAGGGGAGACCAAGGATTATTTGAGGCTCGGTTTACATACACAGAGAAGTTTACAGCCTTCAGACTGCACCCACCACCCCACTGACGCCCAAACACTAATCCCCCATGTGCGCACACACTTACAAGACTCCCTGCCATCCGACACATGCTCCCCCAAAGTGTGAGCCAAAAGAGGGAAATGTCTCCTACATCCTTTACTAATTTGGAAAGGGTCAAACTGAAACTAATAATCAGTGACAGCCCGAACAACTAATTGATGGATGGAAAATCTGAGGTACCCTGTGGAGTTTCTGACCTCTAGTAGTGCTTTGGAGCAGTTTTCTTTTAGAAGTAGCTTCCTGTTTTGTTTGTCCAATGATCTATAGGTGGCTGTAATGCACCAAGAAACACAGCAATGAGAGGAAGACTGCAACTAATTAATCTGTCAAATATTTTCTTGACCAAAAGATGGTGAAAAATGTTAATCAAAGCCCAAGATGCAACCTAAGATGTCTTGTTTTGTCCTGACCAACAGTCTGCAAACCAAAGATATTCAGTTTACTATCATAAAGGACTAAAGAAACCAGAAAATATTCACTTTTAAGAAGCTGGGAGCAGAGATTTTTAGTATTTTTTCTTAAAAAAAAGATTCAAAATGATAAATTGATCATCAAAATAGTTGCTGATTCATTTTCTGTCACTTACAGATCCCCTTCAGATGTGTTTTAATGTATAAAAATACTCTGCTTTGAATAATAATTTGTCTGATATGGGTTTTCCACAAAAAAAAGTTTGGTCAACTAGTTAAAATTCTTATAATTCTACATCTAAAAACATCCTTCTTTCTCAATAAAAATGCCAGAATCTATGAATTAAATAAATATTTTTCATTTCAAAAGTTGAACCGGACACAAGACGTCTCCTACGTCACCATTCTCAGTGTTTGTGCACTGGAGGCTTCAAGTTTCCACATCACACTTGTGTACGTTCCAGATTGGACCACAGTTGGCTTCAAAACTAGTTCTGATGTCACAAATCATGCTTGCAGGCTCACGACTCAGATTTTTGCACTTTCCCCCTTCTGCAGATTAATATGAAAACAGTTTTCTAGTGTAAACTCTGCACAGTGAAGCCCAAACATCACAGTCAGGTGACCATAAAAAAACAAAAAAAAACAAACACTTTTTTGACTGGAGGGGGGGAGGGGGGGAGGGGGGGGTGACTTAAAAAAAATCGGCATTGCAAATGTTTGAAGAGGAAGGAAATGCTTTCAAAATGTTTGTTAGATCTGAAGAATACACACAATGGGTTTGGTAACACTGGATGTAAACATAACTGTTGTGTGTTTACAAGAGACTCCACAGGGCACCTTTAATCTGAAACTATTTGGATTATCAAGTGATTGTTTCAGTCATTTTTCTAGCAAAAAAAAGGCCAAAAAAATCCCCAGTTCCAGCTTCCCAGTTGTGAGAGATTTACTGCTTTTCTTTAGGTTTTTGTCTTGTGGTCAAACAAAACTCCTTTAGGAAGTTGTGATAGGCACTGTTCACTATTTTCTGATACAGTTTTTAGACTAAACAAGTAGCTGATTGATTGAAAATGTTTGATAGTTGCAGTGATCCGTTAAAGATGCCTGATGGGTCGGAGACTAACACCATTAAATGCTGAATTTACACACATTCCAACACATAAACACTCTAAAATAGAAATAAAAAAAAAGCCAAAGTCCACAACTGCTGCTAAAAGAATCCACTCAGCTTTTCTCTTATCACAGCCACAAAACAGCAGGAAACGCCTCTCCACGCCGCTACTGACAGGAAACAATCTACATATCTATAGACATGCCATGACTGGAGCTATGCATCACCATGGAGAGTGTTTGTTTGGAGCTGGATGGAAGGTTGAGGGAGAGATTAGAGAACATCAAGAAAGAGCTTTAAAAAAAAAAAAAAAAAAAAAAAAACATCCGGTAAACTTCTACAACCTGCTGTCGAGCTCATCTGTCAGGGCAATGAGGGGAAATATGCACTTTCTTTTTTGGATTCCCTGCGTTCCCAGCCCACACCTCTCTCTCTCTCTCTCTCTCTCTCTCTCTCTCTCTCTCTCTCTCTCTCTCTCTCTCTCTTCTTGCCTTGTGTGACCCGGACAGCCGAGCAATTTTAAAACAAAGGGGGTGCTTATAATCTGTGAGGATCTGTTTGAATGAGAAGCCCCTGCAGCTCCTGAAAGGGAATGCAGGAGACGATTAGTCACGCAGGACCTGAAAATACTAGTCCGGTTAGACTTTCCTGTCAAATATGAGCTCTATTTAAGATGAAACACATGGAGAGAAATCCACCAAGTCAGTGACAACAACCATGTAAATCAATCGCTTACAACAAAAATCACAAACTAGTATATTTTCTTATTCCGGGAAGCCATCTGATTTGTATTATTTTGTATCTCCTGTGTAGGCGGGAACGAAATAAGTCTTGGCCTTGTCGTTATTCAAGGAGAACTCTAATGGTAACAATAGCAGTCAATAACAAAGGACTATAGTCAGCTTTTCCACAAGCAATAGAGCCAGTCTTTCCTAACACTTATGCACATCTGCTCAGCATCCTGTAGCTCTGTGTCGCTACGGCGATCTTGTGATTCAGACCAAAAACATAATATTTATATCCCGTCACATCAACCGTCTCTTCTGCTGAAGAAAGAGAGGAACCCAGCTGCAAGTACATATGAGTAAATGACTGGATTGTTCTCCCAGTGAGTCACCTCAGTGGCTTAAATGGAAAACAAGTGCAGAGCGAGTAAGAAAAAGATGGTCCAACCTGTCTCCATCGGTCTGTGGATAGTCCAGCAGCTCTCCTGGAGATGTGGCTTCAGTGCCCTGACTCTCCTCCTCCGCTCACACACTTTTAATGCCTCTCTCAGACTCCGGCTCCTGAAAACCCTTCCCCATGTCCCTCCTCCCGGGCTGCTACGTCTGCTCTGATTGGCTGGGCCGACATTGGAGCCACACTTCTTGAGAGGGTCCACATGGTGGCCATATTTCAGTGCTGAATCTGGGTTAAAATAACAAGAGCTGGAGCTGCAGAGGGTCTCTCCTCTTTCTCTCTCTCTCTCTCTCTCTCTCTCTCTCTGTCTCAGTTTCTCTCACCTCTTCGCTCTGTTTTCATTGCTCTCTGCACCCTTTCAATCAGCCAAGGCCAACATCTTATTATCAGCCTAAATGAGAATTGCATTTTCACTCAGCGCAAAGAGAACTCGCACACAAAACTTATCTGCTCGCTGCCCCTGATCACCAATACATCAGCCACAAAGCACACAGATCCTGTTACATCCTTCATTCAATGAACAACAAACATCCAACTGCCAGATTAGATAGATGCAGTTAACTGACTGATACAGCAGATGGTTCACCGTCTGAGTAATGCCTTTCTGGCTGATGGGAGCAATGTGTCCCAGGATTGCTTACAGCAGCACTGCATGCATGCATGCATTCAAGCCAACACTGCAGTCAGCTACAGTGTTTGTCAGACTTTTGTGTTCACTCACACAGCAGAGAAACAAATGAGTTCCATATGAAGACGGAAAAAGGGGGCTGACTCAAACAGGAAGAGAAGCTGATAGGCCAGGCAGCGTGAACGCAGCGTGGAAAGCCTGAGGAAGAGGCCTTTCTTATCAGTCTGAATGGAAGTTAGGTCATTTGAGAAAAAAAAAAAAAGTTCCATTCAATGCAGCTGCTTGTATCTCCAAACCTAATAAAACCGTCTCCTTTTCTCCTTTGACTTGTTTCCAATAAACCCTGGTGACTCATCCTCACCCTGGTGTTGTGAATTGGATGGAAAGAGGTTAATGGGCCATTTTAAAGCCACACATTCTCCTGAAAATGTCTAGCAAAACAACTGTTGACCATTTGCTAAACCCTGCCTCTCTTTGTTCATGTTGCTACTCTTGTCGAGCTTTCAGTTCTCACATATGTAATTTACAGTGATAAAGATGGCAGATTTACAACTTCAAAACTCAGTTTTTTTAAGCCATGGGTCCTTGATTTTTAGACTGAGGTGTACAAAAGCAGACTTCTCATTCCTAGCTGTTTTGTTAGCTGTTTAGCGGTTGATTTCTGGCTTTTGTCAGCGGCAATGTCGCTAGCAGATTTTATCAGCTCCTGTTGTCAGCTCACTAATTAAGCCAAGGTTCATTCCATGAGTTGGTTGAAAATGTGCTGTCTCATGCTGACTATTTAATGTTTCCATTTAACTTGATTTAAAGGAATAATCTTGTAAAATTGTTGAAGAAGAACCTTTATTGATAGAGCACTTTTCAAAATCCACATATAAAGTGCTTCTATCCACTTAATGGCTACATACATGCTAAAAGATTGGCGCTAAAGCTATAAAATAGCATCCTCACTAGCTGATCCAGAAGACATGTACAAAATGTAGAATTCCTATTGTAGTGCTGTGTAGAGCTAGTTAGTCCTAGCTAGCAGATTTTATCAGCTCTTGTTGGCTAACTACTTAAGCTAAAGTTAGCTCCATAAGTTGGTTGAAAATGTGCTGTCTCTGACTGACTTTTTAATGGTTCCAGCTCATTCCTTTTTAAGATAAGAACCCTGTAAAAGGCTTAAACATCCACTTAATATTGTGCTAACAGACTGGCGCTAAAGCTAAAGCTAAAGCTAAATGTCAAAGGAAGAAATCGTGAACAGAATCGTTCACATACTTGCGTATGTACTTTGTGTATTACTGGAGGAGTCCACTAGAGGGCACAGCAGAGAACTAAGGATATTAATAGACCTTCCAGATTTGCATCATGTCAACAATAAACATGGTGACACTCAAGGAGGTTACTGTATTGTTAATTCTGAGAGCACAGCAGAACAAGCACCAGTGCCAGCTATTGTGGGAAGCATATTTGGCACCATGCAGTGGCAATGGCACTTTGTACAGATGCGGGTAATTGAGGACTTGGTCTATTAACTTGTCTTCAAAACTTTCTGCCATTGTTGTTGCTGCTGATGTGTCTTCTGACCCATGACCCTGTCACACCCCCATACTGTCTCTACACTGCCCCTACCGTAAATGTGCATATTGCATCTTGCAAACACATGGCATTAATTTCTGAGGATGTGCACAACGAAAGCTCCAAATGGACGCAGGATATGTGAGGCAGCCATCATGCACACACAAACACGTAAAAGCAAGTATATGTCCAGCCTAATAGCATCCAGGACCAGCTTCCAAAAAGTATTGTACTTGTGAACAAGTCTGTTTTTAATGAAACCTCTCACCCAACAAACTAATGTACTATCTTAGTTAGTTAATAACTAAAATACTAAATAATAGGGTCCTTACTTTTGCAGTACCGTATGGTTATTACTGTAGATACTGAGCTCGTTAGCTGCATGCTAACGATTGCAGCTTACGTTAGAGCAGATAAACATACAGTTTCATCCATTCCTTGCACTTCTGCTCTTGTGTTTCTGGTTTTGGAAATGTGATAAAAAGACACCACTCTCCAAACTCTCGCTAATTGCGGTTTGAAGGACGGTCAGTCAGTTGCTTCTAAAATACTTCAGTAAAATACACTTTCTGTTTATATTCTCATCCCTGTCAGGAGCCAACCTGACTGTGAGTGGACCTAGTTCTCACATATCATGTTTGTGATTTGGAGATGCCGATACAGATCAGACAGAGACTGACTACAGATCGTCTTACAGGCTAATGGAAAGCCAGCGGTGCTGCTGAAGCCGGAGTTGAAGATGCTCCAGGCGATTTCTCTTGGCAGCCCGAGGAACTCCGACACAGCGCAGACCCTCACATCAAAAGACCAGAGGATCAGAAGAGACAGCAGAGAACGATCCTCAGCAGTCCCGATCGCAGCAGCACATCCGCACACATGTACGCACCAGACACATGCCAAGCATCATTCATACAGAGAGCACTGGGAAGAGTCTGGCTGTGGACTGCTGGTCATTCATCTTTCCTTGTCAGAGTCTGGTCAATAGTATCATGTAGATCTAAAGAAAAAAGCTCAGTCTGGAGCAAAGCAGAGTGAAAACAGTGTGATAACAGCTTCATACAGCCAAGATGTGGATGACGATATTTTCTGGAGCAGCCTAAACATAAAAATCTTGACATTTTCTTACTTTGGTTTCAATTATCCTTGATTCAATTATGACATACTGCTCAGCAACAGTAAAAAATGTTTCAAAGTAGTGAACTTGTATTTATTACTCGTCTCAGATAGAATAAAACATTACAAGTTATTATGTCAAATAGAAAATATGTGCCAGTAGAAGTAAAAACAGGTTAAACGAACCATCTACAGGATGAAACGAGCAGAAACTGTTGATCTTAAATAGCTTTAAATGCTAAAACATACAAGAATGAAAAGAAAAAACATATATGCTCAGTATAAAAGCAGATTAGTGAAGGCTCGGCCAGTTACTTTGCTGTAGTTTTGTTTGTCTGACAATTGCCACGGACACACAAAAAGGAATTTCTGAAAGGAGAATAGACTAAACTATACTCTATTGCAACATCACGATCTGTTCTCAATTTCAAATTTCACACTGAGCAGGATCTGATTTTGAGCAGGAGAGTCATAGCCAAGAGTTTTAAAAACAGACATTTTTACCTTCATTATGGATCCATTTTAAGGGCTTTTTGCAGTGTTACTTTTACAAGAACTGCGTCTCTGAACTGTGGTTAAATAACCTCTTGGTTCTAAGCTCATTTAGCCTGACTCACGGCTGCGACGTTAAGCCTCTAAATAGAGAGAGATGTCGTCATACGTGAACAAGAGATTTATTTGTGTGGCAGTAAACACAACACATGGGCCTACAGGTAATTGTGCTATATTCAGAGCTTCATTAGATATTTCGGACTGACAAACAGCTCATCGTTTTGGTTATTACACCCTGCAACTTCTTCTTTTATGGTTCGCTCTCTCATCATCATTTCCAGCCGAAGCAGACAGCTGTTTTCAGCAAAGGTGCATACAGACAGTATCTGTAAGAACTCACCGCTTATCTTGCTAATGTTAAACAAAGTTGCGAACATGACTACAACAGTGTGTCTATACACCTGCGACCTAAATATTCAGGTGCTCCGAAGCCCCGGTTGGATGAATCAGTCAAGGAGTCAGGAAGGAACTGATTTCATACTACAGAAACCAAATGTTTTATTTTGGCTCGTGTCGACACATGATTCCCGGACATGCTTCAGATATCTCAATGAGGTTTTTTTTTTTTATCTCCACGTGTTTTCAATCGGAGCTGCGTCTGCACGTGTTACGTCACTCCGACTCCAGCCACCCTGGAAGAGGCTACGCAGGGCTCGGTTTTAAAAGGCCCCCGTGGAAAGAGATAGCGGAGCAGAGGAGAGACATATGGAAAGAGATGGATGGACAGATGGAATATTTGCCTCTGAAGAGAGCTTATGGAGTTTCCAGTTGAGGAAAATAATAATGACAGCTGGCTGTGCGGTGAAATTAAGATGCAGAATACTAGGAAAACACTCGAAAGTGCAAAACAAATGTCTAGACATGCAGAATATCTGATAGCTGATGGTAGCATATGGATGTAGATGGTTTACCCTTCCAATTTTATCACCTCACCTCCCAAAAAAAATCCATGTTTAAAAGCAGATACGGAGGGCAGATGGGTGTTGGAAAGTCTTCACTGCTATACATTCGCTTCTCTTTGCAATCAGAGAAGTCACAGTTTGAATCCCACAGACGGAGCAGCTACAACCATCTGGCCACGTCAAGGCCACGACTGCAAAAGGCCCGTCAACAGTCACATGGAGGCAGATGTTTAACATGCACACACAGGGGGGGAAAGACCAGCATCTACTGGGCACCATATACTTTCTACCACACAGTCTATGTTGGGCTGGGTGTTGTTTGAAACTTTTCGATATCTATGCTGATGCAAAATCTGAGTTTCGGTGCAGAAAATGACCAAAGCAATACTTGTTTCTATACCTTACTTTGAGAAATATGAGCATGTTTTTCTAAAAAAAAGAAGTAAAAGTTCTCAAACAGCTGCACAAGAACGAGTATCAAGTATTGAGGTATGGTCATTCTGTGATTTTTACAGCAACGTTGGAGGCATTAAAACAATTCTCTGAAAGCACATTTGTTTGTTGAGCTACATAACATCTTTTCTTCTACAGAACGGCTTCACTGACAACTTTAACATCTTATTCATATATTTGACATTGATCCATCTGTTTAATACGACAGCTGAGGTCAAGAGACAGATAAATTTCCTCCATCGAGGTCACGCCACATCATTTTTATTCATTATGCTCTTGTCAGTTGTGGCTGTAGTTCCCCATATCTTAGTGTGGGAGCGTTATCTCTGAGGCATATTTGCTAATTTATGAACTTTGGGGAGTACTGCTGGAGCGTAAACACACGGATGTGTTGAAGGTGAGGAAATCCTAACACTGAGCTCCAGGGGAAGCAAGACGGGAGCGTGGGAAAGAGTGAAAGAGGGGAAAGAGGAATAATGGGAACTGTGGAGAGACCTGCATGTTAAACACATCTCAGCTCGCAGTCAACAGGGAGTACACCTGCGAGAGGTGTGGAGCTAACATGTCGGCCACAGACTAATAACACCTACGACTGAAAGACAAGTTGGAGGAATTGTGGAGAAATGAGTAGTGTGTGGGGGGAAAAGAAAACAATTTCATGTATCCCAGGAGTCTTTTTTACTCCAAATACATACATAGAACATAATAAAAACACAGCGTAGCGGTGCACACATGAACACGTGGAGCCGGGCACACGAAACATGCACACCTCTATTTGATCTCGGTGTAAGTGGTCAACTGTTTTCCCCCTGGAAACATCTGTTTATACAATCTGACTGCCTGTGTGTCAGTCTGGTTTGGGTGGTGAGGTGGAGCAGGAGTCACTCCAGGAGGAGGGACGGGATAATTTTTCAGCTGTGCGTCTGGGTAGAAAGGCGGAGGTCAACAATCCCTCATCTTCTCATATTGACCATAACACCCCTCGCATGGCGAGCCCACACCATGAAGGTTAAGAGGGTGATGGAAAACAAAGACCATCTGACATATCACAGTCTGGCTTCAAAGTGGGTGGCCAACCGCCACAAACAGGGAGGGTTTCACTGGATAGCCATCTTGTGAAAAGATTGCTCTGTGCTGTTCTCCACAAATGCATTTTTTTTTTTTTTTCCCCTCCTTGCTTGCGTCTGTATGGCATCTCTGAGCGGTTAAATATCAGCTCGTGCTGTTTGAGCTGAGGATTAAAGGGTCTGAGGAATGGCAACAAAAAAGGAAGATAACATCCATTATTGTGCCACAGGGTTCTCACAGAGCGATAACAACAGAGCAACAATCGCTACTACTGTTTGTTGTATGGAAACCAAAGCAGAAAAACTGGTCACTGCATGACTTTACAAAGAGAAATCCGGAGCTATTTAGAGTGAGTAAGTGAAGAGTAATGTGGGACGCTGCCAAATGTGGGTCACCGAAGCTCACATGAATCTATCTCTTTTTTTCTAACAAATGCTAACAATTAGGACCGCTGTCAAATTAAACCTGGAGTGTCATGTAATTGAAATCACATGACTCCACACATGTGATGCCATAGACTGAGGCAGGGCAATCTTCCAACTTGCTGTAAAGATCAGTCAAAAGGTCAGTGACAAAAGGATTTTGAGTAATGTTAAAGGTGTAGATTTGTTATAAATGAAGCAATGTTGCCAATTGTTATCAGATGTGTTTATGATATATATTCATGCCTTGAAATATGCTACAATATGGTGAAAATATGTTTAATATTTTTTTATTTGAGTCAATTGTTCATTGTCCCACTTTAGAAAATGTGGTTTGAAATGTGGGACAGCTGGTTTTAGTAATGTGGGACAGTCATATATGTCGATAGATTGGTGAAATATGCATTTAAGTACATTAAATGTGCAATAGCAATAGTTATTCAGGGGTCTTAGTCTTGTAATGCTCAATTTTTAACTTAATCAATTTAAGTGTGCTAAAAAAAAAAAGGAAAATATTCAACAAGGTGAAATATCGCTTTAAGAAATTAGAGGCTACATTCTTCACACCTATTTCCTCTGACTGCTGATGGACTGGGGAGCCCGAGGAGCCCCGGCACTTCTCCGTTTCCCACTGTTAGAGCTGCAGAGTTGGGGGCCCTCAGGCCTAACACTGTCTCCATTATGCTTAACCATTTCCAGCCCCACCTTAGCCCTGCAAATAGCCCCGGGATCCATAAACGCAGGGGGTTGCAGGAGAAAAGCCCTTCCACTTCAAATCCCCATGCTTCTGTTTTCCAGGTCCGACTCAGGAAATCAGTCACTCTGCTGAGCTCGGGTGGACGGTGTTTGGCAGATCTCTGGAGGGCTAAGAGTATTGTTCTCACTGTGTTTTGTGCTTGGGATGAGTGCAGTTTAATCCTAACTTCCCCGTGGCTCTGACCTGCTGCTCCCAACCGAGTTTCCCACTATAGCACAAAACAACACAAACTCCCCTGCAAGCTGAGACCTCGCTGGGCTGCTTTATCCAAACGCCCCTGGGGGCAGAGCCGTAGCTGTTGTGGGCACTCCAAGCTTAACCTGATACTCTGCTCGAAATCAAAAGTAAGCACCGTGAGGAACAAGTGGAGGGCGGGGAGCGGGGATAGCCATGAGTTGGCACCGGACTCTCTCAAGTTTCGGATAATAGAAGTATCAAGTGATATCATCCCCGCTCTCAGGCTCTTGGCAAAACACGCTAAACGGCATGCGGAGGAGGCAAGGGGACGAGCGATGGAGACAAATGAGGGCAGAAACTGAGAGAAAAGGAGGAGGCCGAGGACAGAGAGAAGAGGTGGGAAGCTGAGAAATGGAGCGTGTTGGTATTGTCACACTGGTTTCGGGGGAGTAAAGAGAGATGTGTAAGCACTTTCTCTCGCGGACAAAGAGATGAGTGTTGAAGAGTCTCACAAAAAACCCGTCCCGTGTCAGATTATACCAAAACAAAGCGGATATGGACACCGCCGCAGTATCCTGCAGACACAATAGGGAAAAATCTGTTTGTATTAGAGCTGACATGGCAGTGTATTTAACAGTCATGTCTCATATTTCTAGAATAAATCAGCAGAGACATCCTTGGATAAAGCTGAGAATATATAGATAGAGACTAAAACAAATATGACACTTTGAACTAACTTCCTGATAGAAATAAGTGAGGTTTAAAGATGTAATTCAGACATCTGTTGCTGCATATTCCTACAGTGATGTATCTAATATGGAGCATAAAGACAAAGGAGGTTCAGGCAATAACAAGTATGAGATAACAGGAAACAGGCAGCTGACATGAAGTCTCCCCATTTTATTTTAGGAGCAAAGTGACAAACGATTATACTGTTTATTATCTTTGCGGGGGCTTTCCACTTTGAAATGACCTTCACAGGTGGTCCCTGCTCAATATCTCTCATTCCATTGTTTTCCTTCATATTGGAAAAACATGCCCCCCCTTCCCACTACCGGCACTCCCCCAAAACACCCCCAACTTCCTACTTCATCCAGATAAATATACCAGACAGATTTTCTCAGAGTCAGCGTGGCAGACAATGAAAATACAGCACGTGGAAGATGCTGCTTTATCTTTGGGTGAACTCTCTCTCTCTCTCTCTCTCTCTCAAGAGTCTCGCTCTGATACAGCAGTCCAGCCGTTGGGTCGCATGATAAATGCAAAGACGTCCCAAGATGATTCATGGTGTGGTAAAGCGGAAAAAGTACATTTCTGCAACAAAAAAAATTGGTTTCGCTGTAATAGTTGCTTTTTTTTCCCCCTCATGAATTACTGTTTAACTTTTCCTCCACAGGCCTCTAAAATGATCAAATACATAAATCCGAGAAGGAAAATGTGTTATTTCAATGACTGTTCACAATTGTAGACATATGTAACCTGTCATTTGGGAAACATTTCTTTTTTTTTTTTTTTTTTTTTTAAAGGGACACTTGGATAATTTTACACATAACAGTCAATTAAGCCTGTGAAAGCAGCTGTATAATGTCATCTGTGAGTCAGAAGGTCTGAGAAATATAATAATAGAAAATAAGTAGTGTAAAGAACAACTTTATTGTGGGCTCAAAATAAAGTTTATATATATATATATAAATATATTACAAGAGAAGTGTGTTCAACTTTTTTGCACCTTGGAAATTGGTGAAGTTGTGCCAGAAATCCCTTCTCAACTTCCAAATATATAACATAACTCACCGCATAATAAACTGTACTTGTAGTCTGAAAGAAGAGGGCATTTAACAGGCTGGCAAAGTCTCAAGAAAGATGACACTGAGTTGCATTATGGGAAATGTAGGCTGTAGCTGTTTTGGAAACTTGACGTACACTAGAGACTATTCTTACTTTCTGTTTTTGAATCTGTCGCCTACTTTCTGAACGTGCAAAACTAAATCTTAGATGTAGTACAGGTTTAAGATGTGCACTGATTATGTTAAATAACACCTGCCTGGAACAATAGGAGCAATGGGAACAGCTTGCGTTTCCACCAGTAACAGACGTGTTGCCAGGAACCCCAATAATATCATAACAAGAAAAGCAGGAAACCCTGTTTATGTTTGTTTTGTTAGTCTTCACATCTCCTGAGGAAACCCTCTATACTGGTTTCACATGTGAGAGGACAAAAGGATATAGAGGACATATAAGGACAAAAACATGTGACTGTCACGTAGACCTGCACCCTCATACGGACATGACAACACCAACCTCTTGTGTGGAACCTCGTGGTGGACGAAACTGCAGTTAAATCCAAATGATGTAAGAGTCCTCTCTCTCTCTCTCGCTCTCCGCTACCTGTAGAAACAGCAGAAACAATGAAATGATGTGAGTCCAAATCACAAAACCATACCACCTCCAGAGAGAAACGGTTCAGCCGCTGTTGGCTTCACGACAAAAATGCGCATCTTTCTCTCTTTGCTCATTGGTATTTTCCATTTAAACCTGAGACGGAGGAGCAACTGCACCTGGAGAAACTTTTAAACTGTTTCACATGTTCATAAAAAACCAAAAGAGAGACACGCTGATGTCTGCATCCCTCATTTGACGTGACGTTAGTCCCTGTGGCAACATTGCATAATGTTTAGCACACAAAAAAACACATTGTACATGCATTATATAAGCCAACCAAGTCACTAAGTGGGTTTAGTCATAAGCTCTGTGTGAAAGGTGTTAAATTACCAAGTCCCAGTTTCCCACATCCTGACCTCTACAATCAACACAGACCTACTGATATTAAAATATGAATAAAGCTGGTTAAACCTGAAACCTCCACTAGATGCTTTATGTACAACACATGTCCAGCTGGTGATCCTCTGCTTGTGTGGTTTTCCCCCCCCAACACATCCCCAACTGATTGTGACTAATTGAGTTGTTTTCCTCTACTTGTAAAAACTCAAAAGGTCTAGATAATCAATAACAGTTGCCTCAATCATTACATTTGTGGCATTTCTCGTAGCCTCTCTGCCCTTTTCTGCTAAAAGGTTAAAGCTGCACTAGTTAATATTTCTATGTTAAACTAAACTGACTGTGAAAGGAGTGTCTTGTAATTACAAACCCACAGAGTTGATTATTGTCACCTGACTCTCCATTTCCACTCGGCTCTACAGAGAGCAGTTAGCATCTTTTGGCTAATCGTTTTGGTTTTGCAACCTGCTTTTGCGGACTTTACTATATTTGTTCAATCTCGTTGTTCTCCAGTTTACAGGCATCTGTGTTCAGCAAAAAAGCTCCACTAAACCAATTGAACATGAACCAACCAGCACAAAACAGCAGACATGTAAGATTAGCGATTAGCTGGTGAACGTAGCGTAGCGTTTAGCAGCTAAAGAGCCAGATATTTCCCTCAGGAGTTGGTGGAGACTACACGGACTGTGGAAACACAAATCCAAATAAATGCTGATGTCGCTCCGTGTGCTGGATGAGTCAATAGACGACTACTAGCCAACAAGTTTGCAAAATCAACTTCATGAGGGAATAACAAGTCAGTGTTGTGTTTTCAGCTTGTTATGCTGAATCAAAAAAATTATTGCTGCTTTCATGTTTTATTTCATAAAAGTATAAGAATTTCTTTTGACGTTAGTGAAGGCAAGGCGGCCTGCTTCCACTATAAACCCTGTAATAACAGAGTAACCAATACTAATACTAAACCATCACAGCATCAATATATCCCATGTGGCAAGAAACCAATCATTCCTTTGAAGCTAACCGATGAAAACTCGACAGGACCACAGACATTCAAACATGTTCCTGCTGTCAGCAGCAGATTCGGGTTACTCTGCCGTCTTCACACTAATGGCACACATACATAGGTCAGGCTGTAGATAATTAACTAATGGCCGACCCTCTTCCCTTTTACTCGTCTCTACGGAGGCCTTTTAATGGATATTATCCAGAGAGAGAAGCACTCAGCTCGGTTAACGGTCACTTCAATAGTCAGACTTGAATAGTGATAACATTAGCGGGATTGAAAAACATTCCGCTAACGGTGCATAAAACCACTTACTTGGGATAAATACAGCAGAGTAGAGGGTGATAACTGGTGGATAGTCAGCGAACATAGATATGTTTATCTTAAAAGGAAGCTAAAGGTGGAGTTTTGTGCAGATATCATAATGATTTGTGGCAGTAGAGGATTGACTGAGAGGACTGACAATGCATTTAATTATCAGTGAACTCCTCTCGGTAATTATTTGAGCTTCTCAGCAACACACACACACATACACACACATACCTGAAACACCCACAATCCCAGTGCGGTAGGGTCTGTCGTAACACCAACTCTAGAGTGTGCTTTGTTTTTATGAAAAGCGATGCTCTGATAGGGAATTATAACATAACCAAATACAGTGTGATCAGAATTGACATCAAGTTTATGAACAGTGGAAAAACAAGCGGTATTTTGCAATAAAAACCCTGGAATAAGCTTGAAATAATACACGATTCCCACAGCAGCTTCACTGGGATCACTATGACTCTCACTACACTAATAAACAGCATACCAACCGTACAGCAGGCCTCTAAATCAATGATCTTTCATTGAATTAAATGTTCATACTTTTTTATTTTTCATATTCATTCTGCCGGAGAAGATAAAGAAACATCTCCTTTGTGGTTTGATTTCTTTGTCAGAGGTTTTGTATGTTGTTCAGGATGAAGAACGGCGTCGGGGTGAAAAACAGGTGACTCCCCTTTTTCTCACGCTGGTATCTGATGGAGCAGGATGGATGTAAACAGGAGCCTCCATTTCACAGGTAAGTTGCATGAAATTCATAATAACAGAGATAAGGGCAGGAACAACATACTGTAGCTGTAAGGTGCAGATTGATGTTTTGAGTTGAGGGACGGCAGTCAATCCTACACCTCAGATGAACCTCAGCAGTGTGAATTCTTGTTGGGCGTTTTCCCAATTACATAAGTGGATACACAAATCGCCACAGCTGAGGGGAATTTTGCCAAAACACTGGTGTATCCAGCTACTATTTTGGCCCCTTTAAGTTCCCTTACATGCATTAAACTTGCGAATACCTCCTAGTTAAGGCAACATTAGATGCTGGTGTTTGGAGCTGAGCTGTTGAACCCTCCCACAGTTGGGGGCAGGCTATTATGTGGGGACTGGGGGGGATACCTGTAGGTATGTTCACTGCGGCCCAGACCAACCACAAAAGAGTCTTTCTTATAGTTTTGAGGGGCTTTGGGATCAGGGGAGCTGAACAGGAGGGAAGTATGTGGGTTTTCAACATTTAGAGGTATAGTTTGACACTTTGGGAAATATGGTTTTTCGCTTTCTTGCTGAGAGTTAGATGAGAAGATCGACACCACTCTCATGTCTGTTTGTTTGCTAAGAATGAAGCTGCAGCCAGCAGGCAGTTAGCTTAGCTTAGCATAAAGAAAGGAAACAGGGAGAAACATCTAGCCAGCACCTCTAAAGCTCACTAACTCACAGGTTATATGTCATTTGTTTAATATGCACAAAAACTGAAGTATAAAACGACAAGTTTTAAACAAGTATTTGGCCGCGACAAGCTGTTGTTTCTACACTTCAATTTTGTACGATTTAAACATAAATGCTGTAGCATGAAAAGCACAGGTGCAATTAATAACATTAATTAATTTTTTCCTAATTCATGACCCTGACATAGTTCATGACGGTTCATCAGTAGAGCTGCAACAATTAGTTGATTAATTGATCAACAGAAAATTAACTGGCAGCTATTTTTGATATTTTTTAAGCAAAAATGTCAAACATTTGCTGGTTGCAGCTTTTCAGATGTGAGTATTTGATACTTTTCTGTGTCATACCTGATAATAAACCTAATTTCCTAGGGTTTTGAATTTTTGATCTGATAAAACAAGATATTTGAAGACATCTCTGAGAAATTATAACTGGCATTTTTCACCATTTTCTGACATTTTGTAGACAATTCCTCAAGAAAATAATCGATAATGACAATAACATTTAGTTGCAGCCCTCTTCGTCAGTATGGAGCAAAAGTTACCAGTTCCACCTGTGCTTTTCCTGCTATGACAAGTCAAAATGCCTGCTATTAGTGAGATTCAAACATGCTGCTGAGAGGATCTTTCTACCTTTGGACAGAGCCAAGCTAGCTGTTTCCCCAAGCTTCTAGTCTTTATGCTAAGCTAGGCTAACTGCCTGCTGGCTGCAGCTTCATACTTCACAGAGAGATAAAAAGTTAGTATCAGTACTCTTATCTAATTCTCTGAAAAAAAGGCCAATAAGCGTATATCCTGAAATGTCAAACTATTGCTTAAAGAGTTTCTGTAGCTGGACATGCAGGAGCCAGAACTGTCAAATCGTGGCTGCTGTTTAATCCAAATCAAAGGTTGTATCTATCAAGGCTGTGACACATCAAACAGCAATATTGTATCTGGCAGTGAGGAAAAAGAAGAATCAGACACATCTTCCATTATTTTCTCCATCTGTTTCATATTTCTGCTTCCTCAAATCCTCTCCTCGTCCCCTCCACTCTCTCTGTCTCTCTGTGTAGTAATGAGAGGCATGTGAGGCTGAGCGGAGAGAGCGCTCTCATTAAAATAACCAGCTCAGGAGCCCCATCCCTCAGGCTAAGATACACAACACAGGTGTTAGGAAGCAGCCAGCACCCATTCACCCTCACAACACTAATCACTGTAACGCACTGCCTCTGCAAAAGTGTTCAACAAGTGATTTGGAGCAATCGCTGAAGGAGTCGGTGAGCAAATATTTGAAGAGTACTGAAGAGAAAATAGAGACAGATAAGGCATGAAACCAGATGTTTCCCTAACTGAAAAGGTGCATTTCACCTGGCTGGTTTTAAAGGTCAAATACAACATGTTTATTCAAAGTGTGTGTGAACTGTAAAAACTGGATTTACAATTGTTAACCATGTGGGAACATCTGTTTCTGGAAACACAATACATATTGTCAGTGTAAACCGGGTTATATAAGCCTTCAATATCAAGACAGGAACTCAATGGGCATTACATCTGCTGTCTATTCATACAATGCAAAACAGACTTGACCAACAATGACCTCATCATTGTACTGAGCAGCCAGTGTGTGTGTGTGTGTGTGTGTGTGTGTGTTTTGTCTGTGTCACTGGAACATTTTTATAGGACTAGAAACTGTTGCTGCATCAGCACCACAGAAACCGCTCAGTGGCAGCACAGTGGATTCAGTATCATACATGTGGGACGAGAAGACTAATATTTTTCAGTTCTGTTAAATCAAATGCAAGCGGCAGATATAGTGACAGTTAACTTTGTCCTGCAAAATGTATGGAATGCATCAAAAAAATGTTAAAAAAATCCAAAAAAAAAAAAGATGAAGAAAAGCAATTAGTGTTGTTGAAAATAATAAGGCTTGCCTGTTCCCGCTCAGCTGGGCAGCTGCATTACATTTACCACACATTATTTTAGGAGCCAGTGCTGAGACAGAGGGGCTTTGAAAGCCTTGCCAGGAGCTCTTCAAAGAGAAGAGGAAAAACTGTCGGGATTCTGGTGCCTGTGCAGCTTCCGCTTTGGGTTTTGGGTGCGAGCTCGGCCTGCTGATGGCGACTGAGAGACGAAAACAATGCTGTATCGAAGCCATGATAAGTTTCCTAAAGGTTGTTTATGTCCAGCTGATTGTTTTCTCAGCCAAACACGCCCTCAGTTACTGTTGCTACAACGATCAAACTTTCGGCTCTCGCGAGGCACATGTGCAGTTTACCATGATATAAATCCTCCGAAGTGTTTGAAATAATGGGCCCATGATTTCAAACAGAAGTAAACAAAAGCAGCTTCTCCTTTCTAGCTGCCAACTGTCGACTTTGCTGTCTGAAAATGGCAATTGATGCCGGATGGGAAGGGTAAACGGTCCATTTTAAGTCTCCTTAAAATGTCTAGAATATCACAAAATGCCAGTTCTTAGCGAGGCAACGACTGACCATATGCTAAGCCCCATTTCTCTTTGCTACTGTTGCTATGCCTATCAGCTTTCTCGCACTGCACATGTTAAGTTTACGACGACGACGGTGGCCGATTTACGACCTCAAAAGTCTTTGTAATGTCTGAAACCATGAGTCCTTGACTTCTAGACTGAGGTGGACAAAAGCAGGCTTCTCATTTCTAGCTGGCAACCAACTTTTTTTTTGTTTCCATCAGACTTGATTTAAATGGAGAATCTTGTCTTGTTAGAAGTCTTAATCCACTTTATGATTACATACATACTGTGTTAAAAAAATGACAAAAAAATAGCATCCACCATTTGATCCCAGAAGCAGTATAGAGCTAGTTAGTCCTAGCATAATAAGTATGATATGATATGTACATTAAGACTGTTCGTTTTAACATATTCCTGTTTGGCTGCTTAGCTAACATGCTTCTGCAACAGTAGGTTTCACTTTTAATGTTACAAGAAAAAGACTTTTGAGATGAGGACTAACCGATGTGCAAACGTAACGCTGTCTGGTAACGTTAGCTGGGGTTGCTTAAGTGTAAACTTTCCCAAATCCAACACAGAGCAGGACAGACATGCTAACGTTAACTTAAACTCTGATAGCATCCAGGACCGGCTTCAACAAATGAAATATTACAGTGGATGTGCTGATCGTGAACGGGGCTTTCTTTAATGTAACTGGCATCCCTCCAAACTATTTGTTTGTCAATGACATGCTTCTTTGCCTTAGAAATAATGCTAGTTAGCCAGACATGCTAACAGTAGTATTTAGGCTATTAATTAATGGACATGCTGAATGCCAGACTGTCAATTTGCATTTCAACAGTAGATTCAAAGACACATAGAAACAAAGACCATGTCCAATCTAAGCTGGCAAAATTCATAAACACATCTTTTTATTTTCAGTTTTGGCCCTGTGTGCAGACTAAAACGGCATTTTTCTCCCCCAAAAATTGGGCTTTTCCATAATGGCCTCCAGAGTGTGTAAATCTGAAAACAACAGCTTGGCGTTGTAGTGTGTACGGGGAAAATGTAGCTTTGTAGAATATCAGTGACAAAACAGATGGTGGCAGTAGTTTTTTATTGTTGTTGTTGTTGTTGTTGTTGTTGTTTAAACGTATCTATCTAGCATCTATCTCTCACTGACATTGTTGTAATCTGCTTGCAATAAACAAAATGTCAGGAAGCAACGGAAACTGTAATTTTTCTTCTTCACTGGTATCTTCATGACACACCTACTTGGTTAGGTTTATGCATGAGGAGGGGCGGGGTTAGGGTTTAGGGGTCAGGGGGTTGTGTCGTGTAGCATGCAGTTACGATGACAACATCTGGGAGGGGGTGTCGTGCAGTAAAGTGGGTGTTGTCACGTAGGTCTGCTAGACTGCAGTCAGACCCTTCTCGGCTGACTCACTCAGCAGGAGAAGATTTACCTCTTTTGGCGTTTTAATGTGAACGGAGGTATTTGCAGAAATTAGCTGGAACTCCTGCTGTGGACTGCTGTGTCATTTCTGCTCAAAAAACGGTGATTTAGAGTTTAACTAACTTAATGTAGACGTTGTCAAAGATTTTATTTTCATTTAAGGAATCATTTTAGTCCTAGAGTTCTTTAAAATGATTATCTGTACATGAAAATCAATCCTCTATGACTTTATGAACCCTTGCGATGACATCACACCACTAACATCCAGCTCTGTCTGCTCCATTAGCCCATAATTCCCACTGACACAAATACACACCCCTTTCCACTTCAACAAAAAAACACTTAACACTACAGCACAAGCCAGGCCATTACAAAAGGACTCGGTCTGTAAAGTAAAAACACAAGGTGTTTTACTCCCTCAGGCACACGCTGATTACACACTCGGTACTAATGCAATGATTATCCACACTCTATCTAATTTCCTCATGTGTGCTCACATACATACATGTGTGTGTGTGTGTGTGCGTGTATGTGTCTTGCCTTTAAACCACAGACCGCACACAGCACACACAGAGATGACATCACCTCGCAGTGATTAGTCTGTTAGCTCAATGTGAAACATAACAGATGGCTGCAGAGCATCATCCACTTTTTTCATTAAAAGATAAAAAATACCGGATAGAAGAATAAAAGAGGAAGTACAGAGGAGCAAAAAATGACTTTTAGTTTATGTGTCCTCTGGTTTTCTTTGTGCAGATGTGGTGAAGTCATCACTGAGGTCTCTCTATATGATAAAAGACAGGTGTATTAAGTGCTCTCCAAAACGGATAGGAGGGTAATTTCTCTGGATTGGACGCAGGCCAAGTCTCTCCCAGACATGATGACAGACATAATAGGCAAAGGGATTTCACGCGACATCACACACACACACATACACACACACACACCCCTCCTCCCCTTTCTACAGTCTCGCTCACGTTCGCCAAATTGTGTTATCACGTCTAAAAGACAAAGAGGCATCATCTTTTCTGTCTCGCCGCTGAACCTGCGAGCTTATGGTGATAAAGATTCCCACTCAGTGACACAGGCCATTGGCCACCAGGAATCCGATGGTGCTGCATTAACAAGGCTGTAACGGCTTCTTTAGTGCGTTTAACCGTCCTGAGAGAAGAGGATAAGACGGTGTTTACATGATCTGGGAAGTGCATGTGCCTACCAATAAACCACCTTAAAAAAAAAAAGGAGCTATGTCAACAGTCCTGCAGATACACTTAAAATGCTGTTCAGCTGTTGGAAAGTTTTCAGTACACACATTGCGTTGGACTCCATATCTGCTAGTGAACAGGCAACTGTTCGCTAATATTTTTAGCCATATCAACATAAATGGGGATGTCAGTCTGCCCCCCAAGTGACCAGAAAATCCGGTACAGCAGGTCTAAGAAATGTGAAGTCTCCAAACTCAAGCTGAGATAATGTGATGACGTCACATTTGGTTTATTTTTTGTCCGACCTGACAAAGCTCTGGGGCTACAAAAGACATTACACAATTGTTTTCACAGGAAGAGTCTTATTCCCAATGCAAGAAGACTGATGTGTTAAACAAGACAGAATGAAAGTTCTTGACTGTCTTCTCTTTTGGCTTAACAACCGTTTGTCAAACATTATATGGTGAACATCTATAGAGTATAGTGTGTGTACAGTATATGTCTGCATTGTCGAAAAGCTTCATTTTACCCAACGACGCTAATACGTGAGACTGTTGTTAATGTTCAGTCATCCAAAAATATCAGTTTAATGTGGATTGAAAGCAAAAAACAGAGTTAGTGTGGCTGCAAATAATGTTATTTTCATTATAGATTCATTTGTCTGTTATTTTTTCTAATTGATTAGCTGTTTGGTTTATAAAATGTTGATCGCTGTTTCCCAAAGCTCAAAATGCAACCTAAAATATCTTGTTATGTCACAACCAACAGTCCACAACCCAAATATATTCAGTTTATTATCATAGAAGACTAAAAAAAACTGAAAATATCCACATTTGAGAAGCTGGAATCAGAGAATTTTGGGGATTTTTTCTATAAAAAAATACTCAAAACAATGGATTGATTGTTAAAACAGCTGGCGAATAATTTTCTGTCAATCAACTAACTGATTAATTGACTAATTGTTGCAGCTCTAGTGTGGATATAATGTCATTTTTGTTATTTTTACGTGAGTTGACAGATCGGTGGACAGAGGTCAGAGGCAGCTATTTAAAAAGTGCTTTCCCTCCACTCCGAGTGAATGATCTCTGGGGCAGCTTGTGGGCCTGTCAAAGAGGAGTCACGACACTGGTAGAGGAGGGGGGGCGAGGGAGGGAAGGAAGGAAAGAAGAAGAAGAAGAAGAGGAAGGAGGGGTAGAGAGGGTACAAAGGCAGCTCCAGACGCCGGCCCCTGGGAGATGGATCACAGATGTCTGACCCTGGGCCGCTCCAGTTAATTGTGAAACAAAAAGCCTTTACCTTGTCTTTTATTTTCTTTCATTTTAATCTCTCCTTTTTTCCCGTTTTTTCTCTCTGAAACTTGTTTACCTTTATGCTTTGCTCTCTGTCTCCCTCCACTATTATTACCACCCTCTATGATTCTCTGTTCTCGTGCCTGTGTTTACCCTCTTCATGCAGTGAGGGACGGCGTAATCCCTGCTGTCTTCAGATGGCAAATACCACTTAGCTGTTGAGGGCTGCTTCAAATGACAACAACAAACAAAGAAATGCCTCATTCCCTGCATTCTTTTTTTTTTTTTTCCCCTTCTCCAAAAGCGGCTCAAAAGCAACTAAGCATATTTTATGGAAAGTGAAAAAAGGTCTCTCACTGGAGAGAAATAGATTATTTGGATAAGAAATATGAAACAGTAGCCTTCACTTTTGCTTTAAAATATAAACACTGCAACTGAAGAGGAGAAGCTTCGCAAACCGCAATTTGTTGTAAAGGATGCTTTTCTAGCAAAAAATAAGAAGGTTAAAAGCTTATGAGCACGAGGAAGGGAGGAGGGAGAGCGAGTTGACTGTCGGGTGAACCTGAAACTGTGTTGGCGTTTATTTAAGCGAAGCCATGTCGGTGCCGATCGTACCTGAGATTGAATCAAACAGGATGCGTCTGTTGACAAGCCTGTGGTTGGGAAAACTAGCCTGGCAAATTCCGGTTAAATTCAATTAAGCCCGTTCATATCAGCTCGATATATAAAGGCTGGAGCTTTTGGGGGGTGTATCGGTTTGATCTTGTTTAAAGTCATAACTGAGAATCAAGCCCGATTATTTCTCTCTTTTAGTATAAAATTAAGTTTACCCTCTGGAGAAACATTGTGGAAAATAAAAATAAAAACCTCTTGTATAAGGCTATTTATTTAAGCTTTCTTTGTGTGACTGTGTGCGTGCGTTTGTGTGGTCCCACAGGTGCTGTAACATTATCCCGGGCCCCGTCTAGTGGAGCAGTCACCCTCACCTGGAGAGTCCTCACACTACAAATCAATTCACAGCTGCACAGAGCATTAGGCAGACCTCTGCTCCGGCTCTCAGTCACAAAGTGGAGATTACTGAAGACATTTGGTCAAAAGTTCATAAGGTTTTACACGAAACCGAGCGAGTAACAGACCTTTCCCTTAAATCCTAAGCTGTAACTAGCCACAGCAGGCCTGTCAAGCTTGTTGAGGCGGTTGTTGAGGGTGGTGTCCTTTTTTTTTTTTTTTTAAGCCTTTCCAAAACCAAACACAAGAACAAAAGTGTAATGAACGGATTAAACAGTGTGTTTATCAGCTCTAATAGCTGAGATCGTTAGCATGTCTGGCTAAATGGCGTTCTACCAAGAGTAATGCAACACCTAAATTAAGCCAGTTAAATCCCAAAACACCGTTTTCCAGCAGGAGTTTCAGCTTGTTTCTGCAAATACCTACGTCCACATTAAAAACGCCAAAACTGGTAATTCTCCTTCTACTGGGCATGTGCGGAGTACAGACAAGCAAGTCCGCCGCAGAAAAACAAGCTATTAAAGTCGGCAATTAAGAGAAGAACAACACTCTCATGAAGCTGTCTGCCATTTTTGTTATTGTGGTTGTTTCTTCTTCTTTCTCTTCCAATAAAACTTCTGACAAAGATGAAATGCCACGCTACTGCTATCATCTGTTTTGTCACCCGTTTCTATAAAGCTCCAATTCCCCTGTACACACTACAACGCCATGCCAGCATTTTCAGATTTACACACCATTTCCTGGGGAGAAAAACGCCGTTTTAGTCTGCACGTAGGGCGTGTGGACATGGTCTGAGCGTTACTTCAAAGACCAAGGAGTATTTCATTAACAAACAAACCTACATTAGTTTATGGGGTTACAAATTATGTTAAGAAAACTACTGTGTAGTATTTCCCCGCTGTGTGGCAGCTAGTCCTGGGTATCGGGTTACGTTAGCAGCTCTGTCCGGCTCTTTACTGGATTTAGGAAAAGTTTACACTCCAACAAGTATGTAAATTAAGCAGCCATACAGGATATTTGAACAAAATAACAGCCTGATTTTACATTTTTCCTGCTGCTTCTTTATTTCAGTGTCTAATACATGAATCATTAACTGGTGAGGTCCTGGTGGGACATGTTAGCTTTAGCCTCAGTCTCACAACATCACATATGTACTGTAGCCATCAAGTGCTTATTTAAGACACATTTTCACAAGATTTGTAAAAGTTTTTAAATTATTTAGCTGGAAACATTAGAAAGCTAGCTACAGATGAGTGAATCTGCCGGCAACAGTGGCTTTTTGTCTGAAACCAAGGACCCATTTAAAAATGTAATGTTGTAAATGTTAACTACATTGGTGCAGTGCAAGAAAAAGGAAGCCTGACAGACATGGAAACAGTTATGGGGCAAACGGTCAAACTACTGTGAATACAGTTAGTAATACGAACAGGATTAGGTCAAAACAGTGACCCGCCTTAAATTTAGCATGAGCCACCTCTATTAAATCTGAGTCTGCCGAGGCAGGATGCCGAGAAAGACAGAGAGAGCGTTATGACTGTTGGTCCTGCTCCTGCTGGCTACCAAGGTACAGTGGTGATAATGACGGGTGACAGCCTGCCAGGCCAAACCGAACGAGGGTTTCCATGGTGCTGGTGAAACCAGGACCCAAACAAAGGGAATCACATCTGTGGTTGTGGGCGACATGGGCTCAGACCAGCTGGAGGAATTTCTCAGTTTCTTCCCAGTAGAGATAACTGGGAGGGTAAAAGAGAAAGTGGAAGGACTTAGTTGGAAAGATGACCAGTATGACAAGGCTGATTTGGGAAATTTTATGTCCGTGTGGAATTTTACTCAGAATGAAACTGTATTAACGACAGCAACCTGATCAAAATGAAACAAAAAGCATTTGTTCCCACATACGTCATTCACAACTGTAACAGATTATTTTATTCTGTATAAAATGTAAGCAGCTACCCACATTAACTCTGTACAGTTAGCTCCTTCCAGTTTTCACCATCTATTGATCTGGTTTGAACTAATGCATGAAACAGTTGTATTCTATTAATCACTCAAGTCAGGATTCAATGCTTTTCTCTGTTTTATATCGCTATAAATTAACCAGCTTTCAGTTTTGAACTGCTTGCTAAAGGCGTCGTCTTGGGCTCTGGGAACTTTTCCACATTTTTTGATATTTTCTGACATTTTAACAAAAGGAATAGTACACTTACTCACTTTCCTGCCAAGAGGTAGAAGTTTAGGGGATCGATAACACTCTCATTTGTGTGCCAGTTATGAAGATAGAGTCAGCAGGGGTGGTTAGGTTAGCTTAGCATAAAGAAAGGAGGTACAGGGAAACAGCTAGCCTTACTCTGCCTGCCAAGAAATAGTTCCAGTATATAACTCTGTTTAAAACCACAACTTGACGTTTTACATTTCTGTCTGTGTACGAATTAAACGACATGTATGTAGGTAGGCAGATTTTATTTCCCCTTGATTCCAGTCTTTATGCTAAGCTAGGTTAACTGCCTTCTGGCTCCACTGTAGCTTCATAATTAGCGTACAGACATGACAGTGGTATCAATCTTTTTATCCAACTCTTGGCAGGAAAGCAAATAAGCATGTTTGCCAAAATGCCTGAGTTTTCCTTTCACCCCCCTCAAAAAAAAAAAAATCCACCAATTAATCCATAATGAATAATAATTAGTTGCAGCCCTTGTTTGAATAGGCAGTAAATTCTTAGGACTCCATCTCTTTGTAGTCATTGTTTTCTTTCTCTAATATGAACTGGAACCAACAGAAACACGAAAGCAAATTATGACTTTCAGCTGTGACACAAACACAATGTACAATCCCCTGTTATCTCTCTCATACAGCCTTTTCCATGACATAAGCCAAAGTGAACATATGATACCGTCTTATCGCACATTACACCCAGACTGCTTATTGTGGAAGGTCATAACCTTCCATAATTAGCATACAGCTGTATCCCAGAGTGACTCCGGTTCCAGCTTAATCAATATTCAGACATGTCTGCTACAACATTAGCGTGGTAAAAAAAAACAGGATGGATGGCAGGGAAGAAAAAAAAAACAGGAGACACGGCGCTGACTCAGAGACATAAACCGAAGTGAATGTTGAACACAACTACCAGAAAAGTTTAATGAGCCTGCAGTTGCTCAGGGACTAGATAAAGTGCTGGAGGCCATGCAGCTGCAAGCCCACCGTCCGTCTGCCGTGCATTCCCCTGAGACTGACCCCCCGCTCGCCACAAAGGAACAAAACCCACTGCAGATTCTTTCTCCTCATTTCACCCGACAGGAGGGTCCTGCCCCCCCCCCACCCCTTCCCTCCCTTTCCCTCCCCTCCACAAGTCATTCTCTTCTTTTTTGGATGTCTCTTTCTTTCCAGGGGATAGTATGTTCCACACAAGCCTACAGTCAGCCCTCTATTGATAGAGGGGACAAGTGTAGGGTGAGGGCTTTGTTATTGTGAGGACCCCACCCTGCTGGTTTCCCAGTAAACAGCAGGCTGGAGAGCTGCTGGAGGCAGATGTACCCCCAGGAGAGGCTCATCTCCGGGAGCCACGGGGAGGGAGGGTGGGTGGGGGGGCCTCCCGAGGACGGAGAGAGTCGGGAGTAAAATGAGTGACCACAGGAGCGAAGAATAGCAGGGGAGAGGACAGAGAAGGGTGATTAGCTCCAGCGCTGCCTAATCTAATCAGCGTGCATGACTGACCCACTGTGTAGCACTGAGGGGGCAGACACGTAGAGAGCAAGGAAGTTTCATCAAGTATAATTCAGAGGAGTACGGAGGGTTTTTGCAGAGTTGAATCGGTTGTTTCAGAGCAAGAACAGAACAGGAAGCCACATGGGAAAGAACATCACGTAAAGGCTGTTAGACATTGTCACATTTCACGTGGATGTGACATTTCTTGGGCTCTCCTCTTTTGCTTTCTGCAGAACAACTGTAACTCACTGCAGGTGCCATGAAAAGTCAGAAGAGTTGATTTGACATGCAGATGCAACAAAATTAACAAGAGGAGACGGACTAGGGCGGTCGCTTTTTTAAATTCAAACTACTGTTTGCACTTGGGAAAAATTAAATATTCTATCTGTAATGATCTGTTCAAATTCAAAAGTCATAGTGTATGAGGGCAAAAGGCCAGCTGAGCCATTACGTGTCCTGTTTCCCGATCAGCAAAGTAGGCTATCGATGCTGTACAGACAATCATTAACAAACAAGACATTAAAACATCTGAGAGGTAAATCATGGGTGTTTGTTGACTTTGTATTTAAAGAAAACAGTCTTAGAGTTAAGGCTTCATGGGTTGAGTTTGAATTCTTTTTTAACTGAATACAAAAGACAAATAGAGACAATAATGTAGGGCTGCAACTAATGATTATTTTCATTATCGATTAATCTGCCAATTATCTAATCAATTAGTCATTTTTGTCTATAAAATGTCAGAAAAATGCTCATTATAGTTTCCCAAACTCCAAAGTGACATCTTCAAATGTCTTGTTTTGTCTGACCAACGGTCCAAAACCAAAACATATTCAGTTTACTATCATGTACGGCAATTAAAAAGGCATCAAATCCTCACATTTGAGAAGCTGGAACCTGCAATTTCTACTTAAAAAAAATGACTACAATAGTTGACGATTAACCTTCTGTCAATCAATCAGCTCTACAATAATGGGAAATGTCCAAGAACAAAGCCTCCCAGATGCCTTTCTCTTTAATCTGTGCTGTGCAGACTGTGAGACAGACTTTTCCAGAACTGGTAAAATCGCCCATCTTTGAACCGGCTCTATAAAAAAGAAACAAACTCGGACACACGGCTGCTTTTAATTCACTCAGAAATACTCCTTTTAGAAGCCTGGAATGGAAAACCTTATAACGTAATGTGACCCACTTTAGATTTGTCTGAATTTTAAGACAGTCTTCCTCTCATTACGTCAATTTTACAGCCAAATAAACAATGTTTTGGATATTTAAAAAAAAAAAAAAAAAAAAACCTTTGTAATGTATTGGTTTCATTAGACCACTTCCTGGATGCTCCTGTTGAAAGTTTTATTGACCGCACTCGCTGAGACACAAAAGCAGTGTGGGGTGGAATAATGACCGAAAGAGAAAAACAAGTTCTGATTGTGAAAAACAGATGTTGCTGGAAATGTGAATATTCTAACTCTAACGTACAAGTGCAACAGTTACAGTAGTCGGAGGGAATACGATGCAAATAAATCAGCCTTGTTACCGGGTCCATCTACACCGGAGGAGATCCACAGCGGGGCCTTTGCTGTAACAAAACTGTATTCCAGATGTTAGTCCCAGCCGGCCGGAGTCATCTGGTTTAACCTCTGACACAGGAGCAGCTATTCAATTAGTGGATTTCACACTCTTGTCATGGTGATACGACGGTCCTGGCTTCGGTTTCAAGCGCACACTGATAGTGGCAAGCTCTGATTTCAATCAGCACGCCATTCAATGATATTTACTCTCATAGATGCAAAAAAAACAAGTGTTTATTTAGGATCCGAATGCGTGGAGAAGATGTAGATCAAATCCTCCACTGGAAATAGTCTTCATTCCAGGAGAAACATACTGACCGATCCCATAAACTACAACCAGGATGCCGGATTAATGACAAAAGCACAGCCATCAAAGCTCAGAGAAGCACGAAAACGCAGATGATGTGGTCTGCATGAATGGGTTAGCAGTTCAAACTTTTTGTTTTGTTATTTTGTAACGTGCATTAAAAAAAAAATATCACCAACTGCATCATCTGCACAAGGAGGCTGGTAATATTTTTTCCATGCTTTGAAAGTTTACCATTCTGTTTAGGCGAAGGGAGGAGAAAAAAAAACAGAAACATTAAAGACCTTTTCCAAAGCATCTGCGCTACCAGCCTGCCAAGGGAGAGAAACGCATGTATTTTAGCTTTTTTTGTGGCCTAAACCGAGGAAAAGGAGCGTTCTGAAGGGTCGTAATGAATGAAGCCCTGGCTTTTTTTAATGGGCCAAACACGGAGCCCTGAGGGACCACGTGCGTTGGCACATAAGCTCAAAACCACTAGCAACGGACTCAACGACTGACCGCCATCTTTAATGTTCGTCATTCATTCAGGGATGACCTAAAACATCGCTACACATCTGAAACTCAGTTGTGTGGCTGTAAAAAAAAAAAAAAAAAGAGAAATTACAAAGAAATGGCTTTAGCTAATTAGAGATTAAAGACTCATGACCGCGACCACACAGTGACTGTTCCTCTGTAACTTAACAGCTGGTAATAAAGTGACAACAGCACACCAAACAACAACAATTTAGCACATCAATTTACAATAGAAAGCTACACATCTGTACTGTTCATCCATTAGCAGAGAGAGCAAACTCCAAATGGAAACAGACCATTCATATGGCTCTGATCTTTCCTACCACAACGAATCAGTGACTGAGGTTTGGAACAACAATACTACATCTCTCATGAACTTAAAATATTGCAATAAGGAGCAACACGTGTGGAAAAAAAAATCAGCAAAGACAAGGAGAAAGAGGAAAGTAGGGCCGTCCTTAAACAAAATACATGACAGTGTTTCTGACTTTGGTTACGTTATGGCCCAAAGACTTCAAACATAAAAAAGATCTCTGCCCTCAGGAGCCCTTTCTCTTTCTCACATAAACACCGGTTTACAGGTGGAACCCGTTCTCAGGTTTACTGTTGAAACACAACACGAAAAAAACAAGACAAGAATCTGTGTCGCACTTTGTCAAAACCACTGACAGACTTTCTCTTGAAGTTGAGCAACCTTAGACCTTTAATACGTCCACAGACTCAGGTAACAAATCAGTGCCAGGAGCAGGTGTTTGAGCTTTATGATGCTTTTGATGGGGCTTTCATGGAAAAGAAAACATGGTTGTATGTAGAGCCGAGACAATTAGTCCATCAATTGATCAATATAATACAAAACTATACCTAATTCCAGCTTCTCATTACTGAGGATTTATTGCTTGTCTTTGTCTTATTGGAAGTTAAGCGAACATTAGAGTCCGACCGATATACTGGCCGATATCAGCTCAATGCAGATGTACATGTCAGCAGATAAATGACATGAAATCAAAGTACAGAAGTGCCAAATATGTTTTGATTGTGTCACTATTTAGTTTGTTCACCAGAGAGTTTATATTAACTGTAAAATACGCCGCCCAGTACATTTCTTGGTCACAATTGTTAAAAAAAACTGATTCAAGGACACCTGGTAATCCAAAATATTCATTTATGTCATAGGTTGTGTAAAGAAAATCAATTTCTTAAACTCTCAAATATCAATAATGGTGTCAACCCCAGCAGTCTTCACTTAGTCAATACTGAATATATTAAAGGTTTTGGACTGTTTGCAAGACTTAACAGGACATTTTTTACCTGAATTCTGATATTTTTCACCATTTTCTGACAGTTTTAATCAAACAAAATAACTGGCAGATGGATCAATAATGAAAATACTCCTCACTTGCAGTCCTAGATGTATGCAAAGTCCAACTTAAAGACCAATTTCCATTCTTGTATTCATCTATATTGATATACCATGTGCACTGTCAGCCATGTAAGGTTTCATTAAAGACAGATGAGACACATATATGATTTAAAACTCTAGTAATGGACTAATTACATGGCAAAAAGTCACAGATGAGTGTCACTCCTGATGACACTGGGTCATAATAAGCCGCATTGACTGACTGGCAAAGCATCAGTCTGCTCGGCTTTCCTGCCACGAGTTTCCCCTTCACAGCTCTGACAGTCGGAAAAACGTGGAAAAACTCGGGTGAAAGTCGCATTTTTGTGGCTGAGAAGATCCAACGAGGGCTTGTTTAAGAAACGGATCACCTCTCTATTGCTGTTATAGAAAAGTAGTTGTAAAAAGAGGTGAGATTTTGTCTTAAAGCGGATCTTACTTACGTGTATCTGCGGCCACTGCTGCTGCTGGCTGTGCGGTTTTTGAAAGGATCGCCTCTGAAATCCAGCAAGATGAAGGATTTTTTCTTGTGTCTCTGAAGAAGTTTGTGCACTTTTAAGTTGTCAGACTCGATCCTGGCTTGATTTTCTTTTCTTTTCTTTTCTTTTTTTTTTGTCTTTTCCTCCTCAGTGTCTCTTCATCCTCCACGTTTTCTCCGGGACCACAGAAGAATGAGCGGCTCCTCCGTCCCCCTCAGCCAGACAGACCGCTGCTGGGATGGGAGTGACTGGATCCGTCAGCTCCCTCCCCCCATCCACCAATCACTGCTGCTCTGCAACTGGACTCATGTGGATTCATTACTTATTTAATCACACGTATTGTCATATATTGTATATTATTTTATATGCATATTTAGGACAATAGTTGCTACTTTTATTTAACAGTTGTAGTTACTTTTCAGATCAATATTTTATACCTAAAACATATCATCAGCTTTTAAAATATGCATTGTCATTGATTCAACTATCTAACATTATAAATTGTTGTTGCTCAATGAATCAGTATTGGTGGTGTGTCTATACATATATATGCTGTAATTGGGGCCATTTTACATGAGTTTACTTTACTTTAATTATGTACTTTTTGATATTTTAAGTACATTTTGCTTCCAATACTTAAGTTTTTTTCAGTTTAGTAAGATTTTGAATGCAGGACTTGTACTTGTAAAATTGCAGTATTGCTACTTTTGCTGAAGTAACAGGTCTCTGTACTTCTTCCACTACTGTAATGTTGGAAGCTGTGTAACTACAGCTACTACAGTTTTGAAGTACTTGAACTTCACTTGAGTATTTCAAATTGACTGGAGTAATGGCTACTTTATACCACCACTCTACTCATTTTAGAAGAAAATATTGTACTTTTACTCCACTACATTCATCAGACAGCTGTAGTTACTGCAGATTACGACCTTATATACAAAATATACAATCAACCTATTGTTATTGCAACTAAACTACCCAACAGTAGAAATTGTAATTAGCTCCACTTTGTCCACAAGTAAACTGCTTCTTACACAACAACACAACCAAACTAAAAATACCAAACAACTAATAATACACCGATGGGGTCAATTTGTCTGCATGGTGAGTTTTTACTTTTGATACTTAAAGTATCACACTTTATCAAGTCTGTTTTAAAACCGTCTGGTGCCCATATGGACATTAAAACAGGTTTTTCTTGCTGTAACCATTCTTCTTGTTCATATTGACTGTTAAAACATCTTTAACTTTATGTGTCAGTGATGAATCCACAATCCTCCTACTGTGCAAAAAATTCCAAAGTTTATCTGACACTAATATGCGGCTTCAGCTATTAGAGTTAGATAAATCGAGTGGATATCTTCTGATGTTACAATCTTTTTAGTGCAAAATTTACTCTGTGTTATTATGCTTCCACTACAGCTGAATGTATGGTGGCTTTATATAGGCTCCTATATAAAATTCATGTACAACTGGGGTTAAAGGTTCAGTTTTTACACTTCATAAGTTGAACAATATTATGTTTATAGCTACTTAAAACTGTAAATTGTCCAATTGATGAAAGTTTTAGAATATGACATTTGGTATCTCTTTCTTTTTTAATGGACCCATCACATCGTCAGCGCTCCATGTTTGGTTTAGTAGCAACCAGTAGCTCAGACTGGGCAGTCTTTTAGTTGACAGCCAGCGAACAAGCGAAGCAAACTGTAATTTGCAAATCTGCATTACAACAAATGCAGCCATAAAGTGATTTTAAGTTTCTGAAAAATGGGATTTGTTCTTAAGGCCGCAATCAAAATCTAATTTCCTCTTTAAAAGTATTAATAATTTAGTGATTAATTGAACATAGTGTCATCTGTGTAAAGCAGCTGAGAGAGATTTTTGTTGTCTTAGCACGTTACTCACCATCTCTGATTACCACCCTGTAAAGACGAGCCATTCACACAGTATTACATGGACAGTTGGCTAGCCTACATGTCACATTCTCTCTAAATCTCAGTCTTAACCTTTATTGGGAGGCTAACAGCTGAGCCAAAGACCCACAACTAATATGAGTCAGTGCAGATAGCTCACATTCTGAACGTCCAACATATCCTTCTATATGCTGCATGGCAGAACGCCATACTTAGCATTATTTCCAGACATGTGTCTATGCATGTCCCATCTCCCGTTCCCAGTCTGCAGGCTTCTATTGTTGGCAAACTCAACAGAAATATACGGCACTTAATCTGTTCACAGAGGACAGTGTAAGGATGTGCTGTTGGCTCATTTGAAGAACAGGATTGGTGCGAAACAACAACTTTTGTATATTCTTGCATGCTTTGCACGACAGTGAATGAGTGTGAATGGACTATTTTCAGACTGTTGTGACTAGGAAGGGAACAACTGGTGCCAGGGCCTCTGTGCCCTCTTATTTGTGCTCCTTGGTCAGTCAAATGAGACTTGAATGGAGTGAAAACACAAGGGAAGTCTCATGACTCGGTCAGGGAGTTTCTGGCTAAACAGCTCTGCAGTTATTGTCAATAATAACAGCCCTGATGTTATCCATCCAGTTCCTGGGATCATTGTTACTCTGACTGACCTTTGGTTTGACAGACAAACTGAAAGCACAGTAGTCTGTACAGCAAATACTCCAATTATCGTAATACTACATGACCCATTCTTCCATTTAATGTAGTTTGAGGTACATGATATCTTCCCTGCTTGAAATCTGGATGGACTTTAAACTCTAACAGCTGCAAAATCAAGCATGAGATGCTTTTTTCCATTTATATTTTCCATTAAATAAACTGGTTTTGTATTTTGCTTTAAATTACAGCCCACAGTGGTGGAAGAAGTACTCTGATCATTTACTCATTTACTTTAATTGGTAAAAGTACCAAACAGCAATTTAAAACTATTCCATTACAAGTAAAAGTCCTGCATTTAAAATCCTACTTAAGTAAAAGTACTTAAGTATTATCAGCTTAATGTAGTTACAGTATTGCAGTAAAAGTAGTGGTTTGGTCCCTCTGACTGATATATTATTATATATGACATCATTAGATTATTAATAGTGAAGCATCAGTGTTAGAGCAGCATGTTACTGTTTGAACTACTTTATATACAGTTAGCTAGTTTAGTCCAGTGGTTTCCAACCTAGGGGTCGTGCCCCTCTAAAGGGTCACTAGATAAATCTGAGGGGTTGTGAGATGATTAATGGGAGAGGAAAGAAGAAAAAGCAAAGAAATTTTACTGAGACTGAAAACCGAGAAAGAATGCAGTTGCAATGAATTCATCTCCTAAAGCTTTTATCTGTAATTACTCTTAAAAATTAGTTAATGTTTTAGGTACAAATTGCACCCAATAACTAAAGCCTCCTGTCTAATAATGTCTCCTTTTAGTGACTCATCAAGTTTTGTTGAATGTGTTCTGCACTTTTTTTTATTAGTTCACTCTCTGTGGTGGTCCTCCTGCACTGTGAGCAACTGTTTGGGGATTTTTTTTTTTTTTTTTTTTTTTTTGTTAGGTGTGATGAGCTGTCGGATTTCCCCCCTCGAGGCTCAAGGTTCAACACATTCCTGGCTGCAGTGGTCAGTATGATTTTAATCTGTTTTCACAGGCAGGGCAGCACAGACAGACAGACACAATCTGGTTTGGAATTCCAGTCCCAGTCCCACTTCTTCAGGGCTTCAATCTCTCTTTGTGGAAATACCAGAGGGGAATCAAGGGTGGCAGCCGTTCTGTGTCCCACGTGTGCTCACCATCAAAACATCTGAGCCTCACGCCGGCAGCCCATATCTTTACACTGTCATATCTTCCAGGGGCATCACACCAGAGGCACACATAGCTTCGTCACAGCTGAAAAAACAAAACACAAGGGTCAGGGCTACGTCGAGCCGACCAATCACAGTATTGATTCAGTGTTTGTCACTCTGTGAGGCAGACTTCACAGGGCCGAGTCAAAGTGCAGGATTAAGTGTGAAAGACACACCAAAACCACTTTGAAAAGTATGAGGAGGAGACGAGTTGTGACACCGTTGAGGTTGGCTGCTCATAATGACAAGCAGGGAAGATGGAATAACTTGTCAGGAGGGGTAGCTCACCACAGACCAGGGATGAGAAGTGCAAAAGTGGTCTGCAGCCCAGCTGAGAAACTCACAGGCCTCGGTTTTTAGACAAATGGCAAGCAATGGCAACGTCTAATTAAATGAACTATCCCATCATCCTGAAATGCAGAGTTTTGATTTTAGAATAAACTAACAGAACAAGCGAGTGATAAATTTATAGCCTCAGCAATCTAAGAAGCGCTTTCTCAGAAACATAAAATAATCATGTGGTATTCTGGTAGTCGCCCATTACCAAAATCCCAGTTTAAATTCCATTTAACAGCCGCTTTGGTAGAAAATAGTCTTTTTATAAGCACATAGACACTTGAGCATGAGTTCAAACAGTCACACCTACTCTTTAAAAACAAGAATTCATAAAAATTAAATACAAAAAAAGTAATTAGGTTTTTTAAAATTTAAGCATCTGAGTGGCATCGCACAGTTCCCTTGGGCAAGCCATATGGGCTGACTGTTACTACATAAATAATTCAGGAAAGTATGGCCAAAAATCTCATTAAATAAGCATCAAAGCTCATTCTTGGCCTTTTAAATGGTTGACAAACCCCAACAATACAAACTCAAGCTTTCAACCCTATTGCATGGTCTTCATCAGAGAGAAGTAACAGCTATTGAGCTCGCACGTCAACGGTCAGTGTCCACGTCAATGTCCATCTGCAACACAACTGAGCAAACATCTGCTGATGAAGACGATGATGATGTGTGATAGAGTTGAAAAAGCTCTAAGTATTGGGTTGAGATTGTTTTTTCAATCTACGGGTTAACGTGTTCTCATAAGCAAATAGTTAATTGGGGAGGTCTGTAGCTTAAAGGGAGGATAAGATTCGTGTACATAGTTTCCAAATATCCTTGAAGGAACAGTTTGACATTTTGAGATTTTTTTGTTTTTTTAAGAAAAGTTAGATGAGAAGATCAACACCACTCTCATGTCTGTACGCTAAATATGAAGCAGGAGCCAGGAGACTGTTAGCTTAGCTTAGCATAAAGACCGGGAACAGGGGGAACAGCTAGTGAGCTGTTAAGTAAGCGGTTTAGTGAGCTTTAGAGGGGCTGGTAGGCAGATTTAGTTACCTTTAGACAAAGCCAGGCTAGCTGCTTCCCACTACTTCTGGTCTTTATGCTAAGCTAAGCTAACAGTCATCTGGATCAGTCAAATCAAGTAAAGTCAAAAGGCCAACGGTCTTAATAATTCAAGCAATGATTAAAACATGTTTTCTTCATAGCAGTAGAGAATATAGGCCTAAATTAGGTGATGTAAGAACTTGCAAACATCAGAACTTTCACAGGATTTCCCTTTTTTGTCAATAAGTTTCCTTAAAAGCTACTTAGCAGATCAGCGACCTCTGTCACTTGTCAGCCAGTCAGACAGCACAGATGGCAGAATGATAGGTGGATGGCGAGGTAGGTAGAAAAATAGGTCAGAAACCGACAGGTTTAGTAACAGAATGTAAATTACTCTGATATTCTGCTTAAACAATGTTTCAGTTCTAAAAAATGATGCTAAAACTTTAGCAGGTTTCCTCCAATCTTTGGTAGCTAACTGTTAAAATAAGCTAGCTGGCAAGCTCTAGTTTGAGCACGTATTGAAATCCCTCAACATCGTCAGGACAATGGTGGTTTGAGCAGAAGGCTACTTTGACCATTTCCTAGCTATAACATTAATTCATGAAAAGGAACTAGCTTGCGGTCTTTGTCTTTTATTGTCATCAGCTGTAGTTTTGTGCACTGCCAACAGTATCTAGAATGACTTTGATTAGCGTTATAGTGTTCAGAGCAGAGGCTTGTCTCACCTTGTTATATTTTTTTTACTGTTTGTCAAATGATATAAATCAGATTTTTGTAGTCTATGTGCACACACGTGTCTACCGGTGGCAACCCTGAAACCACAGAGCCCCCCCACCTAACAAATCCCAATTTAACCCCTGCCTACACAGCTCTACTGTTTTCCTCAGCAACCAGCATTGTTGTTTGCCTTGCTCAGCTGCCAATCAATTCACATGGCAGGTTAAGGGTCAGAGCCCGCATTAGGACAGGACCGCTCTCTGCAGGGAGCATTTCCTGTGGTAGTCTGCATGCTGCTGCCAGTGGGAGGTCAAACACCAGGGGCCAAAGGTCAAAAAGGGTGTATGTATTAAGGAAATTAGTTTCTCCCGCTCAGACTCCAAATATGCAAACTACCCTTTGAAAGTATCTGATTTTTTTGTTTGTGCGGCATCCTGCTTTTCCATGACAGGGTGATTAACAGATCAAATATGTGGGACAAAATCCACAACAATCCAAATACCTCGATGGAAATCACCTCCATGAGAACAGTACATTGATATATTCATGAATGACTGGCATGTGGGAGTTATAGCTGAAGTCATAACATCAGAGATACCTGAAGTGCACAAGAAATTCCTCACATTTTCAACCTCCAAACAGAAATACACTGCTAACCCATTTAGCACCTACTCATTAATTTTAAGGCAACTGTAAGAAAAAGAGGAGCACTTGGAGAAAAGTGAATATTTGAGTTCAGAATGACACTTTTTCAGTCTGTTTCACGGCATTTTAGCCTCTTTATTATGTATGTTTTTGTTTTCTGGAACAAAACACACAAATTGGGCACTTACAGTATAAATAGTGGTGTGAACAATTAATTCAAAGTAAGTCATTTTTTAAAGGGGATATATCATGCTTTTTGTGATTTTCTGTTATATTTACATTCTTTTAATGTCGGATGTCTATGTTAAACATGGTTAAAGTTCCAAAACTTTAGGTGAACGAATGTAAAAATGCCGCCTTTAAGTCAAAAGTCAGGGATTCAACCTTCTGTTTTCAAAGTTTCAAATGTATGGATGTATTTAAGAAAGTTAATATTTCTAGTAGAGAGTGATAATAAAGAGTTTTTCAAACTGTGAAATAAAATGTAGATCAAAATAATATAAATATAGACCTGGAAATGTGCATGATATATCCTCTTTAAACATCTTTAAATGTACTGTGCAGATCTTTTGGCCACTTGGAGGGCAGAGTTATGAACTGTAAACACATAATTGACATTTTATCACCTTAAAAAGTTCATATGACAAACATGTTAGCAAACAGTTGCCTATTTACACATCCAGCAATTACGGAGCAACATTAACATTCATTTGGAGTCATGTTTGTGTCCACATGGTGAATGTAAGTCCAATATTTACTCTCACTGTGGCTCTGTTTTGGTCTCCACTAACTCCTGAGACAAATATGTGGCTCTTTAGCCGCTAAATGCTCCAATATGTTCACCAGCTGGTCGCTAAACTTTGTCTGTTTGCTCTTTGGTGCTGAGCAAGAAGGGTACAGTTAAAAAGACATCAATTACAAACAGCTGCCTGATGCAACTGGAAACAATGCCGATGAACCAAAATAGTAAAACGTTGAGGCCCTAAAACCAAAACAATGAGCTGAAAGACGCTTAAACGCTGTAAAGCTGAAGGACACAGCAGAATCCAACAAGCAATACCTTTCCCATTTTATACATTTCATCCATTGTCAATAAAAAAATATAGATCAGTAAATTCAATTCTGAAGTCTGGCTAATATTATGTGCATCTACTCCTTCTCACACATATTAAGTGTTGCTTTAAAGACCAAAAACATTGTTTGCTTGGTGAAATATTTCTCCCAGGTTAAATACAACCTGCTATTTCTGTGCGGCTTTGTGTTTTGACACATACATGGGGTCTGCGGCTTCTCAACGGTAGATAAATGAAGTGCAAATACCTCAAACAGCAGGGAGATAGTCTTTACAAATCAGCAACATGTGTAGCTAACAGAGTTTACGCAATCCCCCTACTAAACCACTGGAAGTATTTAAGAGCTGAGACACAGATCAATAATAACAGCAGCGCCTGTCTGTCAATAAATGTTGTTTCTCCATTGGCTGCTGAGATATTTTCTTTTGAAAATCGGTATGATCGAATTAAGAATGTTTGAAATTGTTATGTGATGGTAACAGATGTCTTTCAGATAGACATAATTTATCTTAAAATACACTCATACATCAATCATACACAATCATACATCATAGATTTTTTTAAAAAATGTCTCTAAAACTTGATTTTTTCTCCACATGAGAGATTCTTGCTGTGCTAAGATGCAAGAACCTGTTGTAAATCACAGTACACAAAGTGCTAAAACCCATCATAATGTTCATCATCTCCATTCAAGCCCAGGGTCCCCAGGCTCCAGTGGGGCCTGGGTCACATCTGGGGTCATCGTCGGGGAAGATTATCGGCGACGCGCTTTTCTGGTAGTGTTGGAGCCTGGTGAGGAGATAGTCCACGACCGCGGGGAACTGAGCTGATACTTCATTCCTTTCCTCTGGATCCTTCTCTATGTCAAACAGCATTATGGGCTTCAGCGGATCCACCTTCACGGAGCCGTTGTGGCCCGGCTGGGGGAACCAAACGTCGCAACCTGGAGGAAATGAGATGAAGGGCATTAGCGGAGATAAGAAGTGGACGCACGTCTGGGTGCGTGTGTTTTGATTTTCCGCTTTACGCTCAGACTAAACATGCCATTATGGGTGACAGAAGATACTGACCCGGGTAGCCAGTCAGCAGCTTCCAGTTTGAGGATCGAATGGCTGCGTGAATGGACACATTGAAGCCAGAGTTGGCCCGGGAGTCTCCGCTGACCACCTGAGCCAAAGTTAACTGACGCTTGGTGCCAGGACCTGCAGAGAGCAGAGGACAGAGCTGATCATGGAGGTCATCCACCTTGGAAAAAAAACACTAGAAATTGCTGATTAAGATATTAGACTACCACTGGATACAAAACACCCTGTATGGACGTCTATGTAAACCATACAAGTAGGTAGACCGGTGCCAAGTTTAAGTCGGTATCCAATGAAGGTGTAAAAATAAATACACCAATAAGAGAAACGTCTTTTTGTGCAGTAAGAACCAACAATGAAACTGCAGGAATTGAGCGGTTCAAAAACTGGTAAAAACAAAACAAATTCAAAACAATCCTTCCCTTCAAGAACAGAAATTGTCGTCTGCATGAATTTCCTCAAACATGTGGAACTTAAGGGCTGAAGGAATTTGACAAATATGGTGGTAATGTGGCTGACTCAGCACCAGTCTTTTATCCCTGCCAAGCACAATGAATAATTTGATGGGCAGCTTTGAAAACAGTAAGCCAATGAGGAACAAGGGTCACAGTTACCAAATGGCATGATTTTACCAGTTGCACAAGGCGATAGTAAATAATTTATCCTCGTTCTAAGGGGGTCCAGACATTCTGTTGCCTCCTGCCATCAGCTATTTCGGCTCTTACGGTAAATGTCTCCCAGAAGTTGAGCACACATGTCTGCGTTTTTTTTTTAAAAAAAGAGGAGATCTGGCCTTGAGAGTATTCTCAGGTTCATGCCGTGCCTGACCCTGACAATGTGGTCCTGATTAGACAGATTTGCAAGTAATTTTGGCCTCTAGATGCTGTCAAAAACAAGTATTTCCTCACATCCTTTGCATATAGACAAATCTCCACCCACACGAAGCCCGTGTTCCCATCGGAGCTTGTTTTATAGAGCCCATTCCACCGCAGCGACATGACTGGAGAATTAAAACATTTCCGATCTCAAGAGTTTTTCACGACCACATGATAAAAGCGTTGACATTGAATTCTTCACTATTCATTGCGCATATGAAAAGCGGGTATCTTAATTGCTCTCACATGCATTGAACCGGGCTGCTCAAAAGCCGAGCGATCCCTGAACCACACTTAACACAGATTTGTGTAAACAACAGACTCGTAGAGCTCGTATCCTTGCATAAAAATGGTAAACTGCAGTGTTGACAACGTGCCAGATTCAGGTGTTAACACTGTTACATAAGCAGGTGGGATCATAAACGATATATGCGAACATCGGGGTTTGATTTATCTTTGCTGGAGCTTCTTCTTCTTCTACTCTTTCTTCTTTAAAAGAAAAGGGGGCCTCAAACAGCGACAGACACATTTCTTAACATTCATTCTTCACATGAGTGCAGGACTCGAATCAGGCCTTGCTCATCTGGATCCGCAGCAGGAGAATCCACACATGTGCTCAAGAAAAAAAAAAAAAAAAAAAGGAGGGAGGAGAGGGGGAGGAACAGTGGGAAGAGACCCGTAGAGAGCAGAGAAATTGCGAGAAGGAGTGCGGAGGAGAAATTTAGGGGTGATTTAAGGCTTGGGCCGAGTCCAGTGTTTTCTCCTTCTTTCTCTCTCCACAAGCGAGAAGTTCAGGGACCCCTCTGTGACCCATTTAGTCGGGATCTCTCTTCTCACACAGGGCGGCAGCAAAGAAGGGGGATTTTTTTTGAAAAGCAAGTTGAAAGGAGAGAGTATGTAAAAAAAAAAAAAGGGGGACAGGGTCTTTTCATGAGCTAAACAGAGGCGAGAGGGAAAAGATCGAAAGAGGGAAATGAAACTTAAAGAAGCACGAAGACAGGGAGAGACTGAGAGAAAAGAGAGGCTGGGTTAATAAGAAAGAGGGCGAAGAGGAGAAGAAAGGAAAAGAGGAATCTCGGCCTGGAATGCATCAAGCGAGGCTTGTTGTCACTGTGGTGGCCGACAGTAAAGATCTAAACATTAAACTTGAGGGTGAGAGCTTGTAAAACAGCGGCGTTGCTCCTTCACTGGGTCTTCTTATCATCTGAATGATTTAGATGGTAATGACCAACAGTAAACTTTGAGGATAATGTGAGCGCTGCCGGTTTAAGCTGTATAAACAGTCTTGTCTCAGAAATGGACTTATTCAGTGATTGGACCACACAAATAATGTTTCTTTTAAACAGAGCTTACTTGGATTTATGCCCAGTGAGTATTAGCTACTTGTTTGACATTAGATAAAAGCCAGAGAGAGTAGGTTGTATTAAACCTTAAAGCTGCACTAATCAATATTTTTATATGAACAATGGATTAAATGACAAGACAAGGTCACATACAGAGAATTATCGCCCAACTTTTAGTCTCTTTCAGCTCATTGTTTTGGTTTTACGCCCCCAGACTTTATGTTTATGGTTCAGTTTCACCTTTTTTTACATCAGCTTTTGCTTCCTGGTGTAGCAGGCAGCTGTTTTTAGTGAAAACAAAACTGCACACTACCTGCCCAGCACCAAAACAGCAGATAAACAAAGTTAGCAACAAGCTAGTGAACATTTGGAGCATTTAGCAGCTGAAGAGCTAGATACTGTCCTATTGAAAGGTGTTTCTAAGATTTTATCCACCCCGTTAAGATGCATATGGGAGGCCAAAATATTAAAAACCAGCACAGTACCAGTACAACAACACTAACCACTACAACCTTAATAATAAACATTCAGTAGGATTGCTGTGGTGGCCCAATGGTTACAGCACATGCTACATAACCGCAACGTCCCCGACTCGACTCCAGCTGGGCATCTTTGATGTATGTCATGCACCTCTCTCTCTCTCTCCTCTTATTTCCTATCTGACTCTATCAGCTGTCTAATAAAGTCAACAACACCTGAAAACATATCTTAAGTATCAACAAAAATGTATAAGCTTCATAAAAGTAGATTTCATGGCAAAGCTAATGTATTGGTTGCATCCGGTTGTAGCTACTATAGGTGAGTGTGTGTATATATATGTATGTATATGATTGATGGATTTAGTCGTGGATTAAATTAAAGTTTTGACTATATCGCATGTTACATGTTAAAGAGATCAGGTCACAGATCTCTCTAAAAGATAACTAACCGACATCTTTAAAAAACAAACCGCTGTTTTAACGGTATTTTCAGAATCATTAAAGTCTCATCTGCTGCAAGATAAAAAAGATTTTTTAATCCGTTTCCTATCCATCTTCATGCCATGTTTGTTTGGATTCGGAGACAGAGGTGCAATTTAGGAAACGAGTTCAAAATCTTTTTTTTTTTTTTTAATCTTTCAGTGGATGGAATATTTTTTCATCCAGATGATTAGAAGAGTCTTTGAGGATTCTGGAAATCAAAACAACGTTAAGTGTTTTTAAATGGCCTTTTGGGTTTTTTCAAACGTCGCCTGTTAATTACCTTTTTTACCTCCGTTGCCTGAACGTATACTAACACATGACAGACATGAACTGGAGCCAGTCTGGCCAGTGCTCTACCACACTGACTCATGAAGAAGTGAACTTCTTCAGGCAGATGTTTCAGGTGAGCAAAAACCCCATGAATGATTTTAAACTGAAAACTCTTTCATAACTTTTGCATCAGATTACCAAATTATAATCCAGTGCCACATAAGGTACTCATTAGTAATAATTAGCCCTCTAGCATACCTCCTACAAGCTAGAAGAGAAGATGAATCAGAAACTATATTATACCTTTATGGTGATGCACATCTGCCCTCAGGAAGACTCATTATGTGCCCATTATGGTACATCTGTGAAACATTTCAGTACAAAAATCTACTTCTCCTGCACCTCCACTATTTTCGAATGTGCAACTAAGGTGCAGCTTCCTCCGCAAAGTCAGAAATAGTGGCCTTGGTTCAGGAACCCCTCTACCTCCTAAGAGATGGAAGTGGTTTGGTCCACCTAATATTAAGTGGTTTAGACAAGAATGAGACCACTCCACTGTGTCTCACAGCAAGGAAAAAGAAAGGAGTTCAGCAGTCACAAGACCCATTTCCAGGAAACCTCCTTACAATCACACACACACACACACACACACACACATATGCCCTGCCCTCAAATGTCAACCATCTCAGATTTCAACAGTGACTGATTACAGTTTCACCCTCGTGTTATCAGCATCTCTCAGATCAAAACAGAACAACAAACACCGTTTCTAGAAGTGCAGTGACCACATAGGATGTAACTAAATCGTGCAAAAAGGAAAGCTGATTAATTAAATACTTTTATATGATGCAGATAACCTTTGTAGACAAGTGGAGGATTTTAATTAGAGACGGACAGTATTTATAAAACAGTGGCTTATGATCGACTTATCTCTTTATGGGCTGGAAATAACAAATAGTGAAATGAAAACCTGAGTGTATGTTTCATGTCAAACGAAAATTAAGAACATTCAACTGATAATAATCTCGACGCCGCAAACAGACCTCACCTCCTGCCAGATTCCTCATAAACTCTTAATCCACTCAAACAAATCTCAAACACTCATAACAAACATAACGTGGGTTTCTAATACACTAATGCGAGTTCAGTCGAGTGTTATGTAACGCGCCGTTCTTAGCCTCCGGTCTGCTTCGACTCGGGTCAATTGGATTCACGATGTCTTGTGTTTGTGAACGCCGACTCGCACAATGAGCCCTTGATACTTGCAGACATGTTAGGAAAAGAGGGGAAAAAAAACAGTAGAATTACAAACACACAGAAGAGGAAGAGAAGTTACATGAGGTTTACATCACTTCTAAGTAAATAGTAAATAGTAAAAAAAATGTCTGTTAACAGTTCAAGACCCAAAAATATTCAGTTTACTGTCATGTATGATAAAGAAAAGCATCAAATCTTCACATTTGAGAAGCTAAAACCAGCTAATTTCTGGCATATTTGCTTAAAAAAAAAAAGATTAAAACGATTATTTGATAATCAAAATAGTTGCCGACATTACATGCTGATAAATTATGACTCAGAGGGTTTAAACTAGCTTGTTCTCCACATGTCTGCGTAGGTTCCTTCCCACTGTCTTTGGAAGACATGCAAGCTAGATTAACTGGCGACTGTCTCTCGCTGGCTGTGAGCTACGAGAGTCTGCAGGATCCTGTGATGAAGGATAAGCGAGTATAGATAACGGATGGATGGATGGGTTTAAACCAGTGGTGCCCAACCTGGTGATGGATGGCCAGTTGATTAAAAGCATATCAAATAGACTTAAGCTTGATTTATGGTCACTCAGAACCGGCTCCTACGTCGTGCTGTCTGACCACGTTGTAAATCAGACATGTTTATAGTTGAAGTCCCTGAAAGGCTTCGCTCAAAGGCGGAGTGAAATAACTTTCCAGAGAAACATTGATTGACGTAAAGCGGTGAAATCATCTCAGCATATCAGCAGGATTTGTTGCAATGGATATGCTTTGCAGTGAAGTGATGTTATCTCTGCCAATGTTTGTATTTCGCAGGACAGTGTTTCATAATTCATGTCGAAACTCTCTCTTCACCGGGTCTGGATGGGAGCATAATGTACATACATTTACATACAGACTCACAGAGCATGAGGCTATTCATTTCACTTTGTCTAAATCCACAGAGCGATCACGTCTATTAGTTCTTAATCAGATGTGTTCTGATGAGTTTGAATCTCAGCACAGTCAGACTGGAAGAAGCTTCGCCTCTTGTGAGGCGAAACACGTGAACTTACATGGAGCGATGTCAATATACAGCGGGTCAATGTTGTGCAGCAGCTCCAGTCTGGGTGAGGCGAACCCTTTGCTGTAAGATAAAAAGCAGTGTTACTCTTAAACATATGGATACACAACCAACAGACACACACACACACACACACTGCCATGTCTGACTCATGCACTGTAAAATCCGCTGGGATCTGTAAATCTAAACCAGCTGGCCGTCGTTCACCAGGCAGTCATATGCTCTGACCGCACTCCACCACAGAGAAAACGCACCGCTCTCACTGACCACAGTGTCTGATAACACAACTAAAATAACTCGCACTCTCTCCCGCCCGCCTACTGTTCTGAGCTTCATTTGGTTTTTATTTCAAAGGCCGAGCTGTCAGCCTGCTGTTTTCTGTAACAGGCCGGCCAATTAAAAAGAAGATGAAACTGTAAAGCAGTGAAAACAAACATCAGTTTGTGCCCTGTGTTGTGCAGCTCACACGGCAACGCCAGCAGCCGGCGGTCAGCTGACGTGCGTCAGCCAATAGAGTAAAGTGGAGGCTGTGAGTAGTAGTTTGCGGTCCAGGCTAAGCCTTGATTTTCTGCTGGGGCTCTGCTGTAGCCCTCAATTTCACCTTCTTCACTGTGTCCACATTTAGTTTACAAATATAATGTGTCAGTCAAACAGGACTCAGTGACAGCTTGTGTGATGACCTGAATGCAAAGTAACATGGAAAGTACATGTGGTGCTCCAAATATGACTTATCAAGTCAAGATCTCTGAAAGATAACTCAGAAATTAGGTGCACATTATTCAGCAGTGGTGGAAGAAGTACATTTACTCACGCACTGTACTTAAGTACAAATTTGAGGTACTTGTACTTTACTTGAGTATTTCCATTTTCTGCAACTTTATACTTCCACTCCTCTACATCTCAGACTGAAATATTGTACTTTGACAGCTTTAGTTACTAGTTACTTTTCATATTAACTTTATAAATATACTAATCTTATAAAATACAACACGTTGTTAAACATTAAACCAGTGGTTCACAACTATTTTGGCTTGCCACCTCTCACAAAAAAGCAGAGTCTAGTTGGGGCGCCTTGTTTCATTTCAGATGTGTATAAGTTTTTAGCAGTTTCACCAAATAGTAATTTCCCCTCTAAGCTTCTCATGGTTTCATTCAAATAACTGTTCAGTGCCGAAAGAGGTAAAATTATCCAATATGTCACAAAACAAAGGAAAAACGCCATCAAAACACTTTTTTTTCTTCTTTTCTCTCCCATTAATCATCTCACGACCCCTCAGATTTATCTGGTGACCCTTTGGAGGGGCCCGACCCCTAGGTTGGGAACCACTGGACTAAACTAGCTAACTGTATATAAAGTAGTTCAAACAGTAACATGCTGCTCTAACACTGATGCTTCACTATTAATAATCTAATGATGTCATATATAATAATATATCAGTCAGAGGGACCAAACCACTACTTTTACTGCAATACTTTAACTACATCAAGCTCATAATACTCATGTACTTTTACTTGTAATGGAGTATTTTTACATTGCTGTATTGGTACTTTTACTCAAGTGAGTACTTCTTCCACCACTCAATATATTACATATAAAAGAATTACAAGTAGTAACATCTCAGGTATGTTGCCACATAAAAGGATTTGAAGCAAAACTAACGGCCTCACCCAATAGCAGGCTTTAATAGTTCTTAGAGGCAGAGGTGGGGATGGAGAGAGGATAAGGGGAAAAAAAGCGAGGGATGGAAGGACTACAGATTTGTGTGAGAATGACTGATGGAATTTCCTTCTCTTTGAGCTCCCATTGCCACAGTAACAAAGGGCTTATTGAGGGAGCAGGGGCTCCTACAAGAAAAAGACGCTGGGTCAGGGAGACAGGCAGAAGGAGTTGGAGCGAGTGCGCATGGGGGGAAGGATCGGAAAGAGGCACAAAGAGAGGGCAGGCTGTCAGACTCCAGAGCTGGTATCGCTCACGCTGAAGATGTAGGCCACAGGCTTGACCTGCCACCCAAGAAACACTCTGAGCTGGGGAATCCTCTGCGGTTAAAGTCCAACATTACAGTACAGCAGCTCAGCTCACCTGATTGTGCTCCACACGTTGAACCCGTCCAGCGGCTTTGTGGCGTTCGTGCTCCCTCCTGCCAGGCCAACAAGTGTCGGCAGCCAGTCGGAGATGTGGATGAGTTCGTGGCTGATGGTTCCGGGTTGCTTCAGTAGCGGGCTGGTGACAAACGCGACTCCACGGACACCTCCTTCCCACAGCGACCACTTCCTCCCTCGCAGTGGCCAGTTGCTGCCACCTGTCAGCGTCTGACCTCCGTTATCTGTCAAACACCCAGAAGAGTAAAATGTTAGATAGACATACCGGTAGATAGATAGATTGTAAATACAGATGATGGGGAGGTTTGGGGATATGTATATGTACTGTATTCCCCACAAACCAACGTTTAAATGAAAATATTTCCAAAGACTGCAGATTTCATGTCTATTCCAGTGAAGAAGAAGAACAGAGCAGTGGAAATATTGCTTTTTTAAATGTTGGTATTCCTCTGGGAAAACATTTTATCTTTCCAGGCATGAAGCAGACATCTGTGAGATCATGAAAATACTTTAAAAGGTGCAAACAGCTGCTGGGAAACAAGTAAAAAATAATGTTTTTACTTATCCCCCCCAAGGTTTCCGTTGGGAACGCTATGTGGGTGATGAGGTCACAAATAGGGCTACAGCCATGCTACTAGTTCTGTGAGGCTGTACTTAGCTTGATGCTAATGTCAACATGCTCACCAATGGCAATGCTTTCGAGCTGATGTTTGGCAGGTATGTTCACCATCTTAGTTTAGCGTGTCAGCTTGCTAACATTTGCTAATTAGCACTAAACACAAAGTACAGCTGGGGCTGATGGGAATGTCGTCAGTTTTGCTGGTTTATGGTCATAACACAAAGTTCAATTTTGTCCCGATGATGGTGGTAGATGAAAAGTTAGGGGGGCATGAATGTCCAAAAGTTGTCAAAACATTTCACTAAAAAAAACACAAATGTCAACCTCATGGTGGCGCTAGAGGAAAAGTCAGTGGATCGCAAAAGTCTGTAGGATTCATCCTCTGGGCACCATGAACGTCTGTACAAAATTTCATGGCAATCCTTCAAATAACTGTTGAGATATATGAGTTTAAACCGACCGACCGACCGGCTGACTAACACAACAATGCTCATCCATTTGTCCGCCCTGCTATACTCCTCCTGCATAACAGCCAACCATTAAACAAACACACACAGGCAGTTGGACTGACTGTCATCGTCCCAATAAGCCGGTCCAGTATAAACACTGTTGACCAATCACATCCAGACAGGACTCCCTTTCAGCAGCAGAGTGTCATGCAAGTCCAGGAAGTAGTCTGTGTCGATTCCCGAACTGTTCTGGAAAAGACCGTCTGCTCCTTAATGCCTTTTCAAGCTGCTTCCCTCTAACAGGCCAAAACTCTCTCTTTCCCAGCTCCCCAAGTTTCTCCTCAAGCTCGCTCGCTCATTTGCTTACAGTAAAAGCCCCGGTGAGGCAGTCGGTTTGCAGAAAATTTCATCATAAAGGAATCTCAGGGTCCTCCCAAGTTCAGGGCTTATTTCTTTTATTTCTTTCCCGTTAAGACTGACGCGTGGGTCACTGATAAGAGCTTGACAATGACAAAAATGGAAAATATAAGCTGGGAATATGACTAATAATGACTAATAAAGATAATATAGATCATAAACAGGTATCTATTTTTGGTAAAGGATGTTTTTTTGCTTTTATGAACCATATCCTGGTCACATCACAGGGGAGCCAAAGTCAATCAGTGATTACATAACCTCTGAATCACATTTACACAGAAGCAGGAAGTATTTGGATTTTTTTTTTTTCTTCCTGAGCTTCAGACCCCGTCAGCAGAGTCGGTGTCTGCCCGGCATATGGCTGGCTGAACCCTCCGAGCCAGAGCCAACCAAATGTGTGGAAGAACAATGAAACAGGCCACCTACCGCAGCCCACCACAGGCATAAAAACCTCGCAATTTACTTTCACAGCATTGTTCCCCGTCTTCTAATTACCCTTTTAAATCCCAAAACCTCCTAAAAATAACCTTCAGCGTTCAAAGGAGTTACCTACTTCAGATGCAAACCATTAGAAGTTCCACATGTGGAAACCCGTGAGCAGGCAAATGTTTAGGTGATGCTGCTTGGACCGTATTAACTGCTTGGTTTAAAATGGTTTTAGCCCTCATCTAGACCACATTATGGTCTTCATCAGAGGTTCGTGTGATGGCTGTTTTTAGGTTTAAACTAATAGGCAATCAAGGTGTAACTGTGCTGAGACTCCAGTGGTCTACATGAATTTATTTTTCCATCAGTGTGATTACTTTCTGTGTTTCTTAATCTCCACTTCCTGCTTTACAATGTTCCTGAGAGAAAGCAAAGCTCCCGTTAGAGTAAATATAACAAAAGACTGCCCTCTAGTGGACATCCAGAGTGTTACAACAACATTTTTTTAGTGTAACCAGGTCCTGGATTGGTGGAGAAAATCACAGCTGAGAAATGTTGCAGAGACCAGACATGCAGGGATGTCTGCTCCATCTGCTCCTTCTTCAATCTTGTTATCGAAACTGCTAATGAATTCATTCAATAAACCTTTCTGCTGTTACCTGAACTCTCAACCTCTGGAAAACTGGCTTTGATACTCACAGAAAATGTGGTTTTCTATTCTGCTGACATAAAATGTAATTGCTCTTTACTTGGCGCCTGCTGATTTGGTTTCCATTCTGGCGCGCTATAAAAGAATCTACTGGGAAAACAAATAAATTAAGAAGTGGAAAATATATATTAGCGTTCTCGGAGGCGTTCACCTGATCGTCCCATCTGTGTGTTAAACTTGCTCGTTCGTCCAGAGGAATTGTAGGATTGTAATGAAGTGCAGCATTAGCTTACATCTTAAAAATAGTCACCAGATTCTAGAGAAGATGCTAAATTGTTCATTAATGCTTCATACTGAACTCATATCTAACCTGGCGACCTGCTCAGTTAATCATGTACATTCATACTCATAACTTTGATTATTTTATCCATTTATCCATCCATCTAGCAGCAAGTGTTAATTATATATAAAAACAATAAAATAGTTTAAAACTATTAGAAGGATTAACTTGAAATTTTCCCCCAGATGATAACTGACTTTTCCTCTTGTGCCACCATGACGTTGACATTTTTGGTTTTTAAGTAAATGTTTCAACAACTATTGGACTGATTGCAATGAAATCAGACACCTGTCGCTCATGATGTGATGGGTCGCACTGATGGAACATTTCCATCATCATGTTAATATATATTAGTGAGAAGGAATGAGGTGCAGCTGCAGACTTAAAAATAAATGAATAAATAAATGTAGTTTGCTGTTGAGCAAAGATCAGAATCTTCTCAGTTTGAACCTCGATACCTTTAAAACAGCAAATCACCAAACTCATTATAACTGGACCGGAATGAGCTCAAAATCACACGTCTCTATGTAAAATATGTCTCATCTGTTTGATCCCTCAATATCTTCATTTATATTTTCCATCTACAGTTGCTTCCTCCTGTACTGAATAAATATATTTATAGGCTATATATTAAACGTACTGTATAGCCTAATACACAGTAAGATCATCCATTAATGAAATGAAAGTCTGGTAAATGATGAATTAATGGACTAAGCTGAATAAAACTTTGTTGTGCAACTTGTTAACTCTTTTCTGCTCTGACTCAGGATCTGTCACTGCTACTGTGTTTTTTAAAAGATAAATGTGCACAGTCTGCATTTACATGCATTAATATCTCTCTATATAGGGATAAAAATGGAGACGCCTGGGAATGCCTTTTATTTACATGTTGCCGTGGTGAATCGTAGTATCGGAGCACCATTGACGATGGCTTTTATTTCATTCACCATCTCAGGGTTCATCAACTCAAAGTTCAGAGGCTCAGAGGTTGTTAAACCCGCTTTCTGGAAAAGATCCCAGGAAATGCTGTTGGTTTATGTTCTTGTTTTATAACTGCACAGCAGAATAATGCAAGAAGCAGAGAAGAAGAGATGCTGTTGGTCTGGAGTGACCTCAATGTTTATGACAGTGAAGTGTTTGATTAAACGCTGAATGACTGACAACTTTGTGGACTGTTGTTGTTAGCACGCTAGCCATGTTAGCTTCCACAGTTTATATTTACAACCCCACCCTGCTATTGGCCGCAACATACAAGATGGATTTCAGTCTGACTGCAGCCTGGTTGCAGGTTAGATAACTTTTTATGCCTAAAATAAATAAATCTTTATTTTTATAAAACTGTCTAACTTACATTAGACACTTACATTACTAACATTAGACTGATCTATCGACAAAATGAAGACCTAACGTTAACCTAACATTACAGACCGAGTTTAAAATCTGAGTTTGAGTCTGAACCTGAGCACCAAGAAGTGCAGAAAAAGAAAAAGGAGCATATGAGAAACTTCTGCTTCGGATAAGCCTGGTGTTTGTTTGAGGAAGATTATAATGACTGAGAAAGTTTTTATGGGATACATATATATTTGCTTACATTACGATTTATCTCATTACTTCGCTGCTTGCTGAAATTACTGCTTTGTTTCTGCAGGGCTTTTCATTTAAGAAGATGTTATCGTTAGTTTGTGAAATAAGCAGCACTTATTTCTACCATGTAGATCCTTTTAAAGTCATTCATCATCTTTCATATCAACCAGGGTTCAAATCCAGGTTATGACAGCGAAAGTGAGCCTCTGTGCAGAAACATACCTGTTGAGAACACCAGGACCGTGTTGTCCCAAAGTCCTGCCTGCTGCAAAGCCAGGGTGATGTTGCCCACCGCCTCGTCCATGGCCGACACCATGCCGGCGTACAGCCTGCGGTGAGGGTCTTTGATGAAACTGTAGGGGGCCACATAGCGCTCCGGCACCTGCAGGGGTGAATGGACTGCTTGCAGCGCCGTGTAGAGGAAGAGTGGCTGAAAGATAAAGAGTACAAAACGTGAAGGATCAACAAAAATATGAGTTTGTGAGTTTATTCAAGGTTAGAGGTTGTTTTTATTGTCTGCAGAAAGAGATGTTTGTCTTAAAGGAGACATATCGTACATATTTACGGGTCTATATTTATATTCTGGGGCTCTACTGGAATATCTTTATATAATTTATAGTTCAAAAAACTCCTTATTTATCTCATAGTGGCCCTTTATGCAGCCCCTCAGTTCAGCCTCTGTCTGAAACAGGCTGTTTTAGCTCCTGTCTCTTTAAGGCCCCGCCTCCTGATGAGCCCACTCTGTTCTGATTGGTTAGCTTCAGGAAGCTTCCACCGGCTGCGTAAACAAATAATAGTAGTAAGATTTCACTTCTTTTTCTCATTCTTAAAATATAAACTTCTCAAATACATCCATACATGTTTGAGCTCAAATCCGGAAACGGACATCTGTTGTGAAAATGTGCAAACAATCTGACGTCATCACGAAGAGGAAGTAGAGTTTGTAAACTAAGTATCCAGAGCAGGCTGAGGCCCTGGGTTTTGACTTGCAGGGAGCATTTTTATATATGCTCACCTCAACTTTTGGAACTTTGACCATGTTTAACACAGACATCTGACACTATAACAGTACAAAGATACGTCCCGTTTAAAGGAACTGCTACAAAGAAAACAGAAAGGTCACAAAAAAAACAAACACCGATGTAAACTGAAATAATCAAACCACAAACACATTTGGGAATTCCCTCTTTGTCCTCGGCTGTTGATGTCACATGACTAGATTGTGACACTATGCATGTTTTATTGTCCGTCTTCCTTTGTGAGGACAAATTTGAGTTTCAGAATTTAGATGAGGACATTTTGCCCAGTCCTCGCCTCGGGCTGGACATTCAAAGATGGTTTGAGACCATGTTTAAAAGGTTAAAGGATAAGCTCACAATGTCTCAAGTTTGGTTTTTAAAACAACACTGACCATTTCAAAGACTCCTTTCCTAATGTGCCTCCGATATAAGTGATGGAGAACAGAATCCACAGCCCTCATTTCATGCACAAAGTTAATCTGAAGCTACTATAAGACTTCAGCCGTCCTTGTTGGACAAATCAAGTGAACATCTTGCAAGTCTTTTTAGTACAGAAATCCCTCTTTTTGTTACTATCCCTCCATTGCAGCTCAACAGGGAAACACAGAGAGGAAATTTTGTACTTAACAGACTGTTACTGTGGAAGACTTTCAGTTGATTTGATTAACTCGGACGGCTGAAGCCTCATATTAGCCACAAATAAACTTCGGAATGTATTTTTGCAGCACAGAACGAGGACTGTGGATTTTGTCCTCCATCACTTACATTTAAAGCTCATTAATATCAACAGGAGGAATGGCTACAGCAAGCAAAACCTCTCTCTCTTGGTCACATCAAGACATAAGACAAACTTGAAGAAGTTAGTGTCAGCCGCTAAGGAATTAATTACATCAAATATCAGTGTGTGTCACCTTGTTGGGGTTGTGTTTGGCGATGATGCTGATGGCTCTCTGGCTGAGCAGCTCAGTGGAATAGTCTCCTTTGTATCCGGAGGCGACCTCCTCTCCTTCCCTGAGGTCCAACGCACAGCGAGTCAGGTTCAGAGCGTGGATGGGAGAACAGCGGAAATGAGAGTAATAATCCTCGCTGCCTGTCAGGTAACCTGGAACACACAGTGGGCAGATCATTCAAATATAAAATGGGTAAAGTTATAAATATCTTGGGAATGGATTAAATCCTGCTCTCTGAGGTGTTTATTCAACAACATACACACCAAAGAACGAGTCAAAGCCGCGGCGTGTGGGCAGGCAGTCCTTCTTGTACATGCCCAGGTGCCACTTGCCCACCATGTGCGTGGCGTAGCCCGCCTCCTTCATCAGCTGAGGCAGCATTTTCTCATCCAGAGGCACGCAGTACGGCTGACAGGGCCAGATGATCTGGTGCTGCATGCCTGTGTGGATCTGAGGAAGACGCGGTTAAAAGATGAACACATAGTTGCTAGGAAATAATGGCAAAACATGTCAACATGTAAGAATAGCAAAAGAGGGAACCAGCAGCGTCTGTGGTGACAGTGATGCAAACTGAAGTCTCGGAATAAACGTCCTGAAATGAAGCGACTTTGTCTTCTTGTTCGACTTTCCGTCAGAGTCCAAATTAGATTATTTTTCCCCGCAAGGAAAGTTTTGTTCTGGAGACTGTTATCATGATGTGGAAGCAACTCAAGTTCCTCTTTACTTCTTTGTTTTTTGATTTGACTGAACTGCAGTTAATGAAAATAATCGTCATATCACCTAAATAGTCTCTGCAAACTTAACAGGTTAAAATATAAACAGGTATCTGTGTTTTTGTGCAGGAAGGAGTAACTTAATGCCACATTTATTACAACTTAACCCTTGTGTTCACCTGCACCCACTAAACCAAGACCTTCACCCACCTTTGGGACCCTGCAGGACCCTCTGAACAACCCCTGTAACCCAGCAGGAATGTGGACTCACCTGGTACCTTCCGGTCATGAGCTGGTTCCTGGAGGGGGTGCACAGAGGCTGCACATAGTAGTTCTCCAGCCGGACTCCTGTGGCAGACAGTTTGTCCAGGTTTGGTGTCTTGATCTCGGAGCCGTGATATCCGACATCATACCAGCCGAAGTCGTCCGCCAGGATGAAGACGACGTGAGGCTGCCGAGCCGCTAGGACGGAAGAAAAGCTTACGATCAAAGCAGCGATGATGAGCGAATAATGCGACTGTCTTTTAGCCATTTTATGAGCTCAGTTGTCAGAAAGTAAACGAGGAAGTCCGTCAGGCTGCGTGTAGCGTTAGAAGAAAGATAAACATGGCTGGTTTACTGTCTAATATCTAAATTACAGCTATGAATCGAGGTCACATCCACGTCTGACTGTCACTTCCCTGTATGCCCGAAGATTGAAAACACTGCCTCAGCTGTAGGAGCCAATCAGCTGGCCGGAAAAGTCGTGAAACCACGTGAATGTACGGAAGCTCTCGAGTGTTGAGACAGAGCTCAAAGCGAATTAGAGGCAACTTCGCCCGAAACGGCGCGAATTGACGCGAAGACGCTTCCGCACGACTTGAGAAGGTTTAGACTTGAGCAGAAAAAGACACGACTGAAGGGAAATAACAGAAAGAAATTGCGTTTCTGCTTAGTTCTGAGTTGCGTTAAAGGCTGAGCTGAACATAAATACGATCAGAGCATCTGGTTGATTCCCTTAATAAACATAAAACGGCCCAGAGGTCAACTTCGCGCGAATGGTGCGAGGAGTTCGCCGCTCCCTGTCCGAACCCTTACAGCAAGGGTTAGTTTCAACCATGGGGTTTTTTTTTTCAAGATTTTTCATTGCGGGGCTGTTAACTGGTGCAGGGGAAAGGCAGGTTTATATGCTTTATTTATTTTAATTCATTTAAGAATAAAATAAGTTTATAACATTTTTAAGGACTGTATCCGAGAGGGAAAAGTGACATCAACACACCATTTCTGTTCAACTGCCAACCATTTGTGTTTGTGAGCTAAAATTGTGGAAATTACACATAAAGCTTTAATTTCTGGTCGGTTTATTAGACTTAATTTCAGCACCATTCACTGTTCAAACACCATGTTTTAATGCCTCAGGATTAGAACAAGATAACAAGTTTATATTTCAGTGATTGGGATTTACACGAGCCTTGTGTTTATTTTGTTATCTACAGTAGATTTGTGGAAAATTCTGTAAAAGCTTTGATGTAATCTATGAAAGTCAAAATGATCATCAGGGGGCCAAATATTTTTGCTGCAGGGCCAGATTTGGCCCACAGGCCGCTGTTTTCCTACCACCGACTCACAACTTCCACCTATTACCAGTGTGGAGAAACCACAGACTTGTAGGCATGATTATATCAAAGTTGTAAACTAAATAATCAAATAACCAGTGTAATATCTACAATACATAAATCTGTTGTGACCTTCAGTAATTTGATGGCTTTATGTTGAGGTTTTGTGGGGAAAAAAACATCTTCTCAATCAAGAGAATATTGATTTTAAATTATTTTGTCAATGAAAGAGTCCAATTAAAGTTCAATCTTGACTTTGTGTAAAGACTTTGAGTTAAATCATTTTTGTCAGATGAAAAGAGAAGTTTGGATCAAAGATTTGTGGAGTTTAAAGCCATCCTCTTTTTGTTTAATAACCACCTGATTTTACCAGAGCTGCAAAGGTTAATCGATTAGTTGCCAACTATTGAATTAATCGCCAAGTATTTTGATAATCGATTAATCATTTGGAGTCATTTTTTAACAAAATAATGTCTGAATTCTCTGATTCCAGCTTCTCAAAAATGAATGTTTCCTGGTTTATTTAGTCTTCTATGACATTAAACTGAACATCTTTGGGTTATGAACTGTTGGTCGGGACAAAAGAAGATATTCTATAACGACTTTGGAAATACAACCGGTGGATATTTCACATTTATTCCCATTTGATCTTGTAAACTGTTCATTCTTCATTTACCATGAGACCAAAAACCCACACAGTATTCCTGACTCTGCTCAGTCCATCAGTGAGGTGTGTGTGTGTGTCTGTCTGTGTGTGTGTGTGTGTGTGTGTGTGTGTGTGTGTGTGTTTTCTGTGTCTTTCAGTGCTAAATCACTCGTAGACGACCAGATTCTGGGTCAGGGTTTCGTACGCGTGAGAGCAGCTCACTCGTTGCGACCCATTGAAAGCTGTAGTTGATATTTAAGATGAATTCACAGAGAGCAAGTTGTCTTTCAGAGATTTATTGCAATATCCAGAGTACACATTTGCAAATGTAGATCCCCCAGTTTGCTAGGCTGGAAGAGATACTGTCAGTATTTGTACATACAGCTGCGTGCATCACAATCATCCCATATTCGTCACCCTAAAAGTTCAGTTTTAATTAATTCACTGTATCTCAAGGGAGTTCCTTTCTGTCTCTGCTGAGAATCAAGAATTAAGAATTTGATGGTACCTTTTGGGAACATTTTTACACAGGAAGCAGAGAAGAAATAGTCTTACAATGTGCATTTGACTATAAGGCAATATAACATCATCTTAAGACAATAACATAAAGATATAAATTTCCATTTCATCAGCCCTCAATCCAAGGCTCTGTACCTTCCCCCCAAGGAAGTAAAAGTGGTTCCCAGGTGACACCTCTACAATGATTTCAATGATATTTATGAAGAAAGACATTCAGCTAATTAGACAAATTTATAACCCCAAGCAATATATTAGTAGGTATAAGTCCAAATAAGAAGGAGGGAGTTGGAGTAAAACTGGTGAAGAGAAAATGGAGACTTGCATCTTGTTTTAGAAAGTGATGTCAATAATCATCTCTGAAGATTCAGCCCATCTGTGGCTAGCATTGAGGTTTAGATCATTCTTGGTCCAGTGGTACCTTCCGCAATTCTTTCCATTGTAGTCGACATAGCAGTACAGCTCGGAGTAGGCGTTTTTATCAGATATAACGTTCTTAATAAGAGTTAGAGTCTCTCTTACTTCAGACACCGAGATGCCACACTTCACAGCAATGTTACGGTTTGCCTCGGACTGGTTTGAAGCATTGACGGTTAGTTCTTCACCAATTTCAAAGTTTGCAGAGAACTGTCTGGTGACCTTGTAGGTCCACTGGCTCTCCAACACATTCTTCTTGAATGTAATCCGGCCACCACAGCCCACTGCTGCACCATCTCGCTTCTCCAGTCGGATCATACCGGGTATCTTTTCCAGTATTTTGCCGGCTTCAAGGTAAGGGACTCCAGTGTCCAGACTGGTTGGGTGGTGAATGGTGACTGCAGCGTTGCCCATTCTAAAAAAGAGAATGGTTAAATATGGCAGATCTTTTGTGGGTTCAATTTAAGTTTACATCTCAAAGTGTTTTATAAAATACACATGTTCTGTTTAATTTAAAACAAATTACTTGCATTTCTACACCACCAAGAAACAGACACCTGCACTAATGTAGATTAGTTAGATTGAGGGTGCTATGAAAACCAGGAATGGATCAAGAACAGTATATAATTGGGTGGATGAGGACAGGAAGGCTATTTCATATTTGAAATTATATTCATAAAAACATTATGTAGCCTAAAATGTTAGTAGGTTGCAGGCTACTAGGACATCCTCAAGGTTAAACAAGGACAAAAAATGTATATAAATGAAATAGTCTTACAACACATCACAATATGATTTGTATAATTAAACCTGGTTAAAGAATGTTAAACCTTGAGGGTTGCAATTCTCAATCTTCATCTTCAAGTCTAACAATTGCTAAAAAGTAAAAACAATTTGGATGAATAAAATTTCAATCCCACACACAGGTTCTAGTGGTAGATATTAGCACCACTAGCTGATGTAATTGTAATGTTATACAGAAAAGAATAATCATAACTTGCAAAGCAGATTATTTTAACCTACATTATCTTAAATCAAGGACTATTTTAATGCACAACTCAGAAGGTGATTTTTGTTCCTTAAGACTTAAAACGGCCATTTTAGTTGAGGACTAGACGTTACTTCCCCTTAAAGTAAACTGGCAGCTTTCTATTAGAATAATCATAATATTGAAAGCACAGTGCAGAGCAGCCAGATGAGAGATCATTACAGAGCAAAGCCTATATCCATGGTGTCTTATCTCAATTATTTCTCTGTTCTCGGTTGTGGAGTTGGTTTGAGTTGATTTGTGTTATCATCAACATAAATTATGCAAATTATTTTGATTGTACACTAGTTTACGTAGAGCATGATTCTGCATTATGTTTTATTTTTCAAAACCACAAACTAACCCATCACCTATTCCAGCAATACTGCCTCAAACTCATTAAAATCATAACTACCAATTAGATTATTTTAAGATGAATGAATCCTTTTACCTCTTGTGCTGCTGGTATTATTCTATCTCCTCCACTTCCCTTTGTCTGTTTGACTGTTTTGGGCAAACATGGGGACATAAATAATAAGACGAATAGACCACACCTCTCGCTCAACCTTTATGCCCACATATACGTTCAAGAATCTCAAGAATCTCAATCTATCTGCACCCAGATCCTGCAGATAGTGGAGGTCTAAGGCCAGTATGCTTTCCGTATCTGCAAGTACACCAGGGTCCACTAGGGTCAGAGTGACAGAAATTTCATCATCAGAGGGTGTACGTGCGGCTCTGTGTGGATGTCCATGTACACTCCAACTCTTTTTGTGACCATGCTACAACAGCACCTAGAAAGTAAGCAGACTCTAGATCAGAGGTCACTAATGTTAGGATGAAATGTTAGGTTTTGAAATTAGATGTTTTATATTGATACTTTTATGATAAATGTTACAATTAGATGTTTTATATTGATACTTTTATGATAAATGTTACAATTAGATGTTTTATATTGATACTTTTATGATAAATGTTACAATTAGATGTTTTATATTGATACTTTTATGATGAATTTTATAATTAGATGATTTATATTACATTTCAATATAATTACCTTGTTTTTCTATCTTCTATCTTTGTAATTTATCACCTAGAGGGTGTTACTAACTGTCTGATCATCAGTGATCAGAAAACAAAGGGCAAATGGGAGAAAACAAAGAAAACAGTGATAAACTCAGAGAGAGAGGGGTTCACCATTCAGGACAGGATCAAAGAGGGTCAAACATTGTCTGCATAGGGCCGGCAGAGCAGGAAGAGGAGGACATTTACATACAGGCAGGATCAATCAAGAAGAAATCAACAGGATGCAGGAGATTGGATGGACATACATTTGGCATAGAAACTGGGAGCTGGTGTAAAGTCCAGATGTGTGTAATCTTCTTCCTCACACTGTCTCAACCTGATTGAATCATGTGCCAAGAGGCTGGGACCAGCCTGCGCACCAACGAAGGGAGAGCTAAGACTAAACCACGGCCCCTCCCCAACTATAGTAACCAATCATATTCATTCTGTGTCTTCTTGTACTGTGTATTGTAAATTATTGTAATTATTATTACATTAAACATATCAGCAGTCATACATATATGTTCAGGTATGTCAGGTATTGATTACATGCAGATGTTGATACAACTACTAGGCGACTTAAATAGATATCACACTAAATAGTCAGACGTTATGATCTTCCGGATGTTTGCTTCAAGAAATTTTCTCTAACTGGACCTCTTTAAATTTTCGTTGAATACTCCTGTTCTAGGATGTCACCTTTGGGTTTAGGAAATAAAGATTTATTTATGGTCTTTGAGGTTCAAACAAGGAAAATGAAGACTGTGGATCTGAGGAGGTGTGGAGGAAGAGTATTGAGTAGGAGAGGAGAGGAAGAGGAGGGAGATAAAGAGGATGAAGGGAGTTAACACACAAGGCAGTGAGTGCATTGTTTTAATTATTGAGGTATTAATGTACACCAAATTAATTACATTTTAGTAAAAAAAAAAAAAGATTTATAAAAAAAATATCTTTGTACAAGTTTGCATTCTATTTCTTTTGGTTATTGGTGCAACAGTTTTGCTTGTACATTTACTTGTGCTTTGTTATATTTGTCACGGACCCAAAGTCCTCTTATGACTATGAAAAAGGCAAAAAAAGCAGCACCATCATTTTTGTATTTCTAATAAGCACAAAAAGCTGATTTTATCTGACCCTTTCTGTTGGAAGAAAAATTCAAAAAAATCAAGCATTAGTCACAGAAAAGGTTCAACTGTTGACCTGTAAACCATCCAATTCATGGAATTACATCAAAGTCGATTACTCTTCCAACACTGTAAAACACTGTGGTGCAAGTATATTACATAACAGTTATTATTTGTAAAAGACACATTCATAAAACCGCACTAAGCATTCTCACATTTTGAATCTGTTTTTAACTGTTTTCAGGACAGGAAGAGGAAGTTGTGACATGACAATGCGACATAGACTGGCACAAATCATATGACTGTTTTTCCCTTTTACTTGCAGTTGAACTGAGGACACAAACAGCTCAGTACCTGCACTATCAATCATAATTCACAGTTGGATTGTTCTTCATTAGCTGGCGTGAAACTGATGGCGGACAGTCTTTGCTTATGCTTTGCTCTTTGCTTTCTTCTGCAGCCGGGTCCGCGTGGGCTCGGTGAGGACTAAGGGCTCCTGGATGACCATGGCGGGGTATTTCCTCCCCAGCAGCTCCACCTCCACCTTCTGGCCCACAGAACACAGCTCCAGAGGCAGGTAGGCGAACGCCAGGCTCTGCTGGGTGGTGTAGCTGTAAGCGCCGGATGTCGTGTTACCGACCACCTGATGAGAAACACAAGAGACACCGGCTGAGTTTAAGTAACCACAAAATAACCGAATAAAACTGGATGTGATCATTGGACGACTTCAGTAAGGCTTTTCATTGTTTGCGAACCTTCCCGTTGTGCCAGACGGTCTCGTTGCCCTCGGGGTCGATATCATCCGTATCCAGTGTGATGTAGGACAGTTTCCTCTTCAGGCCCTTGGCTTTGATCTCCTGAAGGGCTGCCTTGCCAATAAAGTCACCCGGCTGCACAAACACAGACACAAACAGGTTATTAATTTATTTCTAGTTACAGAAGAAATACTGTAAATAATAGAAACTTGTAAACAGCAGAAACATGGTTACCTTGTTCAGTTTGATGAAATAATCCAATCCAGCCTCCAGAGGATTCGTATCACAGTTCATCTGTAAAAATGAAGACAAAGGTGATCTCATCAGCAAAAATAACCTGTGCTACTTAAAGGAACAGTTGAACATTTTGTGGACACATGCTTATTCACTTTCTTGCTGACAGTTAGATCAGGAGATTGATATCACTCATATCTGTACAGTTAATATCAAGCTACAGCCAGCAGCTGGTTAGCTTAGCTTAGCATAAACACTGGAAACAGGGGGACACAGTTAGCCTGGTTCTGTTCTAAAGTAGCAAAATTTGTATAACAGCAACTCTAAAGCTCACTAATTAACACTTGACATCTCATTTGTTTAATCCGTACAAAAACCAAAATGTAAAAATTAATACATTGTGGTTTTGTGGAGGATTATTGTGTGCTGGACTATTTCTTAGCTGGAAGCTCACGTTGACAACAAGATTCCAAAAACTTCATATTTGTACAGAATAATATAAACAGGATATAACGTGTTAACTAGTCAATTTTGTTTGACTGGGGTGGCTTTTTTAATTTTTTTTCAAAGATTACACTTTTTGCATTTGGCCTCAATTGGACAGTGTAGACAGGTAAGTAGAGAGAGAGAGAGGAGTATGATGTGGAACAAAGGCCCCAACCAGTGTTGAACTGGTGGCAGCAGCCACATGGCATGCATCTTTACTAGTAGGCTGCCGGACACTGCATTGGTGATTTTTTTTTACCTTTGGACGCAGCCAGGCTAGCTGTTGGCCCCATTTCCAGTCTTTATGCTAAGCTAATCTAAGCTAACCATCTCCTGGCTGTAGCGTCACATTTAAAGGGAACATGTCATGCTTTTTGTGATCTTTATACTGTTATAATGTCAGATGTTAAACATGGTCAAAGTCCTAAACTTGAGATGAATATATGTAAAAATGCTCCCCAAAGTAAAAAGCCAGGGCTTCAGCCTGCGCTTTGTTTGCAAAGTTACCTCTTCAGATTTCAGCCCAAATACATGCAGATGTATTTGAGAAACTGATATTTTGAGTGAAGGAGAAAAAGAGGTGAAATACTACTACTACAGTTTGTTTACATAGCCTCCGGAGCCAGCAGATGCTTACAGAAGCTGGCCAATCAGAACAGAGTGTTCTTATCAAGGTGGGAGCCTTAAAGAGACAGGAGCTAAAACGGCCTGTTTCAGACAGAGGCTGAACTGAGGGGCTGCATAAAGGGCCAGTATAAGATAAATAAGGAGTTTTTTTAAACTGTAAATCATGTAAAGATATTCCAGTAGAGCCCCAGAATATAAATATAGCACTGGAAATGTGCGTGATATGTGGTATCAATCTTCTTATCAAACGAAAAAGGCAGATAAACATATTTCCCAAAATGTCAAACTATTACTTTAAATCCCTGGTGTGTGTGCGTGTGTGTACCTCTGCTCCCCAGCCTCGGAAGCCCTTCTCCAGTCTGAGGGAAGCCATGGCGTAGGTGCCGAAATTGTCGATGCCCTCGTCCTTTCCTGCCTCCATCATGGCCTTGTACACAGCTGCCATGTTCTTCTGGTCAATGTACAGCTCCCAACCAAGTTCACCTAAACACAAATGCATATATACAGCATCACCATACAGGAGTTGGTAAAGATACACTCAGCACCAGAAAGAAATGTGATGTCAACGTGGATAAAAAATAAATATTAATAATAAATAAATAGAATGTATGTATTGGCCGACTGCACAAATTCACACAATCAAAGCTGATCAAAGTTGAACTTTGACCTGTGTGTGTGTTTGCTGGAGCTGACTAAAGACAACAACTAAACAAAACCACACACATTTTTCAGCTGCACTGAAGTGAAGTCAAATGAAGTGAATGGGAAACAGAGTAAATATTCACAGACATGGTCCTTAGCAGTTGTGGGTTTTTTGTGTGTATTTGTGGTTGGTGTAGATTACAAAAAACTATTTTATCGCTCTTTTGTGAATGTATCAATCAAAATAAAGCATTTGTTCACTGAATTTAACAAGTGAAAAATCTGAGTATCTCTAATCTCAAATGTATGGAAGCTCATTACTGCCAAGAACATAAAATAGATGACTGATTATACAAAAATTTAGAAAATTATGAGATATTAAGTTAAAATATTTTAGATAATAAGTCAAAATATTGACATAGTATCTTTATAGTGTAGTATAAGTTTGACTTAGTATTACATACTTTTGTCTTAGTAAAAATCTTGATTCTGTATCTCATAATTTTAATTTAGTAAGTCATACATCTGACTTGGTGTTTTATAATGTTTACTTAGTAAGTAAAAGTTGAAGTCAAAGTGATGTTCCATGAGTATTGTTATTTCTCATCATGTCTTTTTCATGCACTTTCTTTTTTTCTTGACGGAAATGGGCTTTGAAAGCAATGAGATGATGTCACTTGTTTACCTAATAGCGTTATTCTGTGTAGTTTCAAGGTATTGTCATTTTATATTGACATTACTGATGGAGAATGAGAATATAGGAGGTAGATGTGGGACTTTGTAGAGTGAAACTGCCTTCAGCTCAGTGCAAACAAGACCGAGAAGCTGTATTATGTTGCTAAACACTGTAATGACACTTCAAGTGCAATATATTATATCCAGTGTTTCCAACTGCATATGCTGCTATTTATATGTAATTCACCCATCAGCCTATTAAAATGGGTTTTTTTGTATTTCATATGTTATTTATTTATTACAGCAAACAGAGTGTGGCTTTACAAAGTGTTCAGTACCGGTGTAGGAGATCCTGATGGCCCGGAGAGGGATGCCAGCCAATTGGATGGACTTGCACTGGAGAAATTTGAATCCAGCATCACTCATGTCCTCTTTTGTCAGTTTTTGAAGAACTTTGCGGGCGTTTGGTCCTGCAATGCCGAGCACGCCTATATCGTTTGTGACGTTGCTGATGTCGACGTCATATCCGCCGTTCGCAGCTTCTGCCTCGATCCACCTGAGTTGATTTCACAGAACGAACATTGAGCAGGCAAAAAAAAGTAGATTTTAATATAGTATCATTATAGAATCAATACATATTATACATCTGATACATTTCAGTTTATATGCCTGAGTGACAAATTCATTAAATGCTAATTTATAGCTACATATATCTGTAAATTTCTTTATCACACTTAATATTTCACATATTTTCCATGCTGCCATATCTCCGCCAAGTATTCTAAAATTCACAGGCCGATGTCACCTCCATGAACGCTTCATTTGTAGTCTGGTCCCATCGCCACTAGATGTTGCTACACAACATAAAACTGACCCTGCCTCTCTCAGGCTGTGGTAGAGCGTTGATTATAGTGAGTGAATGGAGATAACTGGTTTAATGTACCACCTCCGGATTGGAGCAAATGGAGGGGCGTTGTATTAACAGCTGCTGAAAAGTTTTAGGTTGCTGCAGCATAAGACAGACTGTGAGAGAGTTTCCTTCAGCGCAGCTTGGGACTTAACTCTGGTCTGTTTGGATCATGCACTCGTTGTTTTGTGCAAGAAAAATGTTTGTCTAGTTGTGATGCATGTAAACCCTGATTAATTGTGTCATTCTGCTAAGATGCTGCGTCAAAACTTGAGCTACAATGACAAAACTAAATTGGGACAGCATCGACTGACACTATATGAAGAGAAACCAAGTCTGAACTAAGGTTGCAACTAAAGATTATTTTCATTACAGATTAATTAGTCAGTTATTTTCATGATTAATTGAGTAATCATTTAGTCTTTAAAATTGTCAGAAAACAGTGAAAAATGGCCCTCACAATTTCACAAAGCCATTGGTGGAATGTAAAGAAGTACATTTACTCAAGTACTATACTTAAGTACAATTTTGAGGAACATTTCAGAGAGAAATATTGTACTTTTTACTCTTTTTACACTACATTCACTTGACTGCCTTAGTTACTAGCTAACTTTCAGATTAAAGTTTTACATGAAATAAAATGATACACTTATAAACTACAACACATTGAAGATTAAACCAGTTGTTTTCAGCCTTTAAGTCTTGTGAGCTCTTGTATAAAGTTGGTGTCTAGTTGTGTTTAAGATGAACTGTTTAGCAGCTCCAGCAAAGAGACATTTCCCCTCTAAACTTCTTTCATGGTTTCATTCCAATTACTGTTCAAATGATAAAATATTTCACACACAGATTAGAGAACAGTCCAAAATCTTTCTTTCTCTCCCATTAATCATCTCACGACCCCTCAGATTTATCTGGTGAACCCTTTTGGAGTGGCTCGACCCCTAGATTGGGAACCACTGGACTAAACTAGCTAGCTGTATATAAAGTAGTTGAAACTAGCTCCACCTGCAGCAACTACAACAGTAACATGCTGCTCTAACACTGATGCTTCACTATTAATAATCTACTTTATAACGTCACTTCTTGAACTTATTTAATACATCAGACACAGGGGCCGATTTTACTGTAGACTGAGTGCTTTTACTTTTAATACTTTAAATGAATTTATCTGATAATGCTTCCATACTTTTACTGAAGTAGGATTTTATATGCAGCACTTTTACCTGTAATGGAGTAGTAAAAGTTGACATATTAAAATGTCTTGTTTTGTCCAACTAACAGTCCAAACCTAAAATATATTCAGTCTACTATAAAAGAAGACTAAGAAAACCAGTAAATATTCACATTTAAGAGGCCACAACCAGTGATTTTTTTTGGCAAATGACTTTGACGATTAATTATCAAAATAGCTTTCATCCAAGTATGAAGTAAAAGTATTAACAGCCAGCACATTGTCTAAATTGTAAATGCTTGCCAGATTAACCTCCAGTGAGACTGAGTGTGCGCGGTTTAATTGTTTTCACCTGAGGTCATGTAGCTCTGATCCCGAGCCTGTGATGAGCAAGAACTCTCCTGGTGACAGCTGCGTGATGGTGACCTCAGCAAAGACTCTCCCAGTGGGTGTCAACATGTGGCTGATATTAGTCTGGCCCACCTGAAAACACAAAGGTCAAAGGACAAAGAGTCAGAGTGAGGCATGTGCTCCTTGAGATACTTTTAAAAGAAAAAAAACAGAGTATGACCACTTCTGTAATAGTATTGTGATGATGAATCAACACTGACTTTATAACCATCAGAATCTCGTTAACAGTTTTTGTCAAAATTATGCAGCATTATGTCATCATACAACAACATTCACAGCTACAGCAAACAATTCACACTGTTGTAGTACACGAGTGCTCTACCTTGGGCATGGTGTTGGCAAACAGGCGGTCCAACAGCTTGAGTGAGTCCTTCCCTTTCACTACGAACTTGCCAAAAGGAGTCAAATCAATGACTCCCACCTTCTCCATCACCAGCTTGCACTCTCTGCCAACTGGTCCAAACCAATTTGTGCGTCGGAAACTGGGCCTGAGCACAACACAAAATCAATGACTGCTTTATATCTAGGCCTATTATTCTAATGAGTTGCAACTTTTCTTCCACATCTTTTTTATTGGCCTTCTTGCATAAAACTGATGTCCAAGTATAATGAATGAACATTGTTCTATCAAGAACACAGAATTATAAACTGTTGTTTGTTGTTTGACTCAAAGGCTGTATTGTATGAATATTAGACTGACAGCCATGCTAAGCAGCTCTGTGAGGCTGTACTTAATGCACAGCTGTGCTTTTAGATAAATACTCATGTCAGCATATTATCATGCAATGTCATGCACAATGACATTTCTAACATGCTGATGTTTAGCATGTATAATATTTTCCATGGTAGCATGAAAGCAGCATGCTAATAGTCGCTAATTAGCACTTAGCACAAAGTAAAGCTGATAGGGAATGGCATTGGTTTTGCAGGTTTTCCTGATGATGGCACTAGATGAAAAGTCAGAGCCACCAAATTTATTATTATTCATACTAAGGGGGGCATGAGTGTCTGTACCCAATTTCATGGCAATCAATCCAATAGTTGTTGCTTTAACGTCTTGTTGTTTATGTAAAAGTCAGTAGGCTTTATCCTGAGGGGAACATGAATATCTGTACAAAATTCCATGACCATGCAATTGTTGTATCCCTGGACCATAGACTGTATATAAAGATGGACGTAGTGAGGTGTGAAGTCACCAATTGGTTTGCATTGGAGCCGAGTCGAAGCCCAGAGTTGCTGCTTACGGTCTAAATAAGGAGTGCTGGGTGTTGCCTTTCACACTCTAGAAACACGCCCTGCTACCTCAGACCAAAGCTAACGTTAGCTAACTGGGAACACCGAGCGCTGCACACTTGGGCTACTGTTAGCTGCTTTGGCTAACTTGTGCTAAAAGGTCAGGTATTGTAATCAAGTAAATTTAGTGAAATATTGCAACAATAGCACGACTCAGTTGAAGGCCCAGAGCCGGAAAAAGCAGCGGGTGAGGCAACTGTCAATCATAGCTGTCAATCAATCAATGGCAATCAATGCCCACATGGCAAACATTAAATCTACTATAAGTCTTCAAGTCTTATTAACAGAGCAATAATTTCCAAAATGACCAACAGTACACTTATTAGAGGGCCCAAATTTAGTGGTTGAGACCATAATGACTTGTTGAAAAACAAAATTGACTTAGTATTTCCAGAGAGAAGTTGAGGCTTTTTGAATGGGAGTCAATCGAAGCCAGCATCTAGCAGGTGTCAGTGGCACTTTAAGGTACCTCCAGACTGACGTCAGCCTCAAGCTGTGTTAGTTGCTGCTTGGTTTGAACTAAAGTGGTGGAACAACCAACCAACAGTGCAATCCCTAGAGCCATGGCACTATAGTGTGGCTAAAATAACATATAGAAAAAATTCAGGAAAGAAAAATGCATTGCAAGATTATGACCACAGCTTTTAAATTTGTACAAAAGCAAATCACCATGACACAGATATGAGCCAAGTATGCAGCTAATGTGAGGGCCAACTGGATTGTACACTTAAGGTTGGTGGGACTCCAAACACTTGGAGGATTATCTCAAGACATCTGTGACTGTGTGTGTAAATAATGTCATGGTGCATCTTTGGAGACTCAGATATACACATGGGGAAGCTTGTGTCCAACGCGGTTATTGACAGTTATGGGCATGTGTTGTTGAATGCTAGCAGCTGTTCCTTTTCTTTCAGTGTGGTATCTAAATGGTTCTCTTGTGCTGCACTTTAGAGTTGGAGGGACTGTTAGTTGATGTGCGGTGAGCTCGTCTCTCCATGGACTGACTGAAAGGGTTGGCTCTGTTTGAGAACATGTGTTTGTGCTCCACTGCATACCTCCCATCTTTACCCAAGAACATTGTGTCCTAAAACATTTACTCTGACAAACATGCAGATTTACTACAACCTGTCCTATTTGCACACAATCATAATTTCTATGTATATGTATGTTTTGCTGTTGCTCCAACAGAACCTATTGAGTTTTTTCTTTATATATTGGTATGTTCAAGATGAATAGTCAAGCAGCATCACTATGTTCTCCATCTTTCACCACAGTGATGACAGGGTATTGTAAATTGGGAAATTGGATTTGGTGTGGCGCTACTGCAGGAATGTGTTAGCTAATTTAGGACTGCAACAACACTTAGCAATTAAATTAAATTAAAGGCAGATACGAAACTTAACCTAAAACAGTCAGGGAACACGTTGTTAAAATGTTTAGTTCTCCAAACAACTGCTATCGTTCAGGTCCAACATAATCATGGTAGGCATGTTGCAAATAAGATGTGGATTTCTTACTTGTATCCAGTGTCATCTCCAGGTTTGTAGAACCAGTGAGGTTGTTCCCAACCAGCGTGAAAGCCCATGGATGCTTTGTCCTTCAGCAGCTCGTAAACACCGCTTGTCCGGCAGGTTGGTCGGCCAGCGAAACGCTCCTCCTTGGGGTAACCAACTGGAAAGACCGACAGGGTGAGTAGGAGAGTTTTTGTGACAGTAAAAAGAGAAAGTTTTGTCCAAAAAATGTGAAATAGTCATCTACTGTTCTTACCCACATTGTTGAAGCCATAGGATTCTCGAGCTTTGGCACACATGAAAGGTACATCCGTCCATTTGCCGTAGCGGTTGGGATCACATTCAATCAGGTCATATGGAGGCTCTCCATTCCTAATCCAGTCGCTCAGGAACTTACCGATACCACCAGCATGGATAACTCCATACCTGAACACATGAAGTTCAAGCTCTGAGCATTTTAAATTCTTCTCCTTAGTGAAATGCTAAAACAACCAACCCGCTATCCTCCCAAACATACCCAAATCCAATGGCAGTCCAGTAGTTGCGAACTCCTTGGTGTGGTCCGACCATGGGAAGCAGGTCAGGGGTATATGTGATTGGTCCAGACACAATATTGATGATATCAGCTTTCTTTAGCACAGGAACCATCTCCATGGCCATCTCAACATGCTCCATTATTCTGTCAAGGTCCGACTCAAACAACTCCTTACCAAAACCTGCGACAGCCAGACAGGAAACAAGATGGAAAGAAACGTTATGTGTAACCTGCAAGGAAAGCAAACCATGCAGAAAAGATACTCCAAGTTCAAATTAGGAATATGGATCAACAAAGCTTTATCCATTCATAGACAGACCTGGAGGCACTCCATCTCTGACCCAGGAGTCCTGCAGCACCATCTTCTCCATCTTTTCATACGGACCGAACAGCAGGCCATCTCTCTCCTGACGCATGTAGTACGAGCCCTCAAGGTCCCTGATGACAGCCAGCTCCTTCTTCAGAGCCTTCACCTCCGGGACCGTTGCTGTCACTACGTACTGGTGATGCACTGGGATGGTGGGGTGATCGAACCCGATCATTTGGCCCACCTCACGGGCCCAGAAACCTGAAAAACAACAGATATGGTATTAATACATCACCTGATGACAAGATAACCACCAACAACTGTTAACAATAAGATTTCTGCACATTTCACCAAGTTAAATGTAAGACGTTTAACACCTTTTAATACAAATGGATATGCATATGCAATTTAATATCTGAAAATATGATGAAAAACAAGGAAGGATGAAAACCAATATGGCCAAAATGTATTTCTTATTAGACTACATTTTTTACTTCCCAACAGCATATAACAATAATTCCAATAATATAATTACTTAAATGCACGCTGGACCAAGATAAGGGGCATAAAATGGATGTTGGATTCACCAATTAAAAACTGATTTAAGTTAATTTAAGTTGCTAAAAGTGACACTTGTCCACTATAAGACAATGAGCTTCCTATCTATTGTAGCTGGCAGTAGTGACTCACTTTTAGTTTATAGATGTGCAACGTCTCCCAACAGCCTGAAACCACATGCGGAAACATTTTATAGCTACCTTTAATATCTGTGACAGGACAGACAGAATATTTAAGACTTTTGTCGTGAAATTTTAAGAGTTTAGTAACTTTTAAGTCCTTTTTGAGGAAAATCAATGCTTCTTCAGACTTTTTCAAGACCAGCAGATACACTACAATACATACCACTCCCACATGATTTTCAACAAATTGTTTTTATTTCTTGCCAAATTACCAACCAGATTCATACGATATGATGAAATGGGACAAGAGTTTCTCATATTCTAACCATTTCAGCTGATTGTTGCTTCACCACATTGCTAATCAGCACCATCTTTGTACAGTACCAAGCTTTCAGAGAATTGGCAGTGCTGTTTTGCATGTCTAAATTGGAAATGAGCACTACATTGGCTTCATGTTTTATCGGGCCAATAATATAGAGTTTATGTCTCCTGGTAGACACACAAAGTCTTTACCATTTGGTAGGAAAAGTGAATCATTTCTTCCTTTAACAGAATACACTCAAGTAGCGCTTTTCAACCTGAGGACAGGACTAAGTGCTTTACAGTACACACACTCCTGGGAGAAAAAACGAGGAGCTTCTTCCTCGAGGAGACTTTGGCATGCGGACAATTAATGGACAAACCTGCTGTACCACCTGAGCCTCAGCTCTTTCCTATCAGACCATGTGAGACTTTCAAACTGGTTTTTAATTCATTATATTTCGAGATATCATGCTAACACACAGACCACGAACACAGGTAATTTGATGAAATAAACAAAAAATTTGATTTGTGATACACGTGAAAACCCCAAAAATGACTTTTGATGACTTTATGAAGTGATTCACAGAGCTCAGGAGTTTTTAATTCCGTCACCTGTTGAGAAGACTTTTAAGTGTCCAGTCATTTTGCAGTACGTAGATATAAAGGGCTCATTCTAAGGTAACAAAAACATGATTCTTATTTTCAGGTGATTATACAGTAATGAAAACATACTAATGAATATTATATGCCATTTCTGCCAAGTCCGATCCGGTAGATGCCACTAAATTCTACACACTGGACTTTAAATGTGCAGGTTTTTACCCTGCAGCAGCACTTGCAACATCATATTATTTTAAGGTTGAGATTTAAATCTCTAAGATCAACCCATGAAAACATTCATAAATAAGCACAAACTTGTTCAAACAACCAGCAACAACAAAAATAGACACCCAGTGAGTTCCCCGCGAGGAAAACACTCACATTAAAAAACTGTGTCAACCACAGGGAGACTTTTTAAGAGTTTGTAAGTATTTTGAGAGGATAAATTTACATAATCACCACAAGGATCTCCTGTTTAACATTCTGGCATTTAGAGGATGGAACAAAAACTAGCAGGAGCACAGGAGCCGGAAAAATGCAGCCAAATGATTTAAGAGTTGAACGAGTGCATATGTTTGAGGAGCTGAAACGGTTACATCACATCCAGCAGCGCCGCTACACTGTCGAAGCAAACTACCAAACATCCAGGTGTTTCCAAAAAAAAAAATTCTGTGTGAACACAGAATATTATTTAGCTGCATGGCATGAGACAGCAGTTAGCATCAGGGGTTTAACAGTTATGTTCATTATGTAACAACTGCAATTTATCACTTGTGGCTCTTTGGAATTCCTCTTTCATGTTGTTCCAGCGTGAACTCTCTGTGAAATACATCGAAGATCTAATCTCAGTACATCAAGCTGAAATGAAAGTCAGCTGACTGAAATATGAACATGCAGCCCTGAGACAGCATTCTGTCAGAAGTGTTTATTAAAGAAGTATTTGATCAATATGAGGTCTGAGGACTACCAAGGGCCTTTCAAAGGGCTCCAATGGGCCTTCAGCAAAATAAAGGTTGGTTTCATTCATTTTACTATCATTTCCCTCTCTACAGTTTTAAATAATAAGCTGTTTAAGAATACTTATGTATTTTGATCAATTCTACACTTAACCTGCATTAACTGATGTTTTTGGCCACCTGGGATATGGATATGGAGTAACATTGGCTGAGTTTCTCTCTCCTTTTAGCTCTGTTTTGGTCACCACCACCTCCTGGAGGAAATATCTGGGTCTTAAGGGGCTAAATGCTCCACTGTGTTCACTAACTAATCGTTAATTTTGTCTGTGCACCATTTGGAGCTGGACAGGTAGAATACAGCAGGTTTATCAGAGGTTTTTCACTGAAACCACGCTGATTAGAGCGGTGAGAGTGAATCAAAAGTTGCTGGCAGTAAAACCAAAACAATGAGCTGAAAGACGCAAAAAAGCTCCGTAGAAGTGAGGGAAACTGCAAAGTCAGGTAATAATTCTCTGCAGGTTCATCACTACAAGCAACTCCTTTCACACACATGTAGTCATTTGATCAATTGTTGATATAAAACTACTGATTACAGCAGATTTAATCACATTTATTCACAGAAATTTGTGACACAACCTTACCAAATTATGATTATGGTTGAGTCTTTGCCATCAAAAAAAGTTTGGGAACACCTGACGCACAACATAACCTGGTTTAACAGAAACAGCCACACACACACACACAAAATGCCGTGTTTTGAGTCAGTAAGTAGGACTTGTGACCTAACTGTAGATCAATGTGGACCTTGTGCCAACTCAGGGCTGCCAGAGCCAGCTGGAGCACTGACAACCTGTTGATCTTTGCTGCTATCTTCAGCTATGTTGCAAGACACTGCTCAAATAAATCAACTTAAATTTGAAGATTAAATATATTTCAAATTATGCCCATCTGTTTCAATGCGTGCAAGTCTGCAGCTTATTAACATCAAAACATTTATTTTTATTCTGTATGTGCTGCATGTATGAACTTTATCCCATGGTGAGAGATGGGGTAAGGTGGTATATATATATATATATATACACACACAACATCCTGATAAGGTCCGAGGCAGTTTAGGCAAGAGTTGGGCTGCAGAGGAGCATGTTTACCAGACGCCTGCACACAGGGTCAATTCACCGGATGATGATTGAAGTCAACAAGCTCACCTAAATAAAGCAACCTTTGAAACAAGTCCTGCTCTGAACACATCAACCGCTGTTAAACTCTATTTATAGTAATCAGAATAATGTTCGAAATGTCACAAATTAAAGGATATTTTTTGAGAAAAGCTTTAAGGTTTGCAGGATTTCAGGTTTGCAAAAATGCTCGAAAAATTGCCTTCCTCTTTCTGGTTACAAAGCTGATATGTTGAAACTGATCCTACAGGGAGGGGGTCACATTCCAGGGGATATGACCTTTGACCTGGGCGGCTAACTTTGTTGGGAAAAGGGAGCACAGCCGGCGTTTCAGTTTCAATGGCGAGCCAAATTTGTGAAAATGAGATGGTGGGGGGAGGGAGATTTTGGCTGGACAAAAGAAGTGGATCGAGATTATGGATGAAGGAGCAATAGAGAATGAAAAAAGGCGTAGAAAGAAAAGAGAGACGATCCACAATGAAGATGGTTGATGATGTGTGAGCCCAACAAAACAGCCGCTTGTGGGTTTTGAACAACAATGTGAGCACAATGTGTTAAAAAAAAGACCGAGGCTACTGTTGTTTCTTGGGAGTTGTTGTCATCCTCGCAATTTCATATTCCTACGGATGAAACTTTAAACTAGATGCTTTGCCTAGGAGGTTATTTCAGCAGCCCACAAAGCATAAATCTTTTAACCACAAAAACAAACTCAACACACAAAATACATAAGGGAAATGCAGTGACCCCGAGTTTGAGGCTGTTCTTGCGAAAACCTACATTTACCCACAGAATGTAAATTGGTATATCTGACAAATAATGTGTAGGTTTCTTATTGTGGGACAAGAATGCATGAAAACAAACATCTATATATTAAAGTTGTAAATAGTACCAGCTAATCTAAGCACTCATGAACGCCCTGGATACAAAAAGGAGCATCAGCATTAAAATACTGGGAGGTGTGCATGTGCTGCTGCTTCAAGATTGGATGAAATCTGAACAGTTGGCCTGTTTGGATTGGCTGTCGGACACAGTGAAGGCAAAAGGCCAGCAGGGCCCGCAACATAAAACTGGCTTCAACCAGAGTACAGAATGTGCAAATTCAGGGAGAAAATATGGAGCAAATGCAGCTGCAGAAAATTGACATTACGGTGCTGTTTACGGCTTAATGCTTAAGCATGTACTAGGACATTTTTAAAGTTTTAAACATGCATATATGGCAGCAGTCTGTTCCTTCAATTTCACAGTATTTTTCAGGGTGTAAGTGCAGTTTACCTTGTTTTTTGTTAGTTCATTTGACACTGAAGAAAAAAGGTGACTAAGGAAAAATATGCATGACCTATCCGTTGATATATGTTACACAATATCCTCTCAAATTCCTGAACCTTGCCAGATAATCAAGCCACAGCAGCAGCAGGGGGAAAAGAGACGTTGCAGACGAAATCCCCCCAGAACTGGTATATCCCAGTTCAAGCCAAGAGTTTGTCTCCCTGAACTCTGCAGGCAGTGGTCTGTGTGGGCAAAGGTCCTGCTGGTGTAGAGTGTCCACAGATAACATGTTTTATTGACTAGCGGCTAGAAAATGTGTCTGTGTGGCATAATTGCAATTTCCTTTGTACACACGTTATGTTTTAATCAGTGTAAATTGTGAGTATTTGCTGACAATGTTTCGTTTTAGCTTTTTTTGCAAGCAGGAAATATGACTAAAAATACTACATACTTCATGAAAAAATGACCACAGAGAAATAACACGTGAAAAGTACACATTTTTTATACATATATGAGGATAAATGTAGTAATATCAACTTACTTAATATGCATTTTCTTTCTTTTTTAAAGTTGAGTTCTGATTTGTCATTTCTATTGTGAGAAGTATTAAAAAAGAAAAAGACATCACAGCAAAATCTAAATTTCAACAAAGCCTTACATCAGTTTTCTTGTATAAACTGTCTGGGTTAAATTATATCCGAATATCTTAATGCCTTGTGACACACCACCAAGCCCACAACAAAGCGTAAGGACGGAAATGTTTTGAGTTCTGTCACAACTTCCAGTTGTTGCATGTCTGAAAAACATACTGTAACTACAACAAACTAAAGCTGTGCTCAGCTGAAAATAAACCAAAAGTTCAAAACAGAAACATGACGATTGGGCTTCAACTAACATTATTTTCACTTTCAATTAATCTGCCAATTGTTTTTATCTATAAAGTGTCAGAAAATGGTGAAAAATGCCTGTTATAGCCAATGATGACGTCTTCAAATGTCTTGTTTTGTCTGCTCAAATGTCCAAAATCCAAAGATATTCAGTTTACTATCATGTATGTCACAGAAAAGCTTCAAATTTTCATGTTTGAAAAGCTGCAACCAGTAAATGTTCGGCATTTTTGCTTAAAAAATTACTTCAACAATCATTCAATAATCACAATTGTTGCCAGATAATTTTTTTATCAATCGACTAATTGTTGCAGCTCTATTAAAAAACATACTGTAACTACAACAAACTAAAACTGGTCTCAGCTGAAATTGGACCGAAGATCAAAGAAGAAACATGACAAATTGGCACGTTTCTGAAAAACACACATTTTATTTTGGGCTGCAACTAACAATTATTTTCATTATCAATTAATCTGCCATTAATTTTGTCTATAAAATATCAGAAAATAGTGAAAAATGCCCGTTATCATTTCTTTGAACCAATGGTGACGTCTTCAAATGTCTTGCTTTGTCCAAAACCCAAAGTTTCTGTCATGTGTGGCAAATAAAAGCCTCAAGTCCTCACATGTGAGAAGCTGCAACCAGTAAATAGTTGCCAATTGATCTCCTGTCAATCCACCGACTGATTAATGGACTGATCATTGCAGCTCTACACTTTATATATTTCTACATTTCATATTATCTCTGCTTTAAGATCGGATGTGCGTGTTTTTTATTATAAATGTTCAAGTACAAACCTGTTGCATTAACGATGCGATTTGCGCGGATGGTTCCATGAGGAGTCTGGACATCCCACTTGCCATCAGCGGTCGGTTTGAGGCCGGTGACCGGGGCTGGGTTGTAGATCTGAGCACCGTACATACGAGCTCCAGCAGCCAGAGCCATAGTCAGAGAGTAAGGGTCGATGTGGCCGTCTCCTGGGGTGTAGAGACCTGCCAGCACCTAAAACATATACAGAGATATTCATCCAAGTTTCCTGAACATCCAACAGATGGATCAGCTTGTAATACTAAACTCATTCTCTCTTGAACGTACCTTAGTCAATTGGCTCAAACTGTTATCAGCTACTTATGTAACAAACTCCAATTTTTGAGGCCATTATGAATCAAAACAATAAAGCAATATTAATGTGGATGGAGCCAACAACATTTTGACACATTTCCTATTCTTGGGCCTTATGTTACATCAGTTAAGAGTTTTTTGTGTCCAAAGTTGACATTTGATGTAAGAGTAAAGCTGTAGGATCCAAAATGAAAATGTTTTTTTCCTCTAAGGAGCCTGAATGTGCTCAGTAATTTAGATTTTTGATCATTCTGGTGCCAAAACTGGAAATGTTTGGTCTTATGGTTTACACAAAAGGTGGCGGCATCGCTAAAATCAGAAGGTCTAATCTTCTGGGGATCATAATTATTCATAGCAACTATCATGCCAATCTGTCTGGTAGATGTTGAGATGTCTAAGTTTAGATTTTTTTCTAGTTTAACTGAACTGTAAATGAGCCCGAGTTAGCATAAAGGCACCCTTAAACGAGAATATCTTTGTATCTGTTAGCAAACATTTGCTTATTTCCACATCCAGCAGTCACGGAGCAACATTATCATTCATTTGGAGTCGTGTTTCTGTCCACCTGGATTCATGAAAGACTTTTATCTGCCAGTCTATCATTGATCCACGAGGATCACATTCTTTATACAAATAAAAACACTGCAGGGATCTGTGGAAATATTGCCGTGTTGGTTCATACAAACCTTGTCTACGTTGACCAGAGGGAAATATTCCTTGACTTTCTCCGGTCCGATTAAGTACTGCGGCGTCACGTGCCAGTGCGTGCGGGTCATCTGGTACTTCATCTCGTCCACTCGAGCCGGTGTTGAAGCGATGCGGACGCTGCCCGGCTGGTGGAAGCCCACTGCCTACACAGAGAGACAACATGAATGAAACACATACACACACTTCTGCTTATCAAAGCTACGAAAGGTGGACAAAACACCTCACCTGTCCGGTTTCAGCCTCCAGACTCTCGTATAGTTTAATGCTGTCGAAGTGGACTTTCTTGAGGTTGATGCCTGGATGGTAATATGTCGTCAGACCAGCCTGTAACACCAAACACACAATTTATCAGTATGGATTATAAGAAAATACAACATTCACCGACTAAAAACTCATAATAAGAGATTTTTTGGCTCTGCTGTGAACACAACACTGACATATCGTCACCTTTTAAGCTGATATGTTGAACTTGTTAGCAAACATTTGTTTATTTCAACATCCAGCAGTTATGGAGCAACATTATTATTCATTTGGAGTCGTGTTTCTGTCCACCTGGTGAATATAAGTCCAATATTCACTCTCTTTTAGCTCTGTTTTTGCTCTCTACGGACTCCTGAGGGAAATATCTGGCTCTTTAGCTGCTAAATGTTCCACTATATTCACCAGCTAGTCTACAGCTAACTGTGTCTGTTTGACGTATTATGGAGGGCAGGTAGTGTATAGTGGGGTTTATTTGTGCTGTGTGTGGAAACAACACTGTTGAGAGCAATGAGAGTGAAGCAAAACAGAAGTTATGGGCCATAAAACCAAAACAATGAGCTAAAAGAGGTGAAAAAGCTCTAAAGAGCTGAGGGGAAGTGCAGTGCCAGGTGATAATTCTCTGTAACCTTTGTCACCATGAGCAACTACTTTGACATTACACACATTTAATCAATTGTTAATATGAAAAAAAAAGTATTATAGTAGCTTTAATACCCTTCACAAGCATTTTAATATAATTCCTAACAAAATAATAAAAACCACAACCCAATAAGTGTAGGTTCAGCAACATTTCTTCATCACAACTACTCGTTTTTAAACTGACTATAAGGGCCGGATTATGCTTGAAAAGAACATGTTGTCCGACCACATCTGAAAGCAAAAGTGTTTATAGCTGTTCTTGTGCCACTTTTATGTTTTGGTGAGATTAAAGCATTTTTTCACTGTGGTGTACAATAAACTTGTATTTTATTCTACTCTGTTCTTAACAGCCGTACTTGAAGATGGAGTGAAAAGATAATTGTTTAAATATAGAGATAAACATGCACATTTTCAGACAGCCTCTCCTTTAAGGCCTTTCTAGTGCTGGACTCGGTTCAGGGCCGGGGTGATATGGCCAAAATAAACATATCTCAGTTTTCTTCACACTCGCGGACAATTCATGACTTGAGTCCATTTTTGTTCGCCTTTAAAATGCAGGATTGAAAGGTCATATTTTTTAAGATGGTAAAGCAGGAATAATAAAAGAACTACTGTCATCATTACACATAAAACACTGGTTATTCCACACAGCTATTGACTGTCAGATGCGTCAACTAATCCAGAGGACAGGGACAAACAGAAACAGTTGCATATAAAATAGAAAAAAAGAGCAAAGATTGAGAGAGAGACACCCCCACACAACTGGCCAATCACTGCTTAAAGTGAGTGTGAATGTCGGATTGTCAGACTCGCAGAGTACCAGAAATTGTTGGACGCAGCCCCTCAAAAGTGAATAGGAAAGAGTTTCAACCATCCGACAAGCGGCTCTGTTGAAGCCTACTGTCTGTTTAACTCATAAAGAAGTAAAATTCACGTCTTATTCGACAGAGCGTGGCTGTTTTTCTGGTTTCTATGTTCTCTCTATGTCTGCTAGGTCAACTGGAAACTCTGAATTACCAGTAGGTGTGAATGTTGACCTGGAAGTGTGTCAAGAGTGTAGCCTGCCTCTCCCCCTAATGTATGCTGGTTTGACTGTGAGGAGAGTAACTGAATATAAGAGGCCGGTCCCCCTTTTCTGACATGTCAAACATGTATTAATAGCAGTACAGTGTAGCGCTTGTGAGTGAATGAAGAGTTATGTAAAGGGGTAAGTGGGTCAAGACCTCAGTTGCTTTGAAAACCTATAATGTGACAGCTGAACTCGATGGATACGGTGCAGCTACTGAATGACGCGAACAGAAAAAGGCTGTAAACACCTTCAGTAAACAAGGTTGTCGAGGAAGAACTTCTCTACGCTTGTTGCTTTTAGGGCTGCAACCAACAATTATTTTCATTATCGACAAATCAATTAGTGAATAAAACATCAGAAAACAGTGAAAAATGTTCATCACAGTGTCGTGACGTCATCGTATTTCTTGTTTTATCCGACAACTCACTCAAAAAGTTCTCATGTTTGAGAACCTAGAGGTAGAAAATGTGTTTTTGTTTGAAAAAAAATGACTTAAATGATTATTAAAATAGTTGTCGCTTCATTTTATTTCAATCGACTAATCGATTAAAGCTCTAGTTCCTTTAACAAGCATTAACAGTTTAGCTGGAACATCACTGAGTTGTTGTTCTTTGACAATAACGTGATTGACTGATATCTAAATTGTACTGTAATAATTAATAAAGTACTGACTAGAGATACTCAGTACTGTGCAAAAGTTTTAGGCACTTTAGATGTTTTAAATTCTTAACCATCATGAAACGCCATCAGAGAGACGTCTGATCACTTCCGAATTTATTCTGCGGCATGACATCGACCCCAAACATACAGCCAGAGTCATAAAGAACTATTTGCAGTGACAAGAAGAGCAAGAGAGTCCTGCAACAGATGGTATGCCCCCCCTGCCCGCCCTGACAGAGGCCTGATCTCAACATCATCGAGTCTGTCTGGGATTACATGAACCAACTGAGTCACCTAAATCCACAGAAGAACAGAAACTTGTTCTCCAAGATGCTCAGAACAACCAACCTGCCAAGAACCTTGACATATTCTGCACAAGCGTAACGAGGAGAACTGGTGCCATTTTTAAAGGCAAAGTGTGATCACACCAAATACTGATTTGATTGAGTTATTTTGTCTCTTTACTGAACTTTGTTTGAAGCTAAGTGATAAATAAAAACTTATTTTTGAAAGCATCCTCACTTTAATTTTGGTGCCTAAAACTTTTGCACAGTTCTGTATATACTGTATCTCTACTCCGTTTTTACTACTGCACGCACTGGACCACTGTTGATACCTACCCACCAACTAACTTTCATTATCGATTAATCTGTCGATTATTTTCTCGATTAATTGATTAGTGGTTTCTTCCATAAAATGGATGAAAATGGTGAAAAATATTGATCACTGTTTCCCAAAGCCCGAAGTGATGTCCTCAAAATGAATGTAATAGTTGGCAACTAATCGATTAATCGACTAATCGTTGCAGCTCCACCTCCCACCATTTCCATTACTTTTACATCATTTTTTTGCCCACAAACAGCCCTTGTTGCTAAGGTTGTTCAACAGGTTGTTTACATTGACCACTTGCATATTTTGGATCAATATTTTGTAAAAATGACACTGGTGCTGGAATAGGCGTTATGGTAATAAAGTGGTAACGTCTAAATCAGGTATTACGGTCACAGCAATAATGTCTAAACCTTCTCTAACATGTTGGATCTTTAAATCCAATCTTAATCAGAACACAGAGGACTGTGAGTGGCCTATTACGGCTGCCAGTTCAGACTAGTTTCAATAATTTGACCACCAATTATAACACTGGGGACTATTTTTTGCAATAGTGCAACGACCAGCGCAAGCAGCACAAGGACACTTTGGTATTTTCCTGAACTTGAAATTTGCTTTGTCTGTCTGCTTGGTGTTGTGGCGCCCAGCGCTGCATGCAAGGTGAGGCAGCGTAAAGCGAGTTGTTGGTGTTTTTGTAGAAAATGGGTCTTAGATGTCTGTTTCTGGAGCAAAGTCACTCCGCTGCCACTTGGTGATTTTATCAACAAGAGCAAACAGAGTCCAGGTGGAAAAATCCCAAAGTTTCCCCTTAAAGTGACTTTGAACAAACTACTTTTGTTTACAGTGTTTAAACTGTTTTTTAAAGTTATTTCTTATGCAAAGTCCAACAAAGCTGCAACATACAGACCAGTTTTCAGTGAATAATACTAAAGTGAATCATAGGGTGAAGTAATTTAACTGTATTTTAGCACTAACAACAGGATTTCAGGAAGCTTTGATGATTATCGTGATAATAATGTGATATTTTTACCCACAACAATTGTAGTATGAAAATCTGATACCAGCACATTCCCACATGAATGGAAATATTGTTTAAGCATAAAAGCAGAGAGTGTGACGACATATATTGCTGCCTGTGGGACACGGACCACCTGCCACTCAGACAGTTTGTCCAACTTCACCCTTTGGACCTGCTGCAGGATATTTCAGTTATACACAAAAAAATATGCAGATTTTGTTGGACGTACAGCGTGCCAGGTGGATCCAGCCGTCAGCTCAGACTTCTCCAGCAGCACCACATCCTTCATGCCACCTTTGGCCAGGTGATACGCCAAACTGGCCCCCACACATCCACCACCAATGATGACAGTGTCTGCGGTGTCCTTCCACCGCTTTCCCAACACTGAGGATGCATCACTGAGAGACAAGAAAAAGAAAATTACAAGTGAATTATTACAACTCCAACATGCACAAGTGCACTTTCATAGTCTCATTGTTTACTAAGTGCCACAACGTGAAAACGTTGCCATACCTGCACCACATCAAGAATATGGTGTAACAAGGCACTAATGCACAGTTCTGCATCAAACCTTCATATTACATAATCCTGTTGCATGCAATCTTTCACCTGTGCAGCTTTATTACGCGCGTAAATGGACGTTAATTCATTTTAAACTCTAATTTATGATAGATTGAGCGACTATAACGTGTTTCATACAAACAGATCAACTAAAAAATGAATCGCTTCTTTTAAAAAACTGAACTATCTCACCTCTCTGCGGCTTGTTTTCTTGACGTGCAGCTGCTTATGGTCCGCAAAGGAAGGATCCCTCGATACGCGGCCAAATCTCTCCGCAGCTGGATGTTGATTAGATTTAATATCCGAGACATAATTATTGAGGTAATGTTTGATGCGGCTCAAAGCATAACCAGCCCCCCTGTCACTGAACCCCCTGCAATGTCGTGTGTAAATAACTGTTTTGCACTGACAGGCGCGTAATTTGGCACGCCCACAAGTCCAGAACCAAGTCAGTGTAAGGAGGACGAAACTTTACCCAGATTAACCCACAGAGAAGTTAACCCTTTGTGTGCCAGAGGCTCCAAAATGTAGGTCACATACCCCCCACTATAAAAAAACTAGTTGAGGATTTTAAATATATATATGTAATCCATTAATTTATCTCGATTTTACAACAAGCTGTTATTGAACCTGGTATGAAAAGCAAAAAAAAAACAGAAACAGATTCATGCTGTTAACAAAAGACAAATGTACATCTGACTACTGTAACTGTAACAATCAAACAAGTCACATCCTACAGACGACCTCGCTCTGTGGGTAGATGATAAGTTATCTTTCACATGTCGAGGAACTGACAAAATAACTTAAACACAAGCTAAACTCTCTGTACAGACACAAAAAAATAGTTTCTCTTGTGAAATCAGGAGGAAAAAAAATCAATTAAATCAACAATATTATCTGTACTGGACTATGGTGATATTATTTATATGTATGATTCAGCTACACTTATTACCTACCTGATGAAAGAATATGCTGCTGTCACTACTACATTTATACTGATCATGTGTCTCTTATACACAAACATGCAGCTTTTGGTTTTGTTTTTACATTTTTGAGAAGAACCTGTAACTGTTACTGATGATATTAATTACTGTATGAATCATTTATGTGAATACTGTAGGAAATAGAGTAGAGAAAATATGAATATCATTAAAATATAATTGTAAGGCATGTTAACATGCTCTAACATTTGACATTTTAACATATTGAGTCTGTATTCAATATTTTATTATTTTAAAATAATTACAAAACATAGGCTCAACTTTAATTTATTGCAGTAATATTAGCTTATTGTTATTTTGCATTAAACACAAGTATTATTGCATGAAAACCATAATTTTTGATCAACAAAGTATTCTGTATTACACATAAATAGATAGTATTTCATGACAAAACAAACAGCTGGAAAACTGATTGATTGACAGTTCAGTGAGTTATGATCTAGTATGCACTGAGAGGAGAGATTTGACCAGACTGATATTTACACAAAAGTGTCACTCTTTAGTATTTTTTATGAAAACAGCACACATATCTCACATTTCTTTCGCAGTTTTAGTCAAATTTTACTGCTTTACTACAGTAGATATCAGGAGTGCCTAAATTTAGTGTCCTAAATTCTAAACAGAGCTTGATTTAAAAAAAAAGGCTTTTAAAGTTTAATTTAAATATCAATCTATCTATTATTTTGTCATCCTGTATCTCTGTTATTTTCCTGTCTTGGTCTATTCTGTTCACACAACATCTATTGCATGTCTGTGCGAGGGATTCCTCCTCTGTTGCTCTGTTTTTTCCATGTTAAAGGGTTTTGGGGGGAAGTTTTTCCTTATTCAGAGGATGTTGTATTGCTGTACAGATTTTAAAACCCTCCTGAGGCAAGTCTGTGATTTGTGCTGTTGGGCTTTACAAATAAAACTTGACTTGACCAAATGTTTTGCTTCACTCAGCTGGAACAGACTGCAACAGGATATGAAAGTGGATTTCTTTGGCTGATTTGAAAGTTTTGACTGAGTCCACTGCCGACTGTGGTCAGATGTGAGTGAAGTGTTGATCTTACAGCTTGTTTTTTTTAATCCCTTATCATTGCCTTCAGATGTATTAACTGTTAAATTACTTCTGTTCTTATCCTTTACTGTGAATCTATTTGCTCATATTGAAGCACTCTGTATAAATAAAGGTTGAATGAATGAATCTGTTAAAGGTAATAAGAAAAGCCAAAACAATGAAAATAAATAGCAGCCAAACCGTTAACATGCAGAACGTAGCAGGTTTGTGTCATTTGTGCAAAAGTGCAGAATAACACTGAATTTACATTGATGCAACTTCCACGTCGCTGGTTTGTGTTGGAATCTTGTTGGTTATGTAAAGTGTAAACACTGGTCAAACACATCGACCTGGATGCTTCACAAACCCACAGAAACACGGACACATTTATCTCTTTGTGGTCCTTGAGCCTTTTATTGCAAAAACAGCCTCAAACCCTCCTGGAACAGCTGCAGCAGGTTTGAGCTGGAAGTTTATCCTGATAAGTGGTTTATATAAACACTGAAAATGAAGAGAGGAAAGACGTGTGTGTGTGTGTGTGTGTGAGTGTGTGTGTGTGTGTTTACAACAAGCTGTCATTGATTTCAAGGAAATTTTACAGATTATTTGACAAAAGAAGACCAATTCTATCAATAATAGAAAAATGATCAACTCAAGGATTAAATGAGACCAGATGTTTGAGACTTTATTTGCAAATTGAATCTGACAAATAAAATGTCTTCAGAATAGAATAGAATATACTTGAATGTCCTGTTGGGTTACAATAAATACAATACAATTGTTTTTATATGTACAATTGTTTGTTTTTGCTTGTTTATTTTTTTGTCTCGTTGTTTGTTGCTATGTGAAGTGCTATTTTAAAGTCATGTTTTGCTATTTTAGTTACTTTATATTTGAGGAAAACAAAAAAAAGATAAAATATTATCTTTAACAACACAATATACAATTCACAGATATTAACCACTAAATATATATAATGATAATTTCAGATGTAACGGACATGTAAGTGTGTCAGAGAGAGAAAGAGAAGAAAACATCAATAAAATATTTTTGTTGTCCTTATTTATTTTGTGTGTCTTATAAATATCTTCATTCAGACTCTGTTAATAAGTGATTTTCCTCATTAAAGCATCGATTTAATCACCTAGAACAACACAGATGTGTCTGTGATGATACGTCTGAACATTTATCTCGTCGGATTCGACTTGCAGACGATAAGTCAAACTTTCAGTTAATAAGTTAGTAAGTGTGTCAGCGAACGTGCACTCGACTGTAAAGTTACACAATAAAAGGTGGAGCGTATGTGCTGCTGCTATCTGTGCAGGGACGACAACATGCTGCACTGTTTGCATTTCCCAACACAAAGCTCCTTCATGCTGCCCACATAATTTACCTGATTGCTGGATATAGATCAACAGTTCAGTCACTGTGTGGTTTCATTTTCAGGTCACATTTTTAACATCTAACATCTATATTTTGTATATTTATACACTACGAACATTAGTTTCCTCATATTGAATCTTTGTGCTTCATAAACACTGCAGGACTGTGCTGTGTAGTTCAGTGTAGTGTTTACTGAGGGTTTCAGCTATGACTATGTCCTGCACTAACCCCCTTTTTTCTTTCTTATTGTGTGTGTTTTGTTTGTGTATATTAACTTTTGTGCACAGACTACAAACCAAATTCCCTCAGATAATCGAGTTAAATGGGTAAAATCACATGTGCTTAGAGAGAGATGTGTTAAAACTGTGTTAAATGTTTACACATCGATGTGAATGTCATTTTGACACAAATATTGTGCAATATTAATGCAGGAACTGTGTCAAGGTTACAAAGATGAGGAAACATGTGTAAATGAACACATTATGTTCTGTCCTTTGCTACAAACACTTAAAAACTAAACCTTAAATTAAACACACCATGTGCATGTTTATGTGTCATCTTTTCTTTTTTATTTCAGCCTTTTAATTTGATTATTTGAGCTGCAAAAAAAAGGTCCCACAGCTGGTTATTGAACCATAGATTTTATGTGATGTGCACTTTAACCATTAGGCCACAACAGTGTGTTATTACTCACCAGTTAATTCATTTCATCTCATGAAATATCACACAACATTTTTCAGTATTAATACAATTATTCAACAATACAAACTTTCACTACATTAAGCCACCTGGATGAGTCTGGGAGCAAGAAAAGCTCACATTAGCTGGAACATAAAGCACTACAGTACAGTAAATATGTACATTTTCAACACATTCCTTCTAAGAGTGAACTTCTGCCCCAAACGTGACTAAAAACCTGCTGTTTGTTCGGTAAACTGGACCAGATCTAAAGTCTGTCGGATTGCTGTTCGGTTCAACTAAGAAATAGTGACCCAAACTGAACCACAGACTTCAGACATCATGTATCTCCGTCTGTCCAGCTGCACAATTTCCCTGACCTAAATATTGTTTTAGGACAGATTCAAGCTATTGTGAACCAATCTTGAGAAACATTTGTAAGCTTTTATTACAGAAAAGAGATGACAGGAAACAAGTGAGAGAAAAATCCAACCAAAGGTCATTGACCGGACTCTAACTGGGGACTCTAACTGAAGACTTTGCCGTTCATGGCTGCCGCCTTAAGTTAAGTCTTAAGAGTTTAAAAAGATCTAAAATATACAATAATTATGTGTTTTGTCTTTTGTCCTTCCTGGAAAAAAATGTTACAAATCAATCTACACAGCTCGCCATGAACATTACAGTATATAAATGTGGGCTGATTCATTCACTTCCACAATGTTTCTCAGGTCATTAAAGATCTCTTCCAGACATGTTTTTATATACATAGTAATAAAAATACTCTTCTTTGTCTAATAATTTGTGTCTGGAATGTTTTTTTTCGACAAAAAAAGTTCAATTACTGCACTAAAAACGCCAGGCTGCAGCACGATTAGCTTCTATACTAGTTGTGATGTCACAAATCATGCTTTTGTAGGTAGGTACACGTGTTAAACTTTAAGGTTAACGCAGATAAACTTTCCTTCTTCAGCAGATGAATGTGAAAACAATCTCTGGGCATACATCATTCTGCACAGACATCAGAACGAAGAGACAACAAGAACAACACATTTTTGAGTGAAGGGGGACTTTAATGACCCTAAGCCTTCTCTGGCCCCCCTTCAGTCTAACATACCACTGGTTGCCTGGACTCAGTCTGCTGTCTGATGTGTGTATCTTGGCTGGATTGCCAGACAGTAGCATCACCATGGTAATCTGGACCGAGAGGAGAAAAACACCCTCATCTGGAGGGCAGAGAGAGACGGAGCTGTATGCATGACACTGTGTTTTAATGGCATTTATGAGGATTCAGTTTGGACACGTTTGATATATTGTCTGTGGACATGTTGTTGTAGTAAGATCTTTTTGTAGTTAAGGTGGACGAGATATTTGGTAGAATCGTCAAACATACAAGATCAATAAAGCTTTATAAAATAAGAATTGTTAGTAAGACCTGATGATGGTCTGATAACTGAAACATTTGTCTCGTCACGTTCTCACTTCAGCACTTTTTGCACCATTTAAGCATCTTTTGTAAATAATATATAATTTCCTTATTGTGGTCTCTTGGGTGTGTATTTGTATGAATTTTAAACAGTATAAAGATTTAATGTGCGTTCCAACACCCATGATACCAAACTATTTTGTATGCCAGAAGAAGATTTAGTATGTCCCAATACATAGTAGGGATGTGCAGAGAGCCCAGTATTTGTATTTGTATCTGTATTTGTTGAGGCAGCAAAATTATTTGTATTTGTATTCAAATAAAAGTGGAAGGAGGCTTAAAAATCCTGTTAAAATCAGTGTTCATGAATAAACTACCTTACAAAGGAGGTCCCCACACCAGGTCTTGAACTGGAGTCTCCCAGATCATAGACGACTGCACCGACTACTGAGATAAAACTTTACTCGTTGCCTCATAGCAGACAGACCTCTACCTATTTATACACCAATAACACAGAGACAGCACAGCATGTAACATGTAGGGAAGAACTTCAAAGGTGATTATTTCTTGGCACTTTTAATTTATTGCCCATTTGACATGTTTTTTTTCTTCACTAAAACAAATATTTTTTAAAATATCTGTATGAAACAAATATTCATAAAAAACTCTCTATTTGTGCTTTGCTGCATAACGTATTTGTATTCTGGCACACCCCTAATACATAGTCTGTCAAATGCAGTATGCCGAAAGTACCAGGATGTCCTACTACATTCAGTCGCGTTTTGCAGTATGTGAGCCAGCAAGCTTTTCTGGCCCACAATCCTCTGCACAGCGGAAGATACGTCACATCGACTGAGCCGCCGAGAGCACAGACCAATGACAGCACGTTGACAGCGCAATGACAGAAGCCACAATGGCAGATGAAGTGTTGTAAGCGTACTGCATGCAACAGTATGTACTTTGTAAAGGCAGCTGCACGTACATACTAAAAGTAAAAAGTATGTAATTTGGAACGCAGCATTATTTTTCAAAATGGATAATTTACTCCAAAGTATAGTTGTAGATATTAATAAAGGCCTTGATTTTAACTATTTTGCTTGATTTGACCTCTTCTCAAACTTTGACGTCACCTCGACTCTCCTGTTAGCTTTGCTGCACATTTTAGGGTGAGACAAATGAAACCTTTATCATTCTTCCTCGCACATGGACTCAGATGACCTCACATCATTCCCAGCATACACTGTAAGTCTGCACACTTTCAACCTGAGCACAGCTCTACTCAGCCAGAATAATCACCCTGGTTGTTCAGGGTGATTATTTTTGACAGGGTTTTACCCTTTTTTGGATATTTAATGTCCATTTTTTTATTATTTCTGGGGTCTTTTGTGAAAAAAACATCTAAAATGTCAACAAAACATGTTTAAAAAATGTCAAATATAGCTTAGAATAAGATCAACATTTGCATTGTTGTCAGATTCTGATGTTTTATTAAAATATGGGGCAGTGGTGGCCTAAAAGTCAGAGGTTAAAGAGGTGCTTGTGACCAGAGGGTTGCCGGTTCAGTCCCCCAGACCGGCAAGTTAAATCTGGGTGAAGAAAGTGAAGAAGCCCCTCCCTCATTACCACCACCGAGGTGCCCTTGAGCAAGGCCCTTAACCCTAACTGCTCCAGTAGAGCTGCTCAGCGGCCAGCAGATTAGACTGTGGTTGTACTGGGCAGCTTCCAGGTATGAATGTGTAACTGTGTGGATGTTATCAGGGCGTTCTTGGAAAACAGAACATTGCTCTCCAAGAAACTCCTCTGAATAAATAAAGATTAAGGAAAACGTTGGGTTATTCCAAATCCTGATTTAAAGATGAACCAACTGTTGGAGGAAAAAACCTGAGTAACTAAAGATCAGATGCCCCCTAGAGTTCAGAGACGGTTAGTCTCTTGACTGAAGAAACCAGGTAAATATACCTGCATACAGTTTACTGTGGTGATAATATGGTAATGAGGGACAGATGTAGGTTATAATTGTCTACACTCCAAGGTTACAGTATGTCTTCAAATGTCTTGTTTTATCTGAAACAAAGAGAAGTTTACTATGACGTGTGACAGTGAAATGCATCAAATCTTCTCATTTGAGAAGCTGGAACCAGCAGATGTTCAACATTTTTACTTTAAAAAAATTACTAAAACAATTATTCAATTACAAAAACAGTTTACAATTAATTTTCTGTCAACAGACTAATCGATGAATCGTTGCAGCTCTACATTTTACCTCGTAAGGCCCCAAATTTTTATTTTTTTTTAAATGATGCAATCTGAGGAGAAAACATCACTCTTTGGTTGAACAGACTGTAGCTTCATTTTCTGGGGTCATAAACCTCTAATGTAGCTGTGGTGGAAACTCAGTGACATTCTGTTATCTGTTTCAAAGACGGCACAGAGAAATAACTTCTGGTGTGTTGACTTATCTCTCTCCTCCCGTTGGCCTTATGTTGGATCAGGAATGATCGCCTTGTTCCAGTCATGCAAAACAAATACAGCTGAAGCTCCTCCATCACCAGCCTGTCTGCAGCTCTGTAGTTATCCCCTCGTTAGGCAAGGCAGACAAAAGAGATTCAAACTCGTACTAACAATTAATTCTTCTGTTTCATATAGTTTCCATAAAGGCTTGCGTGCTTTTCATACAGTAAAACATTAATTCTTGATGGTGGTTTTTTTGTGTGGCAGAGCAGAATCAGCACGTTGCCTTCAGGGTCACATGATAAAGATATAATGATTTAAACAATGTCTTAAGACATATGAAAATACTTTCTCTGAGAAAAGTATAATTCCATCAGCCTAAGAAGTACTGCCAATATTTTTAATTTAAAAAGTTACATTGCTGGACAGTCAAGTCAATTCTCAGAAAGTTTCCACTTCACATTTTTGTGTAAGTTAAGCATACTGGGCCTTGATTGGCTCCAAACTAGTATCGATGTCACAAATCATACTCATATCTATGCAACTCAGAAACTTTCCACTTTCAGCAGATGAATGTGAGAACAAACATTCTGCACAGTGAAGCTCAAACATCCAAGAAATGTGAGCTTTTTTTTTTTTATTTGAGTGGAGGGGAACTTTAAGTTAAATTTATATTTCTTTAATCATTTTACAACACATCAGAGCTTATAAAACCGTGCTTTTTCATTCACCACATGTTTCTGATTTCTGGTGTTGGGATGTTTCCAGAAAAGAACATATTCATGTGATTTTCATTTACACCTACGGCTTTATCGCTGTTACCCTCTAAATTTACACACCATGCAAAAACCTTAAGTGCCTCAGAGAATAGTTTAAATCAAAGTCTTTTTATCTCTGGAAAATCTACATTTTTTTTTAAAATCAGCTGATGGCAAAAGGCAGTTAAACTCGATAATTATTTTCTATTCTGTGCTTTTCTGCGTGACTCTCTGAATCTTTCCACTGATCTTATCTTCCACTTATCTTATTCTCACCCACTAAAACACATAATCATCACACTGATTTATTGCATCCAAAACAAAACCCTAAACAAAGTGTTATAATGTCCCAAAATATCGATAGAGCTACTCCTGCATTCCTGTGGTATCATGAACAATAGATTCTCCTGTGCAAACTGTGATGGAGGAGATGGGGGAGGAGGAGGAGGAGGGGGAGGAGGAGGAGGGGGGAGAAGATGAGAGGCAGGCGGTTCTAGTGACATCACTAGCACCGCACCCCTTTTGGATTATAAATGCAGCATGGATGCCTTCACAAAGCCCTTTCCAAACTCAGAAGGACGCCGTAGCTGATAGAAGAGGGCCGGTCACTGCTGCAATAACCATGGCACCAGCAAAGAAAGTAAGTCTGCACAACAAGATGAGAAAATAATTGGTTTTAACTTTAATGTGCACAAAAAACCGCAAAATATTTAGTTGAACTTTGGCTGCATTTTGCTCACTTGTGTGCGAAAGGAAGTTTTTGCAGACTGTCAATCACCAAATGTGACAAACTTGTGTGCGTTTCTGTGTTTGACTTGCTTGTTGCACGCCTGCATTACGCGCAGGGCATTTTGGAGCGTCTGGATGCAGGAGAGGTCGTTATCGGGGACGGAGGCTTTGTCTTCGCCCTGGAGAAGAGAGGTTATGTGAAAGCAGGACCGTGGACTCCTGAAGCTGCTGCCGAGCACCCTGAAGCCGGTACTGCTCCTTTCCCTTCTTCTTTTAAGCGTAATATTTCATAACGTGCATCCATTGGTGAGCGCTTCCTGACCTGTTCATGCAGTTTTTGCGCCTGATGAAATGTTCAATGGGCTGTTTGGTTTGTTTCAGTGCGGCAGCTGCACCGGGAGTTCCTGAGGGCAGGCGCCAATGTCATGCAGACATTCACTTTCTACGCAAGCGATGATAAGCTGGTGAACAGAGGCAACACTCAGCGCTTCACTGTGAGTACCGTTTTAATCTATGTGGCTACAGCAGCTGCTCACAAGTCTCATGGTGATGGCAACTTGGCAGCAGGTTTTGGCAAAAACTCAACTGCAAAAGATGGAAGCAGACACTTCATGTTCTGCATTGATGTGAAAATTTGATCCCACTTTCTTTCTCTTTTTGACCTGCAGGGGCAACAAATAAACGAAGCAGCCTGTGACCTGGCCAGGCAGGTGGCTAATGAAGGTGATGCTTTGGTGGCAGGTGGCGTCTCCCAGACCCCCTCTTACCTCAGCTGCAAGAGTGAGAATGATGTGAAGGCCATCTTCAAGAAGCAGATGGATGTCTTTGTCCAGAAGAATGTGGACTTCCTGATTGCAGAGGTATGTTGTCAACACTAGAGATGCAATGTTAGGGTGACTTTTTTTAAGCAAATGTGCCAAACATTTGCAGTTTTCAGCTTCTTGAAAGTGATAAATTCTGTTCTTTGTGGCATCCGTGGACTGTTTGGACAAAAGACTTTTTAAGGCAACACCATTGACTCTGGGAAACTATAACGGGCACTTTTGCATATTTTTGCATGGGTAAATTTAATTGATGTGGCCCCAGTCAACACAACTTTTTTCCTCCTGTAGTAAAGCTGCTGTTTGGGATGAGATCAAACAGCTGACAATTAAAGGGATTCTCCACCAATTTATTAATTTACTACCATCAAGGTTGGAGATGAACTCATTTAAAAACGGTCAAAATCAAAGCAGTTGAGATATTCTGGCTTTTAGTCTTTTGTTTGGGCAAAACTTCATAGAAGTTGGATCCTACATCTCCCATAATGCAACCAATAACATATATTCATTCGACTTTCCCTCCCTGATAAATATACACTTACAAACTCCACACACTTCGTAATCATTTTAAGTCTCCAAGCTGAGATAACCGACATCATCAGAGTAAATCTTAATAAAACTTCTTCAATGCCACAGAAGATATTTATACAGTTGTTTTCACAGGCTGACTGGTTTCCCCCATGACTAGTAAACTGACCATATATGTAAAATTGGTGGAGTATCCCTTTTTTTTTTTTTTATTTTATTTTCTCAAGCCAAAGAAGGAGACACCTGTTGTACTCGCTCAGACTCCAGGTAACTGCGGTCATGATATCTACTATAGGTGGGAACAGACAGCGGTTATAATCAGCATTTCAACATGATGCACATGCTGCAAAATTACAATCATTTGAAGTGTTCTCTCTTAATTACTTTACGAGGACATGCAGAGCTGCATTAGATCACTGCCACATGTATCAGTAAACTATTCATACCCTTTCAAACACTTCGTTATACATACATGTTTCGACAAAGATGAACCAAACCTGGTCAGTGCTGATCCTTCATCTACTGGACACTTGGGGGCAGCAGACACAACATTGATATCATCCAGTTACCTATTTATACATCAAGTCCATATAGAGTGATATGCATTCATTTGGAGTCATGTTTCTGGACAGCTGGTGAATGCTAGTCTAATATTCACCTGTTTTAGCTCAGTTTTGGTGTCCACTACCTCCTGAAGGAAATATCTGCCTCTTAAGATGCTCAGTGCTGCACTTTGTTCACCAGATAGTCTCTAACTTTGTCTGTCTGCAGTTTGGTGCTGAGCAGGTAGCAAACAAGTGGGGTTTTTTAAAGTTTTGTTTTGGGTTTTTTTTTTTTAAACGATTGTTAGAGCCTTTTTCAAAAATTTTGATTTTTTTTTTTTTTCTAATCAAACAGCTGCCTGCTCGGTCTGAAAACGACCCTGAGAGCGGCGAGAATTAATCAAAACTGTAAAGTCTGGGGCCATAAATCAATGAGTTGAAAGCTGCCATAAATCTACATAGAGCTGAGTTGTGGGTTCATTACTACTAGCGACTCCTTTTACATTGAATATCGTAATTTGACTCGTCGTCGTCATAAAAAAAATATTGCTTATAGCAGGAAATGAGGCTGAACTCTGACATTCTGGAAAATATTGCTTGTTTGTCCACCAGTGTCAATTTATTTTTCTTACTTTGCAATTAATAATGTGAATACAAAAATAGCTGTTGCAGCTTAAAATAAAATTAATAATTACATTATACTGATGTTAACCTGATTTATTTTTGTGTTTTCTTGCAGTACTTTGAGCATGTGGAAGAGGCTGAGTGGGCAGTCCAGGTTCTGAAGACCTCCGGCAAGCCTGTGGCTGCAACTATGTGTATCGGACCTGAGGGAGACCTGAACGGAGTCAGCCCTGGAGACTGTGCTGTGAAACTGGTCAAAGCTGGTATGAAACTTTCAATTTACTGTATGTGAATTCCTATAACACTTTTTTTTCCTAAAAAGTCACATCCTATAATGGTTGCACAGCCTCTCACTTGAGCATTGCATCATGATGGGAACTGTGGAGAAACTGGGGTGAAGCCTGGTATTCGCAGATATGACTGAAGCAATATCAACCTCACAGACAAACAAATGGCTGCTTCTTCCAAAGTCTTATGATCCCAGAATGCACGGACAGATAATTTTCATATCTTCTATTCAGTTTTCATACACGTACAATATGAGGAAATTATTTGCACTTAAAGGGACACTCCAGCACTTCCATCGATGCAGTAGAGGCCGAGAGATCCTGATTTTTAGACCCTAGTATGAAGCTCCAAAAAAGCTGGATCCTACATTTCCCATAATGCAGTGCTGTAGGATCTTTTCATTTCTACCTGATAAGCCCACATCTTTCAGACTCCAGGAACCCCGTTTGTAACACAAGCTTTCTGTAGCTCAAACTGAAATAACTCTGATGTGTAAATTGGAATTTCCTTTTTAAAATATGACTTTGGCGCCATCCTGTGGTAGTATTGCTGCGCTTTCATCTCTCTGTGTGTGGCCAGCTGGTAACACAACACGAATGGGCTGAAAACAACAGAAACACTACACCAATTTAGAGCTGCAGTGATTAGTCAACCAACAGAAAATTAATCGCCAATTTTTTTTTTTTTTTTTCTTAAAGAGGAAATGCTAAAAAATTCTCTGGTTCCAGCTTCTTAAATGTGAATATTTGCTGGTTTCTTTGCATCTTTGGTTTTGGGAAAAGATGATCACTATTTTCTGACAAAAGTTAGTTGCGTCCATACACCAGTTTTCACTGAAACTTTTACCATCAGCATAATTTAAAAGATTGCTTAATTACAATTTTTTTTACTTTACATTTGCTCGTATGAGTGTCCCAAGTCAGGTTCACCAAATTCTCAACTGCAAAAATGTTGTAAATTGCTCGTTTCAGGCTGATGAATGTCACCTGTTCATGAGGAGGTGTGTGTTTTATAAGATTTGATCATTAGCATAATGAACGCCCCTAAAACTGCAACATAAGGCTACATGTCCTGCTCTGTTTGTGGGCAAGTTTCATTCACACAAAGTGAGAATAAAAGAGGAATTTCAGAAGAGCTCCAGATCCTGCTTTTGTAAATCAGCTAACAAAAACATAACAATTATCAGTCTCAGTAGACATAATAGGTGACTCAAACAAAAAGACAATAATACAGCTGCCAATGACGCATCAGAGCGGTGCTTAACTGTGACAGAAATAAAGAGAGAATATATTGACATGAAGTTAAACGCTTAAAAAATGTTTCTAAAAGCAAAGCGCTCCGTGACTAATATAAGAGGCTGCAACAGAAGAAGATACTGAACGGAGACCGTCGGAAACACCCTGCAGCTGTTTACAACAACCACTGTAATGTTGCTGTGCCAAAACATACCAAAAAAATCCAAATACATAAACCATGGCGATCATAATATGGTGAACAGAATATTCAAGTTTGTTTTAGTTGGTTGAACTCCAAGTTCATTCCTCATAATTTTGATGTCCATTGGTGAAGAAAGGCAGACTTACTTTTCATGACTCGTACAAAAGGTCTAGACTTATAAATATTGTTTGTACCAAAGAGAAAATTTGGTGAATACCAGTTAAGACCGAATCTAGTCATTCATGTGGTTTTTGCATGAGACCCGCTGTGGCTTTAACGTTGCCTAAATAACATTCTCAAACCCTGATTCAAGTTTTCATGTCTTTGTCCTCTTTTGTAGGAGCTCAGATTGTCGGCATTAACTGCCACTTTGACCCCGAGATGTGCGTGAACACTGTGAAGATGATGAAGGAGGGAGTGGAGAAGGCAGGACTGAAGGCTCACTACATGACCCAGCCGCTGGCTTACCACACTCCTGACTGCAACCGCCAGGGATTCATTGACCTGCCAGAGTTCCCTTTCGGTATGTGTGTGTGTGTATATACACGCTCCGTCCAAATGTTGACATGGTAGAAAACTGAGATCATAACACAAAGTCACGTATAACTTTTCAAACAGGTCTGGAGCCGAGGATCCTGAGCCGATGGGACATGCAGAAATACGCCCGGGAAGCGTACAATGCTGGCATTCGTTATATTGGAGGCTGCTGTGGATTTGAACCTTATCACGTCCGTGCCCTGGCTGAAGAGCTGGCACCTGAGAGGGGTTTCCTGCCTACTGGTTCTGAGAAGCACGGCTGCTGGGGAAGTGGCCTGGAGATGCATACAAAGCCCTGGGTCAGAGCCAGGTACCGATCCGTCTTTCTCCTCGCCTTTTTTCTGTCAAAATGCCACCAGTTTTTTTTTTTTTTAACTTATTCCCTTATTTCTTTTTTTAGGGCCCGTCGTGACTACTGGGAGAAGCTGAAGCCTGCGTCCGGTCGTCCCTTCTGCCCCTCCATGTCCACTCCTGACGGCTGGGGTGTCACCAAAGGCCACGCTGACCTGATGCAGCAGAAGGAGGCCACCTCCCCGGAGCAGCTGAAGGTGCTCTTTGACAAGGCCAACAAGGGCCACTAAGCTCCCCTCTGAGATGCTGACAGGTGGCGTGTGAGAAGGCATACTCACACATTCCCTTAAGTTTACATACCAAAAAGATTACTTACCAAAAAGATTATGCTGAAGTTCTTTGTCTTTTTAGGATCTTTTTTTTTTTTTTACTGTGTAGAAGACTGATATCATATGCTGACAATGTAAGTTTCCAGCCTTACAACAAGCCTTGAGTGCCTGATTCAGTCAGATTATCACATCTTTGAGCCTTATGAAATTACTGTGACTAAAAAAAACTCCTTTAACACTCCAAAACTGCCTGAATTGTGTCTAACAAAAGAATTAATTCATGTGTAGCAATAAATTTCCAACTAAACAAACAAAGTGTATGTTGTGTCCTTTTATAGATGGTTGTAATTTTAAGAGTACTCCACCAATCTTGCATTGTACTCCTATAACGCTGACAGACTCAACAATGGACAATTTGTTTGTTTTTCAGTTGTTTTTTTTCCAATTCGTTGATTTACAACAGTTTGGTCATCCTTGCATTATGATATTATGCAAATCTTGGAAGCTAAATCAAATTGTGATTGTGTAAGATATCAAAAGTTAAACTGTATATGCAGAACATTGACAATAGGAGGTCTGTAACAAACAGCAAATGATTTTAAAAGTTCAGTATGCAGAATGTAGTGGAACGGACAAAAATAAGTGTTTTAATTGTAGTATAATCACCTGAAAATAAGAAACATTATTATAATTATACTTCTATCACAGGTGCATCAGGTTAATTTCAATCAACACATCTAAACCTGTCCCAAACTGTTAATTAATAAACACTGCATGTTTATCCATAGTGATTTCAATTATCGATTTTCAGTATAAATAAATTTAGATCTCATGTCAGCCATATCTTAGCCATATCTGGTAGCCCTTTAAGGTCTTGCTTACCTTAAAGGGCTACCAGAAGACCTCAGAGATGAGCACAAGCAAGGAACTTTGGTTGGAGTGAATAAAAATACAAACCAGTTTTATTTGGTTTTTACAAAAATGAGTTTTACAAAATGTATAAAGTAAAATACAAAAAAACCCTCTAAGATTTATAGAAGACAAAAAGGCCTTAGAGGCAAAAAAAAGAGCAACAAAGGGCAAAAGGCAGAAAAAGCCTCGAGACCTCTCTGGCCTCCACTTTTATATCATTTGTCTTGAAGCATCTACATCTAAAAATCCATATATGGTCACCAACCAGAACATCAGCAAACTATTGGATAATTATTGTTAGCGTTGCGCAACACAATTCTTGGAACTGTAACAAATTAAGATATTTTTTAACATTTCAAGACTTCACGTTTAAAGGTCAAGGATGTAGAGTATCTGTCAGGTGCAGAAACCACAGCTCAGTTTGCAGGCTACCGGCTTCCTGCTGATCTTAGCAGGAGTGTTAACTTGCACTTGCACAAAAGTTTAGTTACAATTCAGCTCAACTGACAAAATCTTCCATCATGTATTACTTAATTGTCAATTTTCATTGAATCTTTGCATATAATTATTTTAGAGGTAGGTTTGGGTGGAGTATGTCTCGGGCGTACTATGGTAAAACCCTTAACAGTGTTTTTCGTGAGTTTCGCAGCCACTGTAGATTTTCCTACATACTTGCAGGGAGAGGGGTATTCAGTTGGTTACAATCTGCAATCTCACCACTAGATGCCACTAAATCCTACACACTGCACTTAACAGATATTCGGGTTTCAAAGCAAGTTTTGTTCTATAGCTCTGTTTTTGTCAGTCTTCCCATGTCAAGTGACACGAGATCGAAATGAACTGAAGCAACTACACACACTAAAATCCACTCCAACACCACCACTCCTCCCCTCCACCAAAATATAAACTAAACAAACACATACAAATGCTAAAAACTGATACAGCAGAGCCAGATACGTCATCATTTTTATCACATGAATTCTTGCTTGCCAAAACCTGCTGCCTACATCACCCACAATGCAACTCTACTCAGTTCACTCAACCGCACAGATTCAGGTGTAATATACCAGTAGCGGCTAATGTGACCTGGAGCTGCGAGCCTACAGCAGCGGTGAGGAGCGGGCTACAGAGGTCTGCTAACCTCACCCCTTTCTAATTCCACACCTCCAGATTTATGTCATTTTAAATCTTGTAGTCCTCAGCCAACGCTGACTCAAATGACATCACTTGAGGCAATTTATCAAATTTCAAAAGACATTATACTACTTATCACATGCAGTAGTACTTCCTTAAGACCTGTAAATAGACTTTAATGTGTAAAATTTATGGAGTTCCCCTTTAATAGGTTGCCATATCATAATGTAAAATACATAGCATACTGTAAATCCTAAGAGAAGCAAATTAAAATGAAATTAAACATACCACCAGTAGCAATTTTATCAAGGACTCAGAGTAAAAAAGAAAGACACAATATAATACAGTATGTGCATAAGACATTTGCTGTTTTGGATAATAGAGCAAGACAGATGTACGATACGATATGATACGATACGATACGATATGAAATATTTTATTAATAACCCAGGGGGGAAACTGAGTGCCACCATACAAATAGGACAAAAATCGGGTAGGACAATAAACAACAGGTACAATAAACAACAAGTGACATTAACAACAAGTAAAAAGGCAATCACATCTCAAGGCAGTACAATATAGGAGGAAAGCACAGCACCATAATAAATAAATAGTGTAAACATCAATGTGGCTGTATGACACAACATCAACATATTGATGGACCCCAATATTACCACAATCCTCAATACATCTGTCAACATAGTCCTCAACATCGTCTGATAATCAACATCAATGGTGACTATCAACGACAATGTCCATTAAACACTGCTGCCATCACTTCTAATGAAGAGTATGAAGGTTTTGATCCAGTAGGTGATTTTTCAGATTAGCTCCTCTGGTTGAAGGTGTGTTTATTACTGAAATGTTTTATTAGAGTCGTAAGCCTTTATGGACTGAGGCTGAAAACCAAATATGAACATTGGTAGTTCCTTTATTTCAGTACCAGAGAACAACTATTATAGCTATGATTTACTTGAGTGTGTGTGTGTTGTTTTTATGCTGGTGGTCCAATGGGGATTTTGATTTCCTGTGTTTATTCAGCAAAAGTATTGTGTGCACACACAGCAGTGGAAATGTTGGGATGTGGTATTACCCTACCGGATATAACCCATGGCCTTCACCCAGAGAACTATATTCATTTAAAAGCTTTCCAAGTTGTCTTTCAACACCCTTTGCAACTCATGTGAACTGCAGCCAGAGGTCCCAAACCAAAGGCAGGAAACACATTTATAGTTACAGTTGTTGTTGTTTGCTAACATCAAAACTAATTTAGTGTTTCTTTAATGCTTTTTTTTCAAATCTTAGGATTGAAAATTGCAAGTTGTCTTGGAGACTTGCAACTACCATAATATCTGCATTAGTCTCCTACCAACAAAGGCACAAACTTTAATGAAAATACTTCTATATACTTGTAATACTTCTATCTATAGAACAATAAGTCAGCTCACACGTGCCAAGCCTTGTTTTATATTTTTGAACCAACATTTCCTGACTGATGAGTCTGCTAACTAACCGTCAACAACAAAAAAAAGACACACTGCTCTGCAGGCATAAAAATAAATCTGGAGAAAACAGCACCTAATTTACTCTTCCACTGTGAACAGACTGTCTTTTGAAGGTTTCTGTTTGTTCTACTTTAGAAAATGTGCAAAAGGTCACATGATAGAAGAAGATACTGGTGCAAGGGAGCCACTAGGAGTTTTTTAAATGAGATAAAAAGCATACAAACAACAGCAACAACACAGCCCTGTAAATAATTATAGATACACAACCCGTTCTCATTAGAATACCAATACTCTAATGAGAGATATACGTATCAGGATATCATGTTGGAACCAACTAATAAAGGGTCCATTGTGCATTTTGGGTAAGTATCTGTAGTTTAAGAAACACTGTTCTAACTCATTAGTCTCCAACCTATAAACAACAATTTTGTGCTTTGACATGTCATAAAACCTTCAATTCCTGTGTGAACTACATTCCTTCTTGTTCCTACAGTTGGATGTTTGAGCTTTAACATTTATATAAATCTTAAATCATGTCTGGAGGGGATCTTTAAAGATACACTTTAACTGGGAATTTGCCTCCTAAACAAGTCTAAGTGCTTTTTATTTGTACAATTATTTTAACACTGTTGAACCAGACAGCAGAACTCTTGACTCTGGTCATTTTAAAAACATTGCTGTTGCTTTAAATTGTAAGACTGTGCAATAACAAGCAATAATAGTAGGGATCTGCTGGAGGTTAAAGGGTGAATAACAGACAAAAGAGGAAGAAAATGTAGAAAATAAATAACTAAAATGCATAGATAAAACAAAAAGGTTCATCAGTTAAGACAATTATCTTTTACAATTTACTAATTAAGAGTCTTTGGGGGGTGGTGCTGAATGTTTTAACGGACTGTTGCAATTCATCTATGAACATTTAATATCAATAAAGATTCAAATTGGCTTTTGTTTTTGTTACATTTTGCTGAAACACTAAACATTTGTGATATTATAGTGTTTTTGTTTTGAGCTGCAGACATAAAAACCAAATCAAACATCTGTATATAGTAATAAAGACTAAACAGTCACTCAATATCTTTTTTTCATCTAATCTATTGGATAACATCAATAAAGTAGTTTGAAACTAGTTTTGTATATAAACACTCATCTTTTGTCCCAGTTGACTTTCCTTACAGCATCCGGTCGTCGTCACGTTCTCTGCGCGCTTGCGTCATGGATTTTCCCACGTGCAGATGTTTATGCTCCTCGTGCACGTCTGCGGGAGAGACGAGACAGAGAGAACAAAGGGAGGCGGGAGGCAAAATGACAAATGTGTTGATTAACAACATTAAGTTACTGAATGAGAAAACTAATTAACGAGGACTTAATGTCTGGTTTGGTTTAATGAGCCTCCAATTAAAGGGACTATTATGATGCCTTCAGGTCGCCTGGTAAAAGACGCATATGGGCACTATTTTCTTTTATTATGAGCATTATTCTCTTACAGAAACTAGTATACTATTATATAATATAGTATGAATAGTTTTGTCTATGGAATGTCAGAAAATTGTGACCAGTTATAATCTCTTAGAGCTCATGGTGACGACTTCAAATGTCTTGTTTTGTCTGATTAACGGTGCAAAATCCACAGATATTCAGTTTACTGTCATGTATGACAAAGAAAAGTCTCAAATCATCACATCTGAGAAGCTGAAACCAACAAAAATTCGCAATTTTTGCTTAAAAAATATTAATTACATTAATTTATTCATCATTTTGTCTGGTGACCCTTTGGAGAGGCCTGATCCCTAGGTTGGGAACCATTTGACTAAACTAGCTAACTGTATATAAAGTAACTAGCTGCACTTGATGCTTCAGTATTAAAAATGTACTCTATTATACTTATTTAATGCAGACTGAGTACTTTTACTTTTATTATTTCAAATAGATGTATCTGATAATACTTCTGTGCTTTTACTTAAGTAGGATTATAAATGCAGGACTCTTACTTGTAATGGAGTATTTCTACATTGTGATATTGCTACTTTTACTAAAGGATCTGAGTACCACTACACAGAGCCAAAGTTGACGTTGAAATTTCTCAGTCCAAAAAATATATGCAGTTCACTGTTAAAGAAGACTAAGGATGCCAGCAAATAAGCAAATAATCTAATGATGTCATATATAATATATTAGTCAGGGGGACGAGATGAGTTTCTTTTGCCATTTTGCTGCGAATACTTGTGTATTTTTACTTGTTTACGATTTTTCATGCAAGATTTTTACTTGTAATGAAGTGTTTTTACATTGCTGTGTTGGTACTTTTACTGAAGTTAAAAATCTGACCACTTTTTCCACCACTGCCTGCTGTGAAATAACAGTAAACGTTTGCAATAACAATATAAATGTGTCACAGAATTTAATGCAACACGTGTTTAACTAGAATGAACTATTTTCATCACAGAACGTGAACGCAACATTTAAATCCCTCCCCGGATTTGACAACACGCACGCACCTTCTGCTTGTAAACAGAAGCTCACACGTGACGCTGAGAGCCCGAGCCGAGTCGCGCGACCGTCCGTCCGCATTGTCTGCGAGCGGACAAAGAGCGACACCGCGAGCTTCTCTTGAGCGCGAGGTGAGCTGGGCAGGTGTCATGACAACCGTCGTTATGAAGACGTTTATATCGCAGTTCGCTTCAACTTCTTCGTGTCTGAATCCCGAATCCGACCGTTTGATGGGAAAACGACGCTAGCTGCGTTTTTCGGCCGCTCGCACACAGCTGGCAGCGGCTAAACAAAGCTGGAAAAGCCTTTGTTACACCTTTTATAACGGCTAATCCCTTCAGCTACGCTAATTTTTTTACTTTTATAGCTAGCTTCTAACGTTAGGCATCGTCAGCTAACGGTAGATAGCCGTTAGCCTCGACATCACATCAGAAGCTTTTTTTTTTTTGCTAACGTTTATCTGTTCTTTTTTTTACTGGCTGGATGAGATGTCATTCACCATGGAGGATAACTTGGAGTCCGGATGGGTGTCTGTTCGACCTAAAGTCTTCGACGAAAAAGAGAGGCATAAATTTGTTTTCATCGTGGCCTGGAACGACATCGAGGGAAAGTTCGCCATAACCTGCCACAACAGGACGGTGCAGAGACGGAGCACTTTTCTGGACCCGCTGCTCGACTGTAACCCCGCCGTCGGCGCCTCCGTGGCGGAAACACAAACAAAACGTACCGTCGTGTTGAAGACGGATGAAGCGTGCCAAGCCGGTAAAGTTAGACCGAACTGTGTCCCCAAAGGAAAGCCGTCAACAAAGGCTGTTGTTGGGGAGAAGAAGTCAAAAATATCCGACGGCTCCTGGGATGTAGTGACACCCAGAGTGATGGATATCGACTTCCTGGACGCCGTGGATGTTTATGATGATGCAGACGCTGGGGACAGTGATAGCAGCGGCCGAGAGGACTTCAGCTGGGCCGGGCTGTTTTCCTTCCAGGACCTGAGGGCAGCCCACCTGCAGCTCTGCGCCGTCAACTCGGACCTGGAGCCGTGTTTACCGTCGTTCCCGGAGGAGCAATCCGGCGTGTGGTCGGTGCTGTTCGGTGCCCCAGGGGTGTCGCAGCGGGAGACGGACACCCTGTGCTACCAGCTGCAGGTGTACCTCGGCCATGCATTGGACACCTGCGGCTGGAAGATCCTCTCTCAGGTGCTTTTCTCCGAAAGCGACGACACCGAGGAGTACTACGAGAGCCTGAGTGAGCTGCGACAGAAAGGATACGAAGATGCGCTGGAGAGAGCCAAAAGACGCATGCAAGAGGTGAATAACTATTCTATAACAACACAAGATATGAAAAGACGGGTTCACGTATTTCCAAGTCTGTCTTAAATCAACAGTCAGGTGCCCAAATGAACATTGAAATAGGTTTTTCTTTCCATAATCATTCCTCCTGTTAATACTGACCATTAGAAGATCTCTTCACATGCACACTGAAATGTATTTAAAAGTTATCTGAAGCTAATATGAAGCATCAGCTGTCCAAATGAGTCAAATCAAGTAGATATCTTAAAACGTTACAGTCGTTTTAGTGCCAAAGTCCCTCTCTTTGTTCCTTCTTTACTTTCACTGCAGCTCAACAGGAAAACACTGTCTGAGGAAACACAAAGAGGGAATTTGATCCTAAAAAGACTGCAAATGTAGCAGATATCCACTTGATATGACTAACTCAGACTGCTGAAGCCTCATATAAGCTTCAGATAAACTTTTAAATGCATTTTTGTACAAAATGACTGTGTGGAAACACACTGTGCGGATTTTGGCTTCCATCACCTACATTTAAAGCACATTTGAAGTGGATCTTTTAATAGCCAGTATGAACAGGAAGAGTGATTACAGCGAGGAAAACTCTCTCAGTGTTCGTACTGACACGTGACTGTTGTTTTAAGACAGACTTGAAAAAGCGTAAACCTATCCTTTAATCTTAGCCTTATATTACATGGAAAGGCTTTTTTTTTTAAAACCACAAACTGATGAAATCCCATACGGCATGCAGTTTTCAGAGCATAATTGTGCCTCATGGTCTGCTCATTCTCCTCCTCTTCCTTTGTCCCCACCTGTGATCTACCATCTGTTGCTGCACGTTCATGGGCTTGAAATATGATCCGGTCTGGCCAGACACCAAACCCCAGTTGGCTGAGCAGTTGAAGGGAGTTACGTAGAAACACAGCAGAACAATTAAGAGGTGGAGTCACAGAAATGATGTGTCACCACAGCTGTTGAGATTGTTTCAGCTTTCTCCAAGACAGCTGAAGACTTTATAATTAGCTCAACAAGCACACGAGAAGCTGTCGTGTATTTTCATTCATCTGTGTGGCATATTACCTAGTTTTTTTTTTTAGAGAAAATCCAGCTAGAGCAAGCAAGATACTCCTGCAAAGTCTAGATAAAACGATGGTCATGATCATAGTCACCCTGCGAGTTTGAGATGAGACAAAGCCCCGGGCGAAGTCTTTCACCTCATCTGTTGTTTTGTTCAGCTGATTGACACACAAAGCACAAACAGCTGGGTTTGGGCCAAGCAGGAAGAAATTACTTAATCTCAAAATATCTCACTAGTTTATATGTGACAGAGCTAATCTATATCTACTGCTACTCATTTAAAATGACAGAGATGATCACATAGTTTTGGCCTAATCTAGTGTACAAAATGTAGGTGGATGTTATATCAGTGGTGAGTTTTCTTGATTTCCTGCTGCAAGTACTGACTGTACACTTATCAAACTGAGTGGTAAATAATATGTGTAGCTGGTAAAATCTGTAAAAAAACAAGGGTGCACAAGGGTGGTAACAGAGATCAATTTATGTGTCTTACTGCATGTCAGGAGGGTACGATGGTGCTAAAAATGGCCCAAATTATAGACAGCAGTAGAGCTGAAGCTATTATTAGAGCGACCTGTGGGTCTGGACCTCTACAATGTGTCACAAGATGATTGCACAGGTAGGAAATGAGAAAAAATGTAATTCTGATGCATGAAATTATGTCCCTTTTTATCTTTATTGCAAAATACAGTGGCTTTACCTCCTCATGCCTACGAAAAGTATTCAAATTAAAAAATCTGAGAAGTAGAAAATCCCTATTTGATTGAACTGCTTATAATTTACCCCAAGGACACCTCGCTATGTCCATCATATTTTACAGTGGGTCGGTGTATGGTATAGACATGCAGCTAGTGAAGAGGGGTCACAAGGGGACATTTCTTTATATTCAGAGGTCACGAGCAGAAAAAAGTTTGGGAACCACTGGATGACACAATTGAGAGAAAATTAATCAGTAACTATTTTGATAATCGGTTAATCGTTTGTCATTTTTAAAGCGAAAACGTCAAACATTCTCTGCTTCCAGATGTTAAATGTGAGGATTACTCACACTTACTTTTTATCCTTGTAAATTGAATATCTTTGTGTTTTCGACTGTTGGTTTGACAGAACAATTAGCTTAAAGACGTCATCTTTGGATCTGGGAAATTTTTGTTTTTTAAACATTTTACATGCGGACTCAACGATTTGTTGATTAATCATGAAAAAAAACGAATCTATAAATATAAATAATCGTTAGTTGCAGCCCTCGAAAGCGGCAGAGACAAAAGTGTCTTCATATGTTCTGACGTGTAGTTGTTTGTGAAATGTGTTTTTAATATTTTGTCCAACATATTTACATATATGGAAGAACACAAAATTAGAAACACATCACAGTATAATGCAAACCAGCTCAACCCCCCAAACAGTACTGCCTCAAACCATAAAGACTAATCAACAGCAGTCTGACACAGTGTCAACAACAACAAAGGTAGTATTCCTTACAGGACTTTTTTTATTGGATTGCACGTGCTTCCTTGATAAACTCTGAATGGAGGTAATATAATAAACAGAGTGCTGACTGGGTCCCAGTAATCAGGAAGCCGTAGTCCAGATTTAACAGCCTGTTGAGAGAGGAAGAAAAAAAGGACACGTTTTACTTTTTTCCGAGTAAATCGAGAGTTTTACTGTATTTGACCTTTTGAGATACAGCGATGTAGTTTAATCTAATGTACCTCACTCATCTCATCCCTAACGGTTGCTAAAATGAAGACGAGACTCCAGACTGAGATTAAAATATAATCTGATTAGAAGAAAGTACAAGAAGAGGATTACTTTAAGTTGCTCACTGGCCTTGGAAGAAGTGCCCATTAGTAATCATTAGTTATGATTAGTTGGTTAATCGATTAGTCGTTTGACAGATTCATCTTTTTACGCAAAAATGCCAAATATTTGCTGCTTTCAGCTTCTCAAATGTGACGATTTTATGCTTTTCTTTGTCATACACAACAGTAAACTCAGTATCTTTGGGTTTTGGACTGTTGGTTGGACAAAAACAGACATTTGAAGACGTCACTATTTTCAGACATTTTATGGACAAAACGATCAATGGAGAAAACAATCGGCAGATGAATTGATAATGAAAATAATCATTAGTTGCAGCTCTACTGTCAAACATCCTCCCTGTATACTGGTGATGGTGTTTCTGGGACCTCTGCTGTGGTTGTGTGGTGTGTACGGAGCAGCTGGAGACTGAAAATCGCTGCTTACTCTTATCACAACTATGCAGCCCAAATCTCAACACTGTTTGTGATGATAACTCAGCTAAATATGCAAAAGCATCGACTCGTGGTAAACACTGCACAGATGTAGGCCATCCGTCTGTCAAACATTGACCAGAGACTTGCAGTTTTTCCTGATCTGTGGCTTGTTAAACAAAATTGGACTGACAGCTTGTCCACAGTAAACCTGACACGTTGCAAACTAGTAATTACACTTGAATGGCTCCGCTGAGCTCTTTGTAGTTGTTCTCGGGTAATGATGATGTAATTCAAATGAAAACTGATGAAACAGTTGAACGTGCTAAAAGATAAACCTAGCATCTACAATTTCCTAGTGCAACATAAAGCCTGCAACTAACAATTGTTTTCATTAGCTATTAATCAGCTGATTATTTCCTCAATGAATCCATCATGTGATCAAATAAATGTCCACAAGTTTATCATAAATTCATCACAAGTTCCCAGAACTCAAGTTGACATATTTAAATATCTGTTTTTGTGCGAACCAACAGTTTCAAAGCTGTCATGGATCGATTAATTGATTTATGGTATATCAGCTCGTATCCACATATATTTCAGACTAGTTTCCTCTCTCTGTGTCAAATCCTCGAGTAGAATAGCAGAGGAAGACATCTATAGATTTTTAATGGAGAAAGTTGGCAGTGAGTCCTGAATGGAGTCCTGTTAGTAATGTTTATAACATGAGAAATAAACAGTGACTTCATTTTTCTATTCTCAGAACACACCTGGAAGTTACAGCAGCTTGTAAATACATGCATATTATTGTTTCCTTGGTACAAAGATGCTCTTTCTCCCTGTTTGGGAAACTTGTGGACAAGAAATTCAGAATCAAGGTGCATGGTTTCAATCGCTAGTCTGCAACGATAAGGAAAATAAACAGCAACTATGCTGATAAGTGATCAATCATTTCAGTTTTTTTCTCAAGCAAAAGAACATTTGAACACGCAACAAACATTTTGTGGTTCCAGATTCTCAGATATGAGGATTTGCTGCGTGTTTATATGATGAAATATTTTTGTTTTCTTTGGTTTTATTAAACAAGCAATTTCAGGATGTTGCTTTGGGCTCTGGGAAACCGCGATGGAGGGTTTTTCAATTCTTTTTGATGTTTCTTAGACTAAACAGTTAATCAAGAAAACAATCAGCAGATTAATCAGTGAAAATAATCGTTAGTTGCTCAAACTAGTCGGTATTGTGTTTATTTTTGTTCAAGTTTCTGCCAGGGGTGGTTTTCCAGTAAAACTGCAAGACTGAGTCGCTGGTAGATAACAGAGAGTGAGGCATTAAATGTGTAAAAGAATGAAATTTCCCTCTGTGTCCTCATCCAGTGACTTCTTAGGCTTCCTGCTTTGTTGTGTGATCATAGTTTGTGTTTGTCATGGTGAGAGTACATGTTATCCTCCCATGCAGCTGTTGGATTAGTCTGCCATACTGTAGCTTAAAATTTGAGCTTTGTTTGTGTACATTACATAACTCACATTTGGGTATTTTTTATCATTTTATGTGACTCACTAACACAGAGTTATTTTGCATTAAAACTAATATGTTCACAACACAATCGAATGACGCCAACCGATCACGTCAGTTTGCTACAGGTACCATTACTCCTCTTGTGCATTCATACGTATGATATTTATAACACGACAAATGAGAGAAATATTCCTTTACATGTCTGTGTTGCATGGAAAGTTTTAGACATTGTGGATTAATTGAAGAATTGCCTGAAGGATTTCTTGCAGTCAGTCTTAGTAATGTTGAGTCACAGGTGACGGCAGGTCTGCAAAAAACTTTGTCATATTAGTGCTATATGTGGGAATGACTACTGGAATCCCATTTTGCGTTTTACGGCTCCTCAACAGCATTCAGTGTGAAATTAGCTTTTTTAAACAGAATGTCTGCTCAGATCACAGTCCGGGTGTGTTCGTCCTGTGAGATACTTCAATTAAAAGGCAGAGAGAAAAGTCCTCCAGCAAGACCGAGCAGATTTAGCACCGACAAACTGGAAGAGTTAGTCCTGATTGCAGGGCTGGAGCGGCTCTTCTACAGCTCGTATCACTAGGAATGTCCTCTAATTATGCACTCATTGCAGTGCTTTCTGTAGACTTAACAGCTAAATTTAGCACATAATCATTCATGTGTCGGTGACGTCTTTATGTTAGATTGGAAACGTGAGAAATGTGCACATTTTCATCCTTGTAATTCTGTCTTTTTAATGACAAATAGTGATTTTATTTGGAGAAGCAGAAAGCTAAATTTTAAATAATTCAAATTTAAGAACAGTTGTGACACCACATTTGCTGCTTTTACTAAATGTAACACTAATAAAAGCAATTATAAACCTGATACAAGAAAACAAATCATACATGAACTATGTGAAAGTATGTAGAGGCAGTTAAAAGGAGGCTTTTGACTGTAGACCAGAACTCTGGAAGTCCAGAAGAACTCCAACAGGCTGGAACAGCGTTTATTTAGTCCTAACAACAGAGTTATGTACAATTTTGTGATGTGTTACCCTTTTAATTAACTAATTTGCTTGGAAACATTAATTTTGATGACAGAATTTTGTAAATGATAACATGATATGATAATAACATCATGATACCATTTAGCCAACGGTCGATAACAGCTGCAATGATTAATAGATGGAACGACAATTAATCAGCAACTATTTTTAAATTGAAAAATCATATGAGAGTTTATGGTTCCAGGTTTTAAAATGTGAGGATTTGCTGCTTTTCTTGGTCTTAAATTATAGTTAATTAAATAATTTTGGGTTTTCGACTGTACATCACCTTGTGCTCTAGGATATTGTAATAGAAATCTTTCACTTTTTTCTGATGTTTTATAGACCAGTTCATTGATTAATTGAGAAAGTAATCATCATAATTTTAGTTGCAGCTGTAGTTGATTAATAATAGTGTTAAACTGTTGTCTTGATGTACGTTACACTGACCCTGCAAACACTCAGCATCACAGCAAACTCTATCAACTAAAGGTTAAACTTATGGCTGCAACTAAAGATAATCATTTGGTCTATAAAATGTGAGACAATTAAGAAAAAAATGCACATCACAGTTTCTTAAAGCCCAAACTGAGTTCTTAAAATGTCTTATTTACTTCAACCAACAGCACAAAACCCAAAGATTTTCAGTTCACCATCACTCAGGACTCAGAGTCGAGAAGCTGTGAGAAGTTGGGACTCGGGGAATGTTTGGCATTTTTGCCTGCGATTTATCAACTAATCGTTTGGGCTCTAATTAAGACAAGTAATCCTGCTGCCTTTGAAGTGCAGGCTCAGCAGCTCACACACCAAGCAGTCACGGGCTGTCTGGCTTTGTGTACTATAGACTATCATCCATGAATAGATTGGACTGTGGAAATAAAAACTACAGCAGGAAATAAAAATGCTGCATTACACAAAAAAACAGTTCTGCCCTCAAAAGGAAACAGTAAAAGTAAAATTCATTCCAGTGTTTGTGATTTCTTCATAAACTGTGCGGCAGGTGGAAATGAATCCTACGTGTCGTGTATTTGTAAAAGAATAAATCTAAGCTGGGTGTTTATAAGTTAAAATAGCACATGCCTAGCTCATGCCCAGGCAGGAGTCGGATCATTTAGCCCAGGGGTTTTTCTGGCTAGCAGTGACTGCAGGGGCAGGGAGTCGGTGTACGCTTGGCCAGTGGTTACCAGGGAGACACAGACCCAAGGTAAACAGTAGGAGCAGTGTTCGAGCTGAATCGTGCAGTGTCTATCCCAGTCCCCAAAGTGGAGGGCTTTGGAAAACCAGCCTGGATTTAATATAAGAGTCTCTATTCATATCTATAGCTCTTTCCAGAGAGAAGAGCACTTTATTCAACGCTTTGGACGAAGATTGGGTGGTGGCACATTTCAATATTATGAGGCAGAAGTGAAGTAGAAGTATTGTCCTTTTATGAATTGGAGCCACTGGTTTGTGAGAGCCGGGAGATGAATTGTATTTGTGTGTACAATAGCTGTTTTCATAGCGTTTATCTCAGGAACAATGCAATGTCTGTGGATGGTTGGACATATGGTATGAATCAGCAACAGTTGGGGCCAATTTATTCCTATTGTACTACACTCAAACAATGTATTTTATGGTATCATTTCTGACCACACACACCCGTGCGGCGGCGCTCACACGTGCATGCAGAGACTTTCTCACACTCTTTACGTAGCTCTTTTAATTAGGCTTGGATTTTTTCCTTTAGCTTTGAAAGAGCTTTTGTTTTGGACTCCTTGTAATCACAAATTAGGCAGTACTTATACACTAGTGCTACACACGAAATGTGTTTTCATTGTAGATTGGACAATGTTTCCTGGTTCTTTATCAAAAGTGTCATTGTTGTCATTGAATTTACTACCCAGGTAGATGCATTCAAAGTACAAGTCTCTGTGATATCTTTATTTTTCTTATCATAAAGACCAAAACTAAGTGAATGGATCCTACTTAAGTTATTGTTTTGATTAATCAGTGACTTGTTTGGTCTGTAAAACATCAGAAAACAGTGAAACAGTGAAATCTAAATACCCTAGAGCACAAGGTGACGTCTTTACAAGTCTATAAAATGTCAGATAACAGTGGGAAATGTCTTCAAATGTCTTGTTTTGTACAACCAACAGTCAAAAAACCCCCAAATATTCAATTTATAACGATATAAAAACACAGAAAAGCAGCAAATCTTTGCATTTGAGAAGCTGAAGCCAGGAAATTTTTGCTTAAAGAATGATTAAAACGATGACTAACTGATAAATCAACTAATCATTGCAGCTCTAATTTACTCCAGTTTGAGTAATGTTTGCTAAAAACTTCAGTCTACAGTCTCCAGCTGTTTTAGCAAAATATTTAGCCTCTGTTAAAAATTAAAGTACATATTTATTACTCGTTTTAAAGATTTACATCTTCAGTAGGAACCAGAGCTTTGGGCTGAGTACCACAGACAGGCTGGGAGGAGTCGGAAAGAACCGAGAGACGGATTTAGTCTTTGTTTTTGGTCTTTTAATAGGATTTGTTGACAATAAAAAAAAAAAATACAGAACAACACCAGACTTGTCCTTTAGCGTCGAAGTGGAATATGTTGCATCTCAGAGGATATCCGCACCAATTACCCAGCTACATGTTTCTCTCTTTTCTGTTTTCCGTCCCAGGTGTTGGACAAACACAAAGCCATGGACAGCATGGTGGAGCTGCTGCAGATGTACCCTGAGGAGGACGAGGCGTATGCAGAGCTGCTGGAGGCAACGACTCAGCTCTACCACTACCTGCTCCAGCCTTTCAGGGACATGAGGGAACTGGCAATGTTGCGCAGACAGCAGATTAAGGTAACACACACACACAGAGACACACACACAGATACAAATACCATCTGTTTTACGGCTTGATTTTAAGTAGGGTTTAGACCTCGCTGTAGCCGGCTAACTGCTCTGTCCTGAAACACACTTTTGACTCGTGTCAGAGTGACTTTATACTACACGTTACTTCACCAGTTACAGCATTGTTTTTGTGGTTTGGTGGTTTTAAAAGTCAGGGTTAGTGCTGGGATACAAGCCCTGAACCACTGCATGGTAATGTCCTCCATTGAGCCTGCCCTTCCTAAGCCCACTGTAATGACATTAGCATTAGTTGCTGAGGCTACGTGTGGAGATGATGATGGTGTAGTAGCTGGTCTATGCTGCCTGTAGCTTCGCATCTGGGGGCTGTGGAGGACAGAGGATCAGCCAGAGAGGCTTTTTCTCCCCCCCCCCCCACCTCCCCACCCCCCCGCCCAGAGCGGCTTAACAACCAGTGTAAGTATTATTACAGCAGCCACTAAACCACTCAGTAATTCTGCAGCCTCAGCACACTCTTCTGTTTTCCACACTCTTTCTTCACTCCATCTTTGTTGTTTCCCTTCATTAGAGGCTTGAAAAGGGAAGTAAATCCATCGACTAATCTCTACTGTCTCTTCATGGTTCAGTGCTGACAATAGGTCAATAGGTCAGAGCCCTACATGCTCCTCGTACACTTGAAAATGACAAACATTCAGATTTTTGCAAACTACAAATAGAAAACTCCATATTCCGACAACAAAACCAGATTTATCTATATAATCACATCACCCAGACTCGATGAAGGATGTCAGCCTCTGTCTTTGTTGACGTGCAGCCCTGCCGCCGATAGCATCAGCCGTGGGCGTTTTTTAATGTATGCTCTCCTTTTGTCGTAGGTGTTTATAAAAGCTCGCTCAAATCACATCACACATGGAAATCGCTGACGAGAAACAGCCTTTGAACTTAAAGTAACCTCTGCGCACAGGTGTGTCCATTCCGCATAACTTCACGAGTTGCCAGAAACTCCGTCTGACTCTGAGGTGGAGTCCAAATCCAGCTGGTCAGACAAAAAAAAAAAACACACACACACACACAACAGAGAAGAAAGGGTGCCAGTGGCAGAGAGAGGAGAGGCAAAAATAACAAGCTTATCCAGCAGTAAGAAATAGCACGAGCAGAACTTTGCCAAAATCTGTGTCTTGTTAGCCTGAGTGTTCAGAGAATTCTTATCACGTCTGAGTCTGACTGAACTGTGCAGCCTGTTATACCATGTGTGTAACATATATATATATATATGTATATATATAATATGTTTGATACTATTAAATGCCTCACATGCTGATGTCTTTCCCTCTGTCTCTCAGACTCTCTCAGTCATTGTTTTGTTGTGAGTACTTCCCCTTCTCTGAACTACATTTCTCACACAGCATGCTTATCCAGCACCGTCACTAACCAACACAAGACAGTGACTGTGGGTGTGTTTCATGGGAGTGTGTATTATGTTGGTATTTGGGACGTTGGGCGGATGCTGATCTAAGTTAAGAAATTCCTCTGAATCAACAAAATTTATATAGTCTGGAAATATTTCATCTTTCTGTCAACAGATCCAATAAAAAAAAAAAACCCAGCAATGAATTTATCCAAATAAACACATTCTGCAAGGCTGATATATTTTATCCCTCTGTGCAATGGCTCCATTGTTGTCCAAAAACTAATAAAAAGGCCTCAGTGAGCGGCTGTGTGACATGCTCTTTCATTACCATAAACACACGCTCTGTAGTTTATTTTTATTCAGTCGGAAATACTCACTTAGATCACCAAATATGGATTAATCCACAGCCCCAACAAATGCTCTTTACTCCTGTTAGTCATGTTTGCTGAATGCTGCAGCTGTTTTAGGAATTATTTAGCCTACTTTTTTTTTTTTTTTTTTTTTGTATTCATGACCTGTTTTTAAATATTAACCAGTAAGAATGAATGAATGGGACCGAGAGCGACAGACAGTCTGGGGAAGTTGGAAAAGTTTTGAGAGACTAAAACGTTGTTGGTTTTTGTCTTTTCATGGGTTTTGTTGACAATAATAAAAATATAGAAAAAACACCAGCCAAGTATAACAATCCAGCTGATATTTATAAAAAGATGCTAAAGATGTAACACAAATTTATACTTGAAGATTAGTGGAAAATGTAAAAAACTTCCCAGAGATCTTCCTCCTTTCTACGCAGCTTTCCATACTGTTAATACATATTGTTAAATGTTTGATATTGTCTTTTTAAATGTGAAACTGTGGCATAATGCTAAACTTGATCTCAGACGTGGTGTTTAAAAAGAAAGGAGGACACGTTTAGAGAGGACAGTTCAAGTGAGGTCAGGTGTTCAACCTCCTCCAAACCAATCTGCTCATTTCATTACATTCTTTGCGGAGCTTCCTGAGAATCTGAACTCAATATGATGCCAAATTTTCCAGCCCTGCCACCTGCTTCCCTCCAGGGCGATCCAACGGCTAAAAACAAAGCTGTATGCAAATGAATCCCTGATACTGGCACAGGCGGTTGGTTTCTCCCAAACTGATGAGTCAGGGGATCGTGGAGATTCTCTCTGCTGTGAAGAAAGGGAAAGAGAGAACGACTCGGGGGAATTAGGACACAGGATACTGACATTTACATACAGTTTGCATCCTACCCTACTGGTTGATGATGTCGCAAAGGTGACGTGAAGGAGAGGGGGGCAGCCGGCTATCAGTCACTCGCTAGGATTACAGCCAATTCTGACTTCATTTGCAAGTGTGAACATGACACGTGTGAGGTTGTTGTGAAGCCGCCACAGTGCCTCAAGCTACGAGATATGTTGTAATAAACTTTTATGAACTGGAGTTGTCAGTCTGAGGATTCAGACCTGGAATGTTTTACAGAAGAATATCCACATGGTTTTTGGAGTTTATTTCTGCAAATGTTTTCTATTTAAATCGAAAGCACCGGCTTTACTGAATCAGCGAATGAAAGAGCAGATGGGCAGGTGAATGAACGATCACCTGAATGAACCGACAACAATGGGTGTCGAGTGTTTGGTGAATGGTGCATTGTGGGACGGCCCTATTGCATGTCGGGGGGGTGGCGCAGCGTGTGTGGTGTCCTGTTGCCTGGGAGGTCAGAGGGCAGCCATGAATTAGAAATGTGGCTTCTCTCCAACCTGTCTGAGATTGTGCCAGTTACTGTTTCACACCGACCGCATTATTACACGGCAACAGTTGTCATGGTGGTTCTTTACACACCTGCTGCGCTATCCTTCAGCTGTTAAGCAAATTTTACACAAATTTTGGAATATCACGTAACATAATATGCAAATTAGATACAATTCCATGATCCGCATTGACGTGAATAGTCTATCAGAATGTTTTTATTGGGTTATTTTATTATTTGGATGTGTGCACGTAGACATGATCACAACAGATTTTCTAATTAAATACATCATAACTCAACAGAAAGTACTTTTACATCAAGAGTCTCATGTTTTACCCGTAAAGACTCGTGTTTTAATGCTTGTTGTTCGTCATCCGTGATGTGAAAACGTCAGATTCCCACAGTTAGAGAAAGAAACAGTGTGGTTATAAAATCCTAGCGCAGCACAGAGCGTCTCTCCTGATTGGCTGCTGTCAGCCGAAGAGTCGATCACACCAGACGGTAGAGCGTCTGTAGTAGTAGTAGTAACGTTCAACACCGGAGCAGGAAACAGAGTCTCTCTGCTCTGCATCGTACTGTCCTCTGTTTCCATCACAGTTATATATTCAGATCATTTAGAGACAAGACTCTGTAAACATTTACAGCCTGTCACAGTCTCACGCTGTGTTACTCAGATAATAGTGATGCAGCTCTCAACTGATGCATCAATTCATCAGCAGCCCTAAAATGTACTATATGGAATAAGTAATCAAATAATTCATTAAATACATAGTTCAATCTATCAACCAAGAGGTCGGCGGAGAGACAAATCTGAATTCAGTGGGTATTTTAAAGTTTGACATTTGATAATTGTGAATGGAAAGAGGGTGTTGTTTTTCTATCTGGTTTCATGAGTGAAAGATGAAGGACAGACAGATGTTTACTATGATCAACAGCTGATAATAACACTTGTCTCAAGTATACCTGTTTTTAAATATGATTTCAGCAGTGTTTTGTATCTTAAATGATAAGGCTGATGTTTTTCTACATTTCTACAGTTCTGCTGTCAATATTTTCTGACTTCACTATTCTGTCTGTGGGCTTAGTTTTATACTGAAGATGTAAATCCTTAAAAATGGGTCACAAATGTACAGTTTATTTCTTAAAAGGTTCTGTTATTTCATAAAACAGAGGGACACTGTAATGTTTAAGAATCCTTAATTAAAAAGAAGTAAATAGTCCATTTGTTGGGACTATTTTCAGAGTTGGATTAATGCAAACCTGCTGCTCCAGAGTTTATTTCTGGCAGCAGGAATTAGATCATCATCATTATCAGGCTTTAAAACACTGATTAGAGGGATGAATTCATTGTTGGTTTTGGTCTTTTCATAAGATTTGTTGACAAAAAAAACAAATTAATCTGCAACAGTTTTGGCAATCGAATAATCATTTCAGTCATGAATTAAGCAAAAATACCAAACATTTGCTGGTTTCAGCTTCTCAGATGTGATGATTTGCTGCTTTTCTGTGTCATACATGATGATAACTGAACTTTTTACCATTTTATACACAACAATTGTCAGAATACTCAAAAATGAAAACGAATGGTAGTTGCAGCCCTGATCCTAGTAGCCTTGTGAAACTAAGCAGAGTGTTTTAAATCCATCCGTCCTCCACAGCAGCCTGATAAAGACTGTGTCACTCACATAAAGGCCTTTACATGCTATTTTAACCAAATGAGATAAAGGCCACCATGACAGAGTGGATGCTGTAATCCCAGCACTTTGCCACGGGAACTGGCGTCACTTCTATTTTCAGTCTGTCACGTCTGTGTTTTGTCACCGACAGCTGTTCAGCAGAGGTGTAAAGAGAAGCCAAGCAGTCAGTTACATCCTTTCCCCCCACTGCCTCCAGAAGAGCAGTAAAAAAAAAAACCCAAGTTGTTGGCTGGTTTGGAAAAAGAGGTGAAAAAGAGGTGTAAAAGAGGTGTAAAAGAGGTGTTAAACTGGTACTTGTTTAGTTTGTTTACATGTATTTACAGACACTCCAAGCTTAACACAACACTCTAATCTCAGGTTATGTTTGGTGATACTTTGAGTCCCTTTAAATCTCCTCAGTCTGTCTCCTACTGTACGATTACGAGGAGCGATGGATGAATCGTCTGCAGTGGCGTCGTAGTGTGTCGTTCATGACGCAGGGATTAGGTCAGGAGTTGAGTGACACCAGCAGGCAACAGTCGAGCGGGAAATCGCTTTACCGAGTGACAGATTAGAGAGGACAGAGTTGATATTGGTAGAGATGATTCTCCCCGTGATATTCCATCATATCATCCTGTCTTTTATTGTGCAATCTCGGGCTGGAAAAGTGATATTTTGACGTGTGCATTTCTCATAGAAATATGTCACTTTGCCTGTTTGCAGAGCAGCTTTACAGGTTTATGTGAAACCTGCTAATTCTTCTCACGATGCTCAAAACTGATCTTCTTTTTCTATGTTTTGTTTGCCGCATGTTGAAATTGAAATTTTATTTATATTTTTAAATAACTACACAAACAATTTGGAATAAAAAAATGGAAAATACATACATACTCGCACATTCCTCTTTAATCATATCTTCTTTCTTTCATCGCCTCTTGACATTAGTTTTGATTGCACTTCTTCTTATTGTTTCAACAAACTTCAGCTGCACTGGAAAAAATGTTTTGCATAAAACCAGTTAAACAGACTGGTAGTAAAGAGACAACTTGGTGCAGAGGAGTTTTACTGATTTGTCGCAGAGGTTTGCAGAGACAAAGTTAACAACAACAACAACATGCAAAGAGGTTATAAAAGAGGTTTAGTGTCACAGCAGGCAGTGTGACATGTCATCAGGTCTGACTGATCTGCTCTCAGAGACATTTGGGGCTCTGCGGGTGTTAAAGTTTGGACCCTGCTCTTGTCCTCAGAGGCGTTCACATGTACATACATACTGTATCCTTTCTGTTGGAGGATGTTTAAACAATGAGGACACGACTAAAAGGAACTTATGATTTTTTTATCTTAATATTTTCTTTTTCTCATTCCTGAAGTGATTTTTTTTTTTTTTGTTTCTTTCTGTCAGACTTTTCTCTTTCTGGTCTCTGACGTAATCTCTCCTCCCCCACTCGCTCCACGTTTCACCCCAAAACCACTCCCTGTTCTTGTGCCTCACGTGCAGACACACAGACACACACACACACACACACACACACACACACACACACACACACACACACACACACAAAATACAAAGCATGGCTAACATAAATCAAGGTCTTGTGAGGTTTGTTGGTGATTACTATGGCCCTGTTTATTTTAGAGCACCTACACACATCTGTTTTACATTGAGATATTAATATAGGACTTTATGTGCACGAGGCGCCTCAGTGGGAGTTGATCCGTGTGTACATTTTGTTCCTTGCACTCTCTTCTTTGGGGGGGTGGGGTGTAGTTCTCAGTCAACACCCAGGACAGGACTCCACGTGGCGCTGCTTTTTCCCCTTTTCTCACTCTTTTCACATGGCCTGACACGAGCCGGTGAACTGTAGAAGGAATGAACTCTGACATGTGGTTTTATGCCTCCTTACTGTGTGAACTCAGATTTTTTTTTTTTTTGTTATCAGAGAGGGGTTTTTCTTGTAATTTTAGCCGTTTATTTGTTGTTCCAGTAGCCCAGTAGGACACTGGGTTAGTGTCACTGTAAACATAAACATGCACATGCATGCCCACGGTCTCTGCTCACTATCACCACCATCTGCTGTAGTTTGCTGGTATTACAGAGCACTGAAGTTGAATGATCTTTATTCACTGAACTGTGTTTCATCTGCTGATGCAAGTAGGTTTGACCCGCTTTAACAACCTCCCGCTCGACCCCATCAGATCTCACTGGAGACGGAGCGCCTGGGTCCTCGCCGTGTGGAGAGCCTGAGGAAAGAGGACGAGGAGTGGCAGAAGAAGGCTCACACTGCTGTACTCTCCATACAGGACCTGACTGTCAAGTTCTTTGAAACCACAAATCGAGCACAGAAAGGTAAACACGGAGAGGAGGAATTTCCTCTGGTTTTGCAACAGCGTGGGACATTGTCTCTTCTGTGAACTTTGAACCTTTGTATTGAATGTTTACCCAATAACAAAGTGCAGTCAGCAAACCACATAGAGATCATTTCATGTCTCCAACCTCTCACATGCTCTCTCTTCCGCCAGAGGCAGTTTAATCCTTCACACTGCGAGGAAACACGTCAACTAATAGCTGTGTTCAGACCTAAAATAGACTTCACTTGTCTGAGTTTTCAGTTGAAGCACTTGTGCACTTTTCTAAAACACTGCTTTACACATGTATGTATGTATTGCAGCTCTGTATGAGCGGATGCGTGCTGACCAGAGGAAGTTTGGCAAGTCGGCATGGGCAGCAGCAGTGGAGCGCATGGAGCGGCTGCAGTACGCCGTCTCCAAAGAAACTCTGCAGCTGATGAGGGCCAAAGAAATCTGCCTGGAGCAGAGGAAACATGGCTTGAAGGAGGAGGTAGAACACGCCGTGATACACAATAATACTACTCACAAGATGTGGACCAACATGTGTTTGTGTTACTGCCAGATTCTCATGTTTATCTGTGTGTGTTGTTTGTCATAAGCCACCATGACAAGACTGAGGTACACAAACATTCACTTTAGGATATAGACAAGTTGAGAGAAGAAAAAAAAAAAGAAGCAAGATAATAGCTGTTAAAAATGACCTCATGGCTCAGGCATCCTGAAATGGAGAGAATAACATCCTGGTGCACAACAGTGGAAATGAGTCACTGAGAACGACTGCAGGGGTCAAATGTTTGCTGTACTTGTGAAAATAGATTAGAACTGCAGTGTACCTGCTCTGTGAGAGAACAGGAACGCTGCTTAACAGTTTAATTTCCACTGAGTTCACTCATACTAACATAATATGCTAAATGTCAGTTAGAGCTGCGAGACACTGCTACACAGATGAGTCAGCCTTCGGTGTTTGGCCTTTGGTAGAATAACACAGTCGTGTGGCTGTTTGTTGTTGTTGTTGTAGATGCAGAGTCTGCAAGGTGGAGAGGACGCCATGCTGCGTCTGGACCAGCTGGAGGCGCTGTACTACGAGTTGCAGCTGCAGCTGTATGACATCCAGGCAGAGGTGCTGCGCTGTGAAGAGATGCTGCTCACTGCCCAGCTGCAGAGTCTGCGCAGACAAATGACAGGTGAACATAGTGCTGCCACAAAATATGTAGACGTGTAGCTCATAGACTGTACGGTAAAGCTCAACGTGACAGACTCAAATGTTAAAGAATAAGGCTGGAGATTTTCTATATTTTTCTTACTGTCAACAAATCTCATAAGATCAACTTATAAGTATTGTGTGTGTATCCAAAGCCTGATATATCTTATTTCTCTGTGCCGTAGACCTCCGTTGTTGCCATAGAACTATTAAAAACAATGAGTCAGTGAGTCACACCGCTGACCGAGGTGATATGTTCCTTCATTAAGAAGAGTTTGGTCACGTTAGTTTGTTTAGAAACGGCTCCAAAGATTAATAACAGCGATCATGTTTTCAGTCTCTGGAGAGTAGTTCTGTGTAAGACAGACGCCACTGAGCACGTGCGGGGACAAGGTTTTATTTACAGTGCTTTGTTCCACATATGTAACAGTCAACTGGATAAAATGAGCGAATTGAAAACATCCTAATGGGCACTTAAAAAATGGAAAAAATAAAAACAGTGTTCTTAATTTGTGATTTTTAACAGCAGCTAAACAAAGCAACACAAATTGTGATCGTCAGCTAGTTGGTTAATAGGTAAATCTGTACGAGGAGCTTTTCTAACGGCGTTTTGATGAATCTGTTCTGATGTTCTACCAGAGCGACAGGATGAGGTGGTGTACTATGATGCCTTCGAGAGCCCCGATGCCATGAAGGGCGTAGAAGATCCCGCAACCTCGCCGTCCCCCCTCAGAGATGAAGAACTCAGCGTCCTGCAGCAGAGGACGCGACAGCTCGAGGCTCGCAGAGGACGCATCACTGCCAAGAAAGTCTACCTCAAGAACAAGAAGGTAAACACCGATGATTGACGAGGCAGCTGTCGAGTGCAGCTGTCATCTGTAACATGTTGAGTTGAGTTCGGTATCTCATCTATGTGTTGTGTTGTGTTGTAGGAAATTTGTATTGTCAATCACAACCAGAAGATACAAGGAAGCCAAGCTGACGGCAGCTCTATGCAGCCACTGCAACAGGTGTGTGTCGACACATTTATCAGGTGTTGGTGAGCAGCAGCTCAACAGGAGCTGAGTTTGTTGGTGCAGATTAATATTAAACATAATAAGCATTTGCATATGTTTAGAACTATTCATTTATTTTTTCCTTGTAAATCTCTTCGTTCTCTTCGTGATCATTTTTTTATCAGTGCTTTATAAAAAATGTTGTTATTATAACATAAGGACTTTGTTGTTTCCTGTAAAGGGAGGAGAAGCTGAGGAAGATGACGAAGCCAAGCAAAATGCCAGAGTGAGTCAGGAGAGGCAGAGAACTCTGGACAGACTTCGCAGCCTCAAACAGGTGGGAGCTCAGACATTCCCTGTGTGCTGTACACAAAAAAAAACAAACAAACATAAATCACAAAACACCACAGAAAGCCAGCGGTGCACCGGTGGCGTCATGGTTAAGGCGCATACCAGATAACCACAACATCCGTGGATTGACATTGTCACGTGTTTTACTGCTCTTTCCCCCCACGTCTTTCTCTGCACTGACTCGCAAATAAAGACAAAAGACCAAAAAAAAGAGAAAAAAGCCAGTCAGGTAAAACATTGTGACTCATAGTCCAATATTTAGTGATACTGATATTCACTTGTTAATAACTCACAACTGCAACAAAGGGCCGAGATGTTTATGATTTGTTTTCAGTTTCCATCCACAAGTTAAATCCTACAGAGACTCTCTAAAGAGACATGCACAGTATCAAAGTCTCTGTTCTTAAACATGAAATAAATTATATTCACTCATAATAAACAGCATTATCATAATGATTTGGTTCCCAGTCATCTGTAAAAATATGCACATAATAAACTCAACTCTGTACACAATGTTTTACAGTCAGTTGTGGCCTTTAAAAGAATCTATAGCAGCTAAACTTAAAGCTACTGAGATGCTGCCTGGACGAGCTAGTAGTGACTGATGCGTTAGCCGTAAAACAGTGAAATAAACAGTCCAAACTATCTTCTTCAGGCTTTACAGGATATTTATTACTCACCACACAAGGATCTTCATTAGTCGATGCAAGAATCCACTGCAGCAGTCCATAAATCATCACAAAGCCATATAAATGTCACGTTACAAGACTTTGTAGTGTTCCAGGCATGACGATCAATGGCCTCTCGTCTAGCAACACCAAACACCTGACTGACTGTGTCTGTAGACCACAGCGCCCCCTGTGTACAAAGTGCTGAACTGCATCACATCACATAAAGAACCTTTGACTGAATCCTCGTGTCATTGTTGACTTGTTGACTCTCCACACAGCGTTACCCCGGCCAGGTGACTCTGAAGTCCAGCCGCTTGCGTCTGAGTCAGGCTCATCCCCGGAGGAGAGCAGGACAGCAGCCCAGCACCCAGGCGGCCAGCGTCCAGACCGACTGCATCTCCGACCTCCCGGAACTCTCCGCTCCTCCTCCGCCGGACGCCTGCGGCTGCGAGAGCGTCTCTTTACCCACGGTCGAACTCGATAATCTCGACTCTTCACCTCCCTTCCTCTCGCTGCCTCCTCTCTCATCTTCTCCATCTATTCTCTCACTGGGTCCTCCCCCTCCTCCGCCTCCTCCCCCACCTCCCCCGCCTCCTCCTCCTCTGCCACCTCCTTCCTCAGAGGACCAGCAGGGCGATGGGAGGGAGAATAATCCCGCTGACGGCTCAGTGCTGCAGCTTAAATGCGAGTCTGAATCCTCCTCGCTACCCCTGGCTCCGTTTTCCCCTCGGTTCTTCGACAGCAGCCAGCTGCTGACGGCGAGGAAGAAGCTGAAGAAGACGGCGTCTCTGGACTCCTCGCAGTGGAGAAGAGGTGAGGAGGAAACCTTAAGATTTACCGGTGGTAACGGCACCAGTAAGTAAACCATTTAGAATCTTGTAAACTAGTGAAGCTAACTGTTGTGTCGTGTGTGTGTGTGCGTCCGCAGCGAGCTCCCCCATGGACGAAGTACTGGCTTCTCTCAAACGGGGCAGTTTCCACCTGAGGAAGGCCGAGCTGCGCGTCCTGGCCCCCGACCCGGACGACGACAGCAACAACATCCTGGCTCAGATCAGGCAGGGCGTCAGGCTCAGGAAGGTACGGACCCGCCCGGAGCAGCAGCAACACGCCAAGACCTTCCCCCACTCCGCCGACGCTTTGACCCGCAGCATCCACGAGGCTCTGAGGAGAATCAAAGAGGCTTCACCAGAGTCCGAGTCTGAGGACGAAGGCCTTCCGTGCACTGACTGGGAAAACTAGTTTGGCTTAATGGAAGAGTTAAACTTTCTCTTTCATGGACGTGTGGAGCCAAAACGAAGAGAAAACGACCCGAGTCGAGCAGACAAACCAGGGTTGAATCCCCTGCAGATACCTTGGTGCAATTTGAACAAAAAAAACCTTCATTTTTTTATATCAGAAAACTGCTCAGAGGTATGTTTCGGTTTTTGTTTTTTTTACATACTTCTGCGTGTTGTTTGTAAAGACGGACCACTAATCTTTTTTTTTTATGTCGTTGCTGTGGCATTCTTGGCGAGGATACAACCTCTGACCTCTCATTATGTCTCAGTCCACACGTCGGAGTCGTACTGTAGTTTGCTGTGATGGGTTTGTTTTAGGAAGTGAGTGTTTGTTTTTTTTTAATTTTTACATTCCTCTCACTTAACTCTTCACTGAATCGGTTTGCTTTACACTTTCACATTACTCGTACTGTAATATTTCAGTGCTGAAAGACGTCTAAACGTGTACACAGAACGGAGACGAGCTGTCACCAAAATTCATGGTTTTCTAGTCATTTTCATCAACCTGGTGGAAAGAAATCAACCATACCGTTTTTTTTAGCATTTTTTAACTTTTCAAATGATATCTACATAAATAGGAGTAAAGTATGATATAACAAGAGGAACAGATTTTGGAGGGAGGATATAAAACTCAAGTTTAAATCTCCGTCATCTAGTTCAGAAGTTTTCAGACGCAGTTATTTGAGTAAAAACTTCTTCTTTAAGCCATAACACACACACACATGTTTTTAGATTCAGATAAATATCATCATCTCTAACATGAGCATGAATAAACGTCTAAACGCTCCGCTCGTAGAGACGGAGGACTATCTCCCAGGTTTGGTTGTTAAAACTGGGTGGAAACAATTAGAGAGTTTAAAACATGCGGTTCACAAAACGTAAGGGACGTAGGTTTGTCAGCAGCTGTTCTTCCTGCTGTTCAAACAACTACGGTGCATTTAGAAACCTCCAGACTCCAGCAGGCGGAGATGTCCGATCGTCTTGTATCGTGAGACTGAAACGTCCTAAATCTGCTTTAGAAATCACAGGAAAAAGATGTTTCTTATATCTGCAGAACCTTCCCGAGAATCGTCACGTTTTGAAGTTCTCGTCAGTATCAGAGTACATCAGTTGGTACGATGCAAACAGGGACTGATAAAAGCGAATTCAACACACTTTTAACGGCACAAAAAATGTAAAGAAATATATCGGCTAAAATCCATTAATATTAACTTTATTTATGTTGCACTGATTTATAGAAGTTTATATTCCTGGAACACTGACACTCTCTGGAAGGACCATGGAGAAAAAAAAAAAAACTAATTCATGCTCTCGATTGAATGAACCTTCATGTCGTTCTGTGTACAGTTTCACTATGGATCACTGGGATTTAATAAGGTTTTATTTGAGATCCCTCATAATATATCACAGACTTTTTGGCTGTAAAAACTTTTGCGCTCCTGCAGATGTCACCCAGTTCATAAAAACTCAACATACATACATATATACAGTATTTACAGTATACTTATATTCTCTTCATTGAGAACGCTTCCTGCTGCCTCAGATCCAGCTTAGATCAATAACTTATGTTACAGGAGAAACATCTTCATCACTTTCTGCTGACTGAATGTTTGCTGATCTCTTAAAGAGGAGAACAGGTTAAAATTAGATAAACTGAGAGCACAAATGAGTTGTTTTTTTCTCTCCATGGCTCCTCCTGCGCTCCATACTCCTCCATCCATTAATATACGGATATTTCCAGAATCTAAAACTGGTTCGGTAGATGTCGGGGGGGTCACAGTGTCAGACTCTGAAAACCTGATCTAGTTTAACAAGCTGCAGCTGATAGAACTGCAGCATAGATATACATATATATAATATAATATGTCAGGATCAGATCCAAATAAACGGTTTACCTGCAGCTCAAACAGCATCAGACCTTCATCCGCTCGTCTCAGCTGGACGTTAACGAACATTAACGACGTGAGAAGAAGCAGCTTAACGATACAGAGATTTTTCCAGACGTTAACGAAACCGTCTCTGGAAACATCAGCACACAAACAGCTGTTTGAAGAATTATTGATAAATAATTATCTGCTGTGCATCCTCTACTTGTCCTCTTCAGACGATGCTGTTAACACCAGGTCAGTATTTATGACACTTTTATATATATTTACATTTATATTCCAGAAATATAAATGATTACTTGATTCTAGCTTCAGTAGTCAGATGGATATAATTTAATATTTTAATATATATGAATAAGATTCCCCCCTTAATGAATTGTAATTATACTGCGTTATTCCCTGCTGTTTAATTACTCTTAAAAGACCTTGAAAGTGTTTCAGAAGGATTTAAATCGATTTAACAGAGCTTTAAAATGATTCAGCTCTAATCTAATTCATTTAATTTTCAATTACAGGTTAATTGTTTAAGTCGTTTTTCAAGCAGAAACTCAAAAATGATCCGTATGCTGCTTTTGTCTATTTTATATCTTTGTAAACTGAATATTTTGGGGTTTAAGATTGTTGGTTGAACAAAAAAACAGACATTTGAAGATGTTTTCTTGAGCTTTAGGAAATTTTGATGGGCTTTTTTTCATAATTTCCTGACTAATTATGGACTAAATGATTAATTGATGATAAAAATAACCAACAGTTGTGGCTCCAGTTATGTTTAAGTTGTTCATGGGGTTTTTAAAAATAAGGTGGAAGTGGGGGAATGTATAAGACGGCTCCCTATCAGTGTTTTAAAGCAACTTCCTCTTATTTAAAATACATTAAACACACACACACACACACACACATATATATATGTAACTTTAAATGCTTTTATATGCAGCTCATGTAGGGATCAGTTCAGCTGAAGTCTGATGCTTCGTCGCCCTCTGCTGGTTAACAGACGCTGCCTCCTGCTCTCCAGACCCGACAACATCTGGATCATATCTCATGTTTATATTTATTTTACAAAAACCTGTTTGTTGTTTTACTGTTTATTTTTTACCTGAGAGAGTCTTTCTTTCTCTCTCTCTTCCACTGCCTTGTTTTCAAGTTGTTGTTGTTTTTTTTTTTTTCTTACTGTACTTCCATGAGTCGTTTGATGTGTGTGTGTGTGATTTTATACCAGTCTGTCACGTATGAACTGTGTCAAACCTGTTTTTAACTGAAAAACTCAACTCTCTCTCACCTGAGTTTAAAAGGTTATTCACTGAGTGCAGTGGTTACATTTAAAGGAATAGTTTCACATTTTGGGAAAAACATGAATTTGTTTTAGATGAGACTCGAGCTGCAATGATTAATTGATTAGTTGTCAACTATTAATTAATTGCCAGCTATTTTGTTAATTTATTAATCATTTGGAGTCAGTTTTAAGAAAGAAAAATCTAATTCCAGCTTCTTAAATGTGAATATTTTCTGGTTTATTTCATGGTCTATGACAGTAAACTGAACATCTTTGGTTTTGGACTGTTGGTCGAGATAAAACGAGACATTTGATGACGTCATCTTTGGCAACATTTTTCACCATTTTCTGCCATTTTACAGACCAAACAACTAATCGATTAATTGAGAAAATAATCAGCAGATTAATTGATAATGAAAATAATCATTAGTTGCAGCCCTAGATATCACTCATGTTTGTATGTTAAATGAGCAGCAATTGATTAGCTTAGCTTAGCATAAAGACTGGAAACAAGGGGAAACAGCTAGCCTGGTTGTGTCCAAAGGTAAGAAAATCCACCAAACAGCACCTTAAAGCTCACTAAAAATATGTTTTATGTCTTGTTGCTGAACTGTTTATCATGAGATTATTGGTGGTCGTTTGTTTCCTTTGCGTTCAAATACTGTTTCCTGCACCGTTTGGGTGAAGTAAAGGTAAATGTTTGGTTGAATCAGCCTGACAAATTTTGCAAATCGTCCCTCCAGCTGATCCAGTCTAGCACCAACCTTCAGGTTAGGGTTGAGGTTTAAGAGACTGTAATCAATATTTTTATATTAACAATGGAGTCACTTGTTGTTTTGATTTTACTTTAATGTTCTGGTTCTCTCACTGCTCTCATTGTACTGTTTTGGGCAAAAAAAGCTCTGATAAACTGAACGCTACCAGCCCAGTAGTAAAAAAAAAAAAAAAGAGGGAAAACAAACCTACATATGAAAAAAACTCCAAAAAATGTACTTAACAGATAAAGATCAATGTTTCAGCAGATTGAATCCTGAAGAAAGCTGTTTACAGATTTGTTAAATGTTTTGCAGCTTTTTTGGTATCGACTATCTAGAACCAGATATTTCCCTCAGGAGCTGGTGGAGAACAAAACTGAGCTAAAAGAAAGTGAATATCGGACTTTAATTCATCAGATGGACACAAACACGACTCTAAATGAATGTTAATGTTGCTTCATATCTGCTGGATGTGTTTATAAGCAACTGTTGGCTAATATTCACACGTTCAACAGTCCGACACACAACCACAACTTCTAAACTTCTATTCAATTCAATTTTTGTACAGATTAAACTGAGAAGATACAGCGTGTTAATCAGTCAAACTGACCATTAATCTAATTCTCAAGAACAAGAAAGTGAATAAATATTTCCCAGAATGTCAAACTATTCCTTATAAACATCCAGAGTTACAGCTGCTTAGTGTTTAATGTGATTGTATTTCTCATTATTCATATACAGAGTTTTATAACATCATGTACTGTAACTGTAAACCTTCGCAGCAGATACGTTGAGTTTCAGGTGACTCTTGCTCTCAGTCCCTTTTTATATTTGAGCTTATTAAACCATCGTGCTTTTTTTTTTGTTTTTTTGTTTTGTTTTAATTTAACCTGTTTGTTGTAGAATCCAAATTGTGAAACGTAGATTTTTTTTCTTCCACCTTGAACACGACGCCGTGTCTGACCTGTAACCTTTGACTCGTGTGACCTTATGCATGTGACTGGTTTGAGGACGAACCCATCACAAACGTAAGTGCAATAATTACAATGAAAAAAAAAGTCATATTATGAATTATACTGTAATGAAATGATGTAAATCATGAAAATATATCCGCATGCCTAAATGTATTGAAGTATTTATTTAAACTTCATATTTTAAAAGAATTTTTAAAGCATACAAATGTAAATGTTCTTTTAACATTTTTCTTTTTGTTGCATTTTGTTTCCTATCATGACATTCCTTCTGCTTTCTTTATCCTAATTATATATATAAATAAAATTAAGCACCAAAATGTTTATTTCTTTTATTGCTTCTTGTTGTATGAAGATGTTCTACAGACCAGTGGAGGAAGAAGTATTCAGATACTTTACTTAAGTAAAAGTACCAATACAGAAATGTAAAAATACTTCATTACAAGTGAAAGTCCTGCATGAAAAATCCTACTTAAGAAGTAAAAGTACACAAATATTATCAAAGTATTGCAGTAAAAGTAGTGGTTTGGTCCCTCTGACTGATATATTATTATATATGACATCATTAGATTATTAATAGTGAAGCATCAGTGTTAGAGCAGCATGTTACTGTTGTAGCTGCTGGAGGTGGAGCTAGTTTACACTACTTTATATACAGTTAGCTAGTTTAGTCCAGCGGTTCCCAACCTGGGGGTCGGGGCCCCTCCAAAGGGTCAGCAGATAAATCTGAGGGGTCGTGAGACGATTAATGGGAAAGAAGAAAAAACAAAGTTCGGATACACAAATCTGTTTTCAGTTTTTGGACTTTTGCTCTAATCTTTGATTTTTACTGAAATATTGGATCATTTGAACATTTATTGAAATGAAAGCATGTGAGAAGTTTAGAGGGAAAAATCACTATTTGGTGGAGCTGTTAACAACTCATAGACATGTGAAATGTGACCCCGACTACACACTGCTTTTTGTAAGACGTCAAAAGCCAAAAAGGTTGGAAACCACTGGTTTCATCTTTAACAATGTGTTGTATTTTAAAAGCTTGTTATATTATCCATTGTGTCAAATCTTCATCTGAAAAGTAACTAAAGCTGTCAAATAAATGTAGTGGAGTAGAAAACACAATATTTCCCTCTGAAATGTAGTGGAGTGGAAGTATGAAGTAGCAGAAAATAGAAGTACAAGTACCTCAAAACTGTACTTAAGTCCAGTACTTGAAGTAAATGTACTTGTGGAAACCAGATTGTGAAATAACGACACGACCTCGTTGATTTTCATTTGGTTTTGTTTTACTATAAACTCAAAATTACAATTTGTGTTTTTAAGCATGTGGTATAATCAACATTTAAAATTCTCTTATTCAAATGTTATTCCCTTTCAAGCTGGTCATACTCATCATCATCATCATCATCATCATCTTTTTCTTCTTTTTTTATTCTCCAACGTGATAAAGTCATTCAAGTCTCCCGAATGTACCCGAACCAACAACAACAACAACAACAACAACAACAAGCCCTTAAATAGTGTTCTTCAGGTGTACAAACCGTCTTCCGTGTTCCTCCGACGTCGCTTGAATTTTTGGCAATAGTAAATCCCACAAAGTAAAGTACCGCAGTTAGCTACCGTTGATGCATCTCCGTACCAGGCAACATCAGCAAGAATTCAGATCTGTACAGGAAAACATATTTGGCAAAAGAAAAAAAAAAAAAAGATTCTCTGCAAATCCAACCTGCTAAACTTTCACTTCCTGTTGATAAATAGTTCAAAAATATTGCCAGTTTTTCCAAAAAAAAAACAACAAAAAAACAACAAAACACCCATGTACCATACAATAAAAAAAAAGATTAAGTGAAAACAAGATGTAAATAAAGATCTTTGCTTTGTACAACGTTTCATGATAATCGTCTCTAGTAACAGTAATAAATTAACAAAAAAAAAAAAAAAAAGGGTTCAATCAATCATTGCACTTCAAAAAGTCGCAACAGAAAAAAAAAGAAAGAGGGGAAAGAAAAACAAGATCATCTGATTCACCCAAACACACAAACTCCATTTTATTTATTTTTTTTTTTTACAAGTGCACTAGTTAAGTATTCTTTTAAAAAAAGTGTATAGAAAGAAAGACTGTTGATTAAAATCCCGCCACGCTGACGCGGCTTCAACTGATCCGAGAGGAGAAAATTACCTGAAAGTGAGAGTGGAAAGTGTTTCTGCCCTCCGATGCTCCTCTTTTTTTTTTTTTTTTTTTTGTATTGCTCATATATTGTATAAGAATATAAGTCGTCCTCTCCGTGCTGTTTTTTTTTTTTTTTTTGGCAGTCCCTCGGTGGATTACAATCACAGGAGGAGGAGGAGGAAGAGGAGGAGGAAGGAGGAAGAGGAGGAGGAGCATCTCTTCGATCCACTGTCACCCTCCAGAGTTCAAAAAAAAAAAAAAAAATCTGTAAAGTCCGTCTCACGTGACTCCCGAGTGTTCGTTTGGCTGACGATGATGTTTTAATAATAATAATAAACAAGTGAGGAAGAGGAAAAGGAAGAAGAAGGAGGAAGGAGGAAGAAACGAACAATCACCAGCTTCAGGTGACGGTTAAAATGCACCAAAGCGAAGCTCAAAAAAAAGCGCAAAGTTTGTGATTGAAGGAGCAAAAAAAAAAAAAAAAAAGCAAAATCCCCTCAAACGGAATGAAGATTAAAAAAAAACTTAAATAAAATAAAAATAAATTGAGATTTTTATCTCTGAAGAGAGTCAAGAAGAGTCCAGAGTGGAGCGGAGGGAAGGCCTGGTCCAAGCAAAGCCTCTTTCTTTACTTGGCGGTTTGTAAACGTGTAGCGATCTGAGTACATGGACGTAGCGAAGAGAGAGAGTGTGTGTGTGTGTGTGTGTGTGTGTGTACCGCTAAATGCATAAAGTTGTGTGTAAACGTATCGTATACATGTCGAGAGAAAAAAAAAAAAAAAGAAGAAGACTTCAAGTTAAAGTTGAGTGCCAGCATGCGGTGGATGATGCTCTGGCTGCAGCGCCGAGGCGTGACGGTGGCGTTGGTGGTGGTGATGTTGGTGTTGTGGTGGCAGTGAAAAGGGGCCCATGGCGTGAAAAAGACGTGTGTGTGTGTTGTGTGTTTTGTGTGTTTTCTTCTCTCTAGCTGCCCTCGATGAGCTTGGACAACGTGTCCCGCAGCTCGGTCAGCTCGAAGATCTTGCTGTCCAGCAGCTCCAGCAGCGAGCGCAGACTGGTACGGAAAGCTTCTCGCTCCTGCTGGCTGCTCTCCAGACGCTGCTCCAGCTCGCTCAGCTGAGACTCCAACGTCTGGTTCCTCGACTCCGTGTCCTGACACAAACAAGACAACATGCTTCTTAAATTAGAGATCAGAACGTAAAAATGATCTGTTTAGTACAATTATTTGTGTCTGATTTCTTTTCTCTGGTTGAAAAACCAACAATCTATAAATAAAGTTTAACTGCTCGACTTTAATGATGTTATTATATTGATTTTTCTGTTCTTTGTTTATTTCATGTTGTTATTATTTATTAAATGGCTTTTTCCTCAAGTTAAAACGGTCAAATGTGAACTGGAGGCTTCAGGTTTCCACATCACATTAGTTTGAGCTGCGTACTGGAACACGACTGGCTCCCAACTGGTTGTGATGTCACAAATCGTACTGGTATGTATCTTAAACTTAAAGATTTAAGTTGAGCTCAGAGAAACTTTCCTCCTTCAGCAGATGAAAGTGAAAAACTCAAACATCCAACTGAAGTCACAATAAACAAAACACATTTTTGAGTGTTTTTTATCTGAAAGGTGAAACGTCACACAGGAAATACTGATTTATTTTAACTGTTGGAGAATTCAACACTTAACTCAACACTGAGGTTTGACTCTTAGAAAAGACTCGACAGTTAAAGACACAACTAACGTTTGCTAATTAGCACCAAACACAAAATAAACTGAAGCTGATGGGAAAGTCCTTTGTTATTTGCCCAAGTGAAATTTTGACAGGAAAAGTTAAACGATCACCAAAGTGATTATAATTGATTCTGATGGGAAACATGAATGTTTCATATCAAGTGACGGGTTAGCATTTAGCTGCTAGCGAGTCCTTAAAAACGAGAATCTTTCTGATCCATCTGACTTAGTGTGAACATGGCTTCAGTAACAACACATTAATAAAAATAAACATAATCAATAACACCTGATCAGCTGCAGGTGTTGCTGTAAATAATCGACTCACCTGTAGTTTCTGTGTAAGTGAATCTTTCTGAGACTGAAACTCGTTGGCACTCTGAACCTCGGCTTTGAGCTGCTCCAACTCCTGGAAGTAAAACACAAACAGCAGATATGAGAAACACAATTAAGAGCTCGAAGTAGACTAGAGCTGTAACGATTAGTCGATTAATTGATTAGTTGCTTTTTGATAATCGATTAATTGTTTTGAGTCATTATTAAGAAGAAAATTCTCTGTTTCCTGTTTCATTTGAGAGATGTCATCTTGATCTTTAGGAAACATTGATCAACATTTTTCACCGTTTTCTGACATTTTATGGACCAAACAACTAATCGATTAATCAGTAGACGCTCGTCCAGAACGTACTTCCTCTTTAGCTTTCAAAGCCAACTCCAGCTCCTCTATTGTTTGGTTGAGCTCCGTCTTTTGAGATTTGATCACTGTTGTTTGACCGCTGACGCACTCGAGCTCCGTCACCTGGAACATAAAACCAAACACAAAAACCTTCAGACTTGATTCACAGGAATTCATCGAACGTCATCACGACACGGTTAGAAAAAATGTACTTTGAATTGATCCCGTCTGTTACCCGTTTGTGTAGCCTCTCGGCTTCCTCCTGATACGCCGCCAGCTGCTGTTTCCATTGTTTGACGTTGGCTGTGGACTCGAGCAGAGCCGCCGTTAGCTTGGCGTTGTTCCCCTTAAGTGCTGCCAGCTCCGCCTCCCAGTGCTTATTGATGTTGGATGAACTGGAAGGATGTGAGAAGAGGGAAAGATGACTGTTAGTAAGGCTGCAACTACTGATTATCTTCATTATTGATCATTTTCTCCATTAATTGTTTGACCTATACAGTGTCTACGGTCATGCTAGCGGTAATGCTAATGCTAAGTTTAGCTTGTTATCATGCTAATTACTGCTTCACAAGGAATCACAACACTACTGAACGCTCCCTTATAAAAAACTGTTTTTCTTTACTATAAAAGTTTGTCCTCGTGTCTTCCCGTACTGTAATTTTGCAAACTTGAAACATCTGCGTCCTGGAAAGACGTTGCTCTTCCTGCAGTTTCCTCCATTTTTAACCTGTTTATGTTTTTTTGAGGGGAGTTTTTAAGATCAAGGGTTTAAGGATTTTGGATGTTGTGTGCTGTATAGATTGTAAAGTCCTTTGAGGCAAATTTGTGGTTTGTAATACTGAGCTATATAAATAAAATAGATATATTTAAAAAAGATACATTTAGAAAACATGCAAATGTGCTCTTTGTCAGTTATTCTACTATTTCTACATGTATTTAAGAAAGAAGACATTTTAAAAGTAAAGATTGTACAGCGTTAGTCTTTGGGAAACAGAAATCTGTATTTGGGACTGAACAATAAAAATGTGCATGTGGTGTTAACGCTGCACATTTGCTAATTAGCATTAAACACAAAATACAGCCGAGGCTGATGGGAAAGTCTTGACTTTTGCACGTATTTCATCATAAACCAGAGTATTGAATTAACTTAAATTATGACCCTGATGATGATGCCAGATGAAACGTCAAAGGATCACTGAAGTTATTATAAGTCATCTTGACGGGAAACATGAACGTCTGAAGCAAATTAAACAGAAAATCCTTCCAACAGTTCTTGAAACATTAAACTAAACCACAAATATGACCCTGATGGAGGCGCTAGAGGAAAAGTCTTTACTGTCAATGAAATCCATCAAACAAAACAACAGACCGAGACTGTCATCCCTGGAAAAATGACTTTTAAAATGTATAAATAATCAAAATAGATGAATCAAGTTTTGCTTTTAGCTTTAACTTTTAGTTCTGAGAGCCTGACGGGATTATCTGTCAATAAACAACAAGTTTTTAACACAAACCTGCCGACAGTTTGAAATCTCACTTTGAGTTTCACTGTTTTTCACTGTGGTTTTACTTTGGAGCAAACTGCAGGCTGGGAAATGTTGAGCTCCGTGTAACGTTACGTAAACACAGCTCTGCTTCATGGTGTGTGTGAGGAACTGCTTTCAGATGTTATGTTAGTCGTTCCATGACCTTTGACCCCCCTCTGATGAGCGTTTCTCTCACACCAAACTAACAACTCTTCAGATCTCATCAAAGACTCTGGAAACTTTATGTTGTGAGTTTCTTTTGATGTCGTCACAGTTCAGACGTCACTGACCGAACAAACCGGTTAATCAGCTGTGATTAGCGTGAACACACTTAGGCTGCGATTATCATCTATTAACTATTATCAATTCATCAGTTGAGTAATTTGTGATCAATTGATAAGTCTATAAACACAAAAAAAGCCCAAAATGACGCCTTTATATTACTTTATTTGTCCATAATGTACAGAGAGAGATGAGATAAGAAAGCTTTCATGTTGATGTAAATTTTATGGTAAATTTTATTAATTTTTTCTGCTTTTAGCTCATTTTATGTTCTTAGTATTATTTGTTTTTGTGATTTTCTCTGCTCTTAGCTTATTTTAGCTTTCATAACATTATTAAGGTTTTAGTTTTGTTTTATTTGTGTGCCTGATGTTTTATTGTCAGGTTTATGACTCACCTGGTTAAATAAATAAAACAAATAAACAGTTAAAAACCCAAAGATATTCAGTTTACAATAACAGAGAAAAACAGCAAATATTTGGTATTTTTGCCTGAAAAAGCAAAATTGCAGTTGATTAATTTTCTGTTAACGTATAATCTTCTTCATCATAGTTAATAGTATATTAAATATAGCACTTCAAATGAAACCAGTAATCTACAGGAGGAGTGTTGTTGGACATTTCTGATCATGTTATAGAAACAAACGCAGTGTGAAAAGCCTTATTTTAAACTTTCATTTATAAATGATTGTAACTTTTAAAACTAAGTGTCTGCGCTGACCTCAATATGAGTCATTACTGCTTTATATCCCCACAAGTACAGCCGACACCTCGGAGACTCTGATCAGACAACGTGAAGCACAAAACTATCTGCGCTCATTCAGTGGTTTATAATTAATAGGAGGCTTGTGTAGTGTTTTAATGTAAATGCCTTAATGCTGTCCAGAGGCCCGGGGACCAGATTAATAATGAATGAATGGACCGCCTTGAGCTGCAGCGCTCCGTAGTGCGCTGTGCCAATTTCACTTTCAATCCTGAGAGTCGCTAACAGACAGGAAACGCTCATCCACACTTCACAATGTGATGATTACACTGTCAGGATGTCTTAACAATGAAGTTATTTTATTAAAGGGAAACCTGTGATAAAAGGAAGACGATACTTAGTGATATTTGACACTTGGCTTCTTGTTTCTATCAGCGCTTTGACCTCTGACCTACCTGTGCGAGAAGGGCAGTGCATTCTGGGAAGGCTCTGCTCTGGCTTCGGTGTGCTGAGGTGTGTCTGGTGTGACTCTCTCATCATCTGTGCCGTTGATGCTCTCTGAGGTCAAAGGTGACTGCACATCACCTGTGGCGGACTCCTGAAACAGAAAAATATATTTTTAAAAAAGTACATGTTTGTTAAAGAAATAATTCTACATTTTTGGGAATATCTTTATTCGCTCTTTTGCCGAGAGTTAAACAAGAAGATTGATACCAAACTTGTCTGTGTTTTAAATATGAAGCTACAGCCAGCAGCTGGTTAGCTTAGCTTAGCTTAGCATTAAGACTTGAAACAAGGGAAAACAGCTAGCCTGGCTCTGTCCAAAGGAAACAAAATCTGCTCACTAGCACCTCAAATGATCACTAATTAAAAAGTTATATCTCACATTTAATCTGCACTTCCTCCTGTCATGAAATAGTTCTGCTCATAACTCACAAAATTACAACTTCTTGGTTTATTTTTTGTGTGCAGATTAAACAAATTAGATATAATGTGTTAATTAGTGAGCTGTTAACCTTTAGACAGAGCCAGGCTAGCTGTTTTCCCCTGTTACCACTCTTTATGCTAAGCTAAGCTAACTGGCTGCTAAGGGAAGGATGTGAGGAAGAGACGACTGTAAATAAGGCTGAAACTATTATTTTAATTATTGATGAATCAACCAGGTATTTTCTCTATTTAACCAATTAATTTTTTGGCCCTAAAATGTCAACTAGAACTAGAGAGACAGTCTACAACCATGTTCAGGCACAGCCGTACTTGGAGCTAAATGCTAACACCAGCATGCTAACCGGCTACCGGCCGTAGCTTCATATTTAAAACAAATACATGAGAGTGGTATCATTGTCTCATGTAAGTCTCTGCTAGAATGTGAAGAATCATATTTCCCAAAATGTCAAATTATTTCTGTGAGAAACAACAAATCTTCTGTAATAAAGATGATGAAGTTAATGATTCTTTGCTCTCAAAAATTAACAGGATGTTCTGCTGTAGTGTGGTTATTTATAGGGATGCTCTGGATCATTACCCTGCACTAAACACAGCTCCAACTAATTAATTCAATAATAATTTAATTACTTCATTAAACTCTGCCCATTAGACACACTTCACTAAAAATGAGAAGATGTTTTCTCTACATATGCATCCATAAATTTATTCATTTATCCTTTTTACTATTTAGAAATGTTTGCTTTTTGTTGTTTTTCAATTTGGCCGAATCTGTCCGACTGTGAAAAGCTTTGAAGACGCTTTTTGTGGCCGAGCAGCCGGATGTTTAAATGCTTGTGGAGATCAGAAATATTCCCACTGTACTGTTTATTTTTTTGACAACTGTGAGCATTTTTACTTTATCTATTAATAACAGTTGTCGCTCACGACTGGCAACTGCTCAAACTTCCCTAATTGCAGCTGACTGTCACTTTTTGAGAGCATGAAAGGAAAACTGGAGGATTGTGTGGGAAAATTCACGGAGACGGGGTTTCCTCTGGTTGTTAGTATGACATTAGGATGATAGACGAGGTTGTTAAAGACTGACGACAGGGTTGTCTCCAAAAACAAGGACTCGCTTATTATACCAAAACAATGAAAATAAGATAATATGTGAAAAAATTGGTCAAATCCATCGTTGTGCTCACACAGTTTAGACAACAAAACTGATTCTCTGAGTCCCAGAGAAGCAACAGTGTAGGGAGACACCTGAGGGACTGGAGTTGTATCATTAACTGGGGTAAAACTGGGAAAAAGGACCATCGGAGTCATGAAAATGATTTGTTTCCAGCTTCTTTTTTTTTACCTTCTTTTTACCAGGTTTGTTGACTGATAACACATTCCTTTTTACAGCGCCACCCTGAGGAGGAAGTGTTCAGGAGAGCAAAGGAGGCAAACAAGCCACACAGTGTTAGCTTAACATAATGTGAGCACGCAGCTGAGTGCAACACAGACTTTTAACTGGTGCCACAGGAGATGTGGTGCATGATATCATTAAGTTCTCATATATTTCTCATGTGGAGTGATTCCTAGAGGTTGGATGTGTACTTTGGTGTCACAGGGAGTTTGTTACCGACCTTATTAACATGTTAGCATTGAGTTAAAACAGGTCAAGTTAGCATGAAGTACATGTTGGACATGTTGGACATGTTGGACCAAAGTGAGGTCAACGTGAGAATTTGTTTTCATGCCAGAAACTGCACAAATTGCAAATAACAGGTGGAAAATGTTCAGCTTTGAGTCAAATGTTGCTATTAGCATCTAGCGATCTGGATTTTAATAAAGTTGTGGATAGTTTTGCACAGAAACTGGTGAAGAAGAAACACCTTTTTTAAGGTAAGACATCTCACACTTTTACTGCATGTTCATGTCTGTTAGGTGAAAAGTGTAAAAGTTTGTGAGGCTCTATGTATCAATGCTTTAGTGATCGGTTAGAGATTAAGTCTGGCAGCTGATAGAAGTGGCAGATTGATGGCTGCTGATGGAAAATGCATCAAGTTGGTTTTGTGGTTCACAAACATGTTTTTGTCTCTTTTTATGACCTTCTGCAGCTGATTAACAGTAATTATTGAATCCTGTGTTGACACAGTTTCTTATGAGTGAAGTTTTGCGCTGATACATCTGGCACATCTCTGGTATCTGGTATATTCTTGTTAAACAACAGGATCTTCATCAATGTAAATGTTTTTTTTTTGTTTGTTAATGGTACTTGTGTGTGTGGGAGGGTGTTTGTGCTTTTAACTTGTTCTGTCTGTTGGTGGTTTGCGGTAAAAACAACTAATTTCTCACTTCCTGCAAGAGCTAACAGTCTCCATTAGTTGTTGTTTTTTTTTTTATCACTGCTATTAGCTGCCATTTCTCACTGGAATTCAATGTTAGTTAGCCAAAGCCGACAGACGTCTATCAAAGTTTGGGGTGAAATGCAAGAATGACTGCTCCATACAAATTTATGTCTAAACAGTAATGCTACTGGTTTCTAGCAAGTCGATTTGTTATATATTATATATAACACTGAAAAAGTCTCCATATATGAGCTGTCATGACATTTCAACCCCCTGCTGTGTCCCGTTCACTTCTTTAAAGAGAGATCAAAGAGTAAAATCTACACAAGGCTGCAACAGTGACGATCGTGTTCATACCTGAGAGGGAGTGCTGGTGAGCTCCATCTTCTCCTGAGACTTCTCCTTGGCTAACCGTGCCGCCTCCTTGAACTCTGCAAACTTGTCTGCAAACTAAAATAACAGGAAATAAGTGAATTTTGTTGACTTACGTTATTGTTTTACTTGCTGCTAAGGATACAAGGAAAGGTAACGACATCTGCTCCCTCTTGACTTTCTGTTTTTTGGAGACAACAGCGCTATCAGAGTCATCGTCGTGTGCGCTCACCTTGGCCAGCTGACTCTCAGAGGAGAAGCCGAGGCCGTAGACGGTGTTGGCCCGGCTGTCGGCCCACTGGCCAAACTTCTGCGATGTCTTGGTGAAGGACATGTTGGGGGTGATGGTGCTGTTGATGATGGCCTGTTGGGGGGAAAAAAAAAAAAGCACAGTAACATGTCAAATTCAAAGGAAACAGTTGTTTGTCGTGGTGATGGCGGCTTTGAGAAAGAGCAGCTGGACGCCTGTTATCAGCTGGTACCGGGGGGGATGCGAGCGTGTGTGTGTGAGTGTGTCTTGTATAAACGTGGGTTTGTATTCCCACTGTTTGGTAAACAGGAAGCAGTCAATAAGGAGTTCTAAAGTGAGTCCAACTGACTGTGATGTTATTGATCAGAGTGGGAGGCCTCGCTGGCAGCGCTGACAGAGAGGCGAGCGCAGATGGTGGGTGAGAGTTTATAGTTTTGAAGAAAAAATAAATAAATAAATAAATAAAAATCGACTGCTGCTGCTGGTGTCTCTCAAATTTGCTTTAAAGATGCCTTTAGTGCAGTTGATTCTTGATCTCGGGAACAGTAGTTGATGAAACAGCCCCAGAGGTCCACTTACTCGCTTTTCTGGAGCAGGCTGAGTTTCCTTATGTACCATCAAACTATAGATGTTTCTGAGCATCTCTAGGATTTCTCATCCACATAAACTAAAAAGTTGAGCTTGATAGTTCACTTTTATTCCTCAGAAACAGATGCTGAAATCATAGTTGAAAGCTGCAAGTGAGTAAATGGACATTGAGTTGAGATTGTTTCGTCAAAAACCTTAAAATTGTTTTTACACGTCAGCAGCTCAGATAAATCTTTTGCATGTTATCACACAGTAAATCAGAAAAAGCTGAATGGAAATTTGCACATAAATTTACTCACAACCTCAAAACAAGTTCTGTACGCTGCAACTTTTTTTATACTCTTTGGAAAAAAAGCAGAACCTGGATCAACTTTTGCCAGAACGCAGCGCCACGTCATCCAGTAAGATGCTGGTACTGGTGATCAGTCAATCAAATTCTTGCAAGATTACTTTGTAACGTGAACTTTTACTGTTTACCTTGTAGTAACAATTAAAGATACAATGAGTGCTGCTGTGAGAACTTTTTTCTTATCCCCTCCCCTCCCACACAATTTTATTAATTTACAAATATTATGAAACAAGCACACCATACATATAATAAATAAATAAGAAACATACATACACAAGAAGAAAAGAGATCCTACAGATCAGGTCCATCCACCATCAGCCACCTCATGTTTGAGTTGTATATTATAAACCATGTGTAGTGTTTGGACGTCAGCATTCAAACTAACAGATCTGTTACTTAAACTGGATTAAGTTGTATTTCACCGTCTCAACAGTAGTAAAAACAACATTTTCTCACAAAGAAACAACTTGAAAATGTTGGAAATGTATTGCCAAACTGTCAGTATAGACTAAGAACAAGACTAAGAGACTTCAGCCACATTAGCGTGTTCATCATCTTAGTTTAGCGTCTTTACATGCTAACATTTGTTCATTTGTTAAAGTACAGTTAAGTAAAAAGTACAGCCGAGTCTGATGAGAATGTCGTTAGTTTTTGGTATTTTGTCATGAACCTTTGACCTGATGATGATGATGCTACATGAAAAGTCAGAGGATCAACAAAGTTATTTCAAGTCATGTGTGTGTCTGCACCAAATTTCATGGCATGTTGAGAGACTTTAGTCTGGAGTAAACTGGTGGACTGACAGATGCTACCATCCCTTTAGCCATCACAGTTATCATGGCTATAAAATGACTAATACTGGACATTGTTTTGCAGTCAATGCTCAAAAACACAATCTAAACCTGCAGAAAACACTGAACAACTGTCAAACACTCATGCTTCCTCATGATGTTGTTTCAGCAGATCCTTGGTCATATAACGTACTTTAATTGTAAGAAACATTTCAAAAGTTTGTGTACTTTTGGAATTGTGAAAGCAACATAACCAGACATATTTGACACTGTGTGGCATCTGTCACTGTGTGTTTTTCTTTCTCTCTGCTGAGAAGACTTATTGTTGTCTGGATAATAACGTCCTCGAGCACCAGCCCACCAGATCTCTGCTATTTCCAGCAGAACGCAGCTAACTTGCTGGTTCAACAACGGCAGCAGTCACCCAGAGAGGCTCTTACATAAGTATGTTAACTCCACCTCTGCACCTCTCTCAAGACTAAAATAATCACTGCCACATAGATATGACAGGCCCGACCGCCCCTTCACTGCTCCAGCACACAGACGCCAGGCTGAAGCAAACAAGTTACACAAGCTGCTTGTTTATTAACTACAACAAAGATCCAAATGTTTTTAATTATTTTTTTTCATAAGATAAAACTTTATTTAACTGGGAGGAGCTGCTGGTTCCTGTGTTCCCCCCCCTCTCCTGATTCTTTATTCCAATTTCAGATTTTTCCACCTCCATTCAAAAATGTGTTTTTCTTTCTGTTCCTTCGGTTGGATGTTTGAGCTTCTCTGTGCAGAATGATGTATGTTCAGGGTTTGACACCAGGAGACTGTTTTCACATTAATCTGCTGGAAGTGGGAAGTTTCTCTGTGCTCACCAGAAATCACAGTTCAAGGGTCCGTGACCTACCAGCATGATTTGTGACATCACAACTCTGTCTGGAGCCAATCGAGGGGCCGTTATTCAACTTACGCACGTCTGATGTGAAAACTTGAAACCTCCAGTACAGAAACACCAAGGACGGACTCTTCAGTGACGGAGGATATTCATAGATTCTGGATTTTTAATGAGGTAGTGAGAAGACGCCATTTTAAGGATTTTTTTAACATGTTAACTGGACATTTTTTGTGGAAAAACATGTCAGATAATAATAATAATAATGTCTTAAAACATGTCTGGATGGCATCTTTAATCAATATCCTCTATATCAGTGAACACCAGATACTGTGCTGTATCCGATAGGTTTAATTTATGGCCATCGGTTTTAATTATTTCAACTTTACTTGTGAGAAATCATATCTCATTTCACACTACAATACCCATGAGCCACGACTGCCGTTGCTACGACCAGTCAGAGGCAGCAGTGGTAAACTCAAAAAGCCTCGTTGTTGCAGTTGAGAACGAAGCGCCATATCTGCTGAATTCATCCACAACTGACCCAAAATTTAAAAGTGAATTGATTTAATCTTCAGATGGCGTTTTCAGTTTCCTCAACATTGTAATTTTTAGCTTCCGCTCGCCGTTAGCTGCTCATATAGCAGAATTTTAAGCTCAGTCATTGAATGTTTCTTGCCGAAATGCACCTTGGGAGTTGCAGATAACTTCTACCTCAAAATGTTGAAGTACACAGGCTTTTACCTTCATCTATTGATCAAACAACCAGACAGTTTCTAATGCTGTTGTTCATCTTCTGTACTGATGATTTAAACAGGAGAGTTTCATGCTGAAAAGATGCTCAAACTGCCACAAACATTATATTTATATCTATAAAAATTAATCTTATTTTTGCTTCTGGAAGCAGGGACAACCAAAATTACAGTAACAGTAATCATCATAATAAACATAATAATCAAGAGGAGATTATTTTTTGGATGTTTTTTGGGATGATCACAGTTGTTTTTCTATAATTTAAATTTAAAATTACTGGTGGATTATCGGGTGTCTGAGAAAAACAAATCATTAGTGGGAAGGTCAAGAAGTTATTTATTCTTCTTTTCACTCAAACAAAACAGTAAAAATCTTATCATTTAGCAGCAATGCAGCTTTTAAAATGAAGAAACAATATTAAGATTCTATCAAGACATTATGAGCCAAAATGCAAAACAATATCTTGAAGAAATTGATATTTATCAGCACATCTTCCTAATTTAGTTGTGTGAAAGTCATTCTCATTCTGCAGGTTTTTTGTGATTAAAATATGGCAAATGTTTGATTAGTCTGATTTAATATATTGATTATTGTAAAACTAGAATCCTGCACGAGCTGCAGTCAAAGCTAAAAGCTAGACTGAGTCTTTTCTGGTGCTTCATTAAGGAAATGTCATATTTTTTGTCTTTAATCTTGGATACTTCCTAAAAACATTTATTAATTGTTTGTTCTCAGGATTCAATTATCTACATTTAAAGCTTATTTTTATAATATTCATGTCAGACAATGAACAACTTTCTCCATCTTGTTAAATGGTTGACAGACCCGGGACAACAATGGAAATAAGTCCAGGACTTTATTGTTTGTTCTATTCCTGATAAAGTCTGATATGTTGTGTTTTATAATATATTACATAAACATAAGAAACAACCAACAGACACAAACACTGTACTGAGCGCTACCCTCACACACACCTTGGATCCATCCAGACTGATGATTCGATATACATTCCTGGTACTGTCGTAGAAGTAGGAGACTGTGACAGCGTGTTTACTTGTGGGAACCCAGTTCTTCTTTGTGTTTGGGTCGATCTGGAAGACGTGGGCCCGCGTACTGAAGATGGGCTGCTCACTGCACACAGAGAGAGAGAGAGAGAGAGAGAGAGGGGAGGAGGGAGAGACGGAGCGATCAGTGTCTGGTTAAAGGCCTTAAATACGCAGTGTGTAACTAAATGCTGGCTTGTGAGGGAGAAAAACAGGGTTTAGTTACAACAATAAAGATAAAACAACAGACAGTTTGTGTGTGTGTCAGTAGTGGAAGAAGTAATCAGATCCTTTACTTCTGTAAAAGTGCAAATAAATCCCACTTAAGTAAAAATACAGAAGTATTATCTACAAAATGGACTTAAAGTATCAAAAGTAAAAGTACTCATTCTGCAGAATAACGGCCCCTGTGACTGATATACCATTATATATTACATATTTAGATTGTTAATACAGATACAATAATGTGTACTTTATATACAGTTTGGTAATTTAGTCCAGCGGTTCCCAACTTAGGGGTCGGCCCCCTCCAAAGGGTCACAAGAAAACTCTGAGAGGTCATGAGATGATTCATTATGAGGAAAGAAGAAGAAACAAAGTTCTGCTGCACAAATCTGTTTCCAGTTTTTGGAGACTTTTCTCTGACATTTGCTTTTGTTTTTGGTGAAATATTGAAAAGTTTTACCTCTTTGGATCTCAGACTGTTATTCAAATAAAACCATCTCGTCTAGAGGGGAAATCTCTCTTTGGTGGAAGTGCCAACAACTAATAGACATCAGAAACATGACGAAGTTTCCCAACCAGACATTGCTTTTTTTGTGAAGGGTCACAAATCTCTGACAATTCACTGCATTTTATTTTGTCTGTTTCTCGTTCTCAGGTCTCTCTTGAAAAGGAGATCTCAACCTCAATGTGGCTGCCTGATTAAATAAAGTTTAAACAGCTTGAAGCAAATACAATGTTCTACTTGTATTAGAGTAGAAATATAAAGTAAAGGACAAGTACCTACTAATGATTCTTTTCATTATCGATTAATCTGTTCATCATTTTCTTGATTAATTGATTGGTCGTCTGGTCTATAAAAGGTCAGAAAATGGTGAAAATATCTTCTTTTTTCCCAACTGACAGTCCACAACCCAAAGATATTCAGTTTACTGTCACAGAGGACTAAAGAAACCAGAAAATATTCACATTTAAGAAGCTGGAACAAGAGAATTTTACTCTTTTTTTCTTTAAAACTTACTCAAAATGATTAACAAACAATTATCAAAATAGTTGCAGATTAATTTGCTGTTGACTAATCAAATATATCGAATTTTTGCAGCACTGTGTCAAACATTTTAGTCATAATTGCCGCCACCGTAGACAATTCAGCAAAGTATTGTGTTTAAACAGACACAGATTTCCACCAAAAAAACAAAACAAAAGGACACAAAAGCAAATGTGTGGATAAAACTCCTCATATAACTAATAATATGTAAGGAAGCGGAAGTACTGAGGGAACGTGATGAATCACAGGAAGGCGAGAAACACAATTTCACAGATCTCAGCACATCCATTATTCACCGGCCTGCTGTGTTGCTGCACTTGCAGTAACTGGACGAGGGGGGAAAAAAAAAAAAAAAACAGCTGAGAAAAATGTGTTAATGTACAAAAGGCACACATACAAGTGTTGAACATGCACAATCCCTCTCTTCACAACTCCTGTTATTAAGTGGCACGCAAAGCCAGATGGAGTAAACATATTAAATTCTCTTTGCATCAAAAAAAACAACTCAGAAAGCATTTTAAGCTGTTGCAAAAATCAAATCAATCTGCAAATATTAAATTTTGCTTTATAATATTGTTTCTGTAATGTCCCAAAACACAAATTAACCATAATTCCTTGATCACATCGTTTCATTTGGAGTTAATGAACCCTTGCAGAGGCAGAGTCATTACAAATGATTTATGTTCAAAATAAAAGCTTGACAAAATAATGTCATACAAACGATCATAATGCTACGTTAGGCTAACTAAATTAAAATACTCAAGTGTTGCTGTTGAAGTTGGTGAGGAAATGAAACATAAAAGCTGTAAAAAGTTAAAAACTCTTGAAAAATAAATGCAGAATGCAACCAGGAAAAGAAAGAGACAGACAGAGACGGAGATGGAGGGAGGGAGGGGGGGGGCGTCTTTCTAGAAACTTCCCTCGTGTGTAGGCGGTTAAGATGAAATTATGTTTTTTTTTCTTTTTAAAAGCAGCTAAAAGAAAGGGCAGATATGCTAATTTGCTCCTACTTTTAAAAATAACAAGGCTGAACAATGCGGCAGCGGAGCCCACACAGACGTGGACAGCAATCAGCTCGGCGGCTGAGCTGACAACACCGAGCCAGAGTACGTCGGCGGCGAAGGTTGCAGAGGTCGTAACAAGTCACAAGCCTGCGCTCTAAATGACTCTCTTCATGCCGGTGCAGCAACTTGCATGACAAAGCCAGGATGAGACTCATTAAAAAAAAAAAACCCCAACAGATCGATTGATTGATCGATGTTGTGGAAAGAGCCGGCGTGCTGCTCATTTCATATTGAACGCCGTTTGTCTTTCACACCCGTAGATGAAAGTGACATGCTCTGATGATTTGGCTTGAAAACAGCAGGATGTCACATTTGAGGCCTCGTCTGTGCGAGTGTGTGTGTTGGCCAGACGTGACCAGCAGGGTGTACACTGACATAGGACGCAGTGAAGTGAGGCAACTATGCTAAAGGTGACCTGGAAGCACCTGTGCCAACATACAGGGATCAGCGGTTTCGGGACGGCTTCCAGACATCGCTATAGCTCAAAAGCTACCAAGGTCTTGGATTAAAAGCAAAACAAGCTATAACTGTTTCACGGAAATCCAGATTTTTTTTGCCTGGAGATGTAAAGACTCTGCTTGGAAATGACCCAACTGTCAATTTACTTCAGAATATTAAAGCGTAGACTGATGCTTGAACAAGTCACCTTTGCTGTACTACTGTCAATGTCAATACAAAAATCCACACAGATTATACTACAACTTTCTCATCTAACAGCTACATTAAAAGCTGAAAACAAAAAAGAGGACCAATTGTTGTCTTATTTTCTATTGTATGTAATTTCAGTATTAATGGCATATTTAACTGACAAGCAGGAAGATCCAGTGTGTTTTATCATTTTAAAACTAAATGAAGAGAATAAAATAAAGATTCTCCACATATAAACACCCATTAAATATTAACAATTCAAAGAAACATATCCAAAATGAATGTATCTGTTTATATTCAGTAGCTCATGATTTCAAGCTCATGTATGTTTCATTATTATTTATAACAAACCCTTTTCCAGGTGTCATATCTGGATAGACAGATAGAATAAACAAGTAAATAATGAGGATTGTAATATGAATTTCTCACAATAGTGGTGGTGATTTAATGAAGGGCAAGCAACGACTGGACTTCAATAATGTTTTAGAAAAGATTATTACCCTAAAATTTTACCACAAAATTACATTTATGCGCTGTTATACAAAATGTTCTTATGTGAGCAAGAGTTTTGTGGATCTAATGTTTACCATGTTCACAATCTTAGTTTAGCATGTTAGCATTTACTAATTAGCACTAAACACAAAGTACAGATGGAATATTGGGAACGTCATTAATTTTGTAGGTATTTGGTCATAAACCAGTTGGAAAAATGAAAATTTTGAGCTGATGGTGACGTTACATGAAAAGTTAAAGGAAAAAATTAAAAAAAATACATCCTGCAAAGGACATGAATGTCTGAACCAAATTTCATGGCAATCCATCCGATATTTGTTGAGAAATTTCATTCAAAACCACAAATGTGGAGGAAAGAGGAACAGAGAGTAGAGAGGGGATCACCAAAAGTCTGTAGGAAACCATGAATTTCTGTACAACATTTTGCTTCAAACCGTGGAGTAGATTGTTGAGACAAGTGAAAACCTGGATAAGCAGCACAAGATAAGTCTTTAGAGTTCATTCTGTGGGCACTATGAACATCTGCACAAAATTTCATGACAACACATCCAATAGTTGTGTCGAAATTTCACCGAAAACCAAAAATGTCAACCTCATGGTGGTGCTAGAGAACAAGTCACGGGATCACCAAAGTCACTAGGACGGGAACCATGAATGTCCAAATGTCATGCAAATGAAACCATTAATTGTTGAGCCATTTCAGACTAAACCAAGCAGACGTTGCGGTCCCTGGAGCCACTCCAATTGCGTGGCTAAGAGAAACAAAGTAATGCAGATAATGACGTCTATACTCGTATCTGAGACAGGTATCAAAATGCAAAACGTCTATGCAAAATGCAAAGCGCAATCACTTCCAGCTACTGTTATGTTGAGTCACGGAGAACTAAGATCCTCTTTCACACACCTTCGTCACCCTGGACTACCAGACAAAAATAAACACAAGGGCCAACGCCTGATCCTGAGAGGGCTGGCGGCTACAGTCATGCCACATTTAGGACAGTCAATAAGCCACTAAAGACAGACAAAAACATTTTATTATGGCTCCTAAATCTGTGTTTAGCTAACAGTATAATCTCCTGGTTGGATTTGGTTGACTAAACAACATAAAAATGTGCTTAAAAATCTGAGTTTCTCAACCAGCCATCCACCAAAAAAGAAACATCAACATGAATCTATTCTCACCACACTAAAACCCATCTTTTTATCTCGACGCTGGGCGCATTTAATGTAGATTTGGTCCTAAGATGTCTATCTGCCAGGCTTCCAGGGAAAAAAAGATTAGATTGCTTGGCTGGTTGGGGAGTGTCCCGGGTCTCCTCTGGGACAGACTGATTGTTCTCCTCTCTGGGAAGCTCTCATCATGTCTCAGTGTGTTAATTAAGTCAGCAGAGCGGAGACTCGGCAGATGTTATTTAAAGATAGACACAGTTAATCAGAGAGATAGTGGTAACGTGAGGGTGTGGGATTCACACCAGCTCACACAGGCTGGCAGGTCACCAGTAGGAGATGGTGTGAATATACTGTACTAAATATATATTTATATGTACAGTATGTTAAATATGTAGTACAGTACGTTGGTGAGCAAATAGATACCAAGAAAAGGAGATGAGATGTAAGTTCTGTATGTGCATTAACTCCATTTGTCTTTGCTGTGGAGGTTTCGTGTGAGTCAGTGATCATCATGAAGACATTTTACTTCCTCTGACATAATTTGCTTACAGCAGCCCTGCCCTGTTATCTATCAGGACATGTTCAGGATGAGCTATCATGTAAAACCAACAGATAAATTTACTTGTCTGCTAAGTTACCGTTGCTACCAACATCACATACACAGTTTACAATGATAACAGCGGCACATATACAACTTGAAATTCTTGTTTTGAAATAACGGATGCTTCATTTCAGACGCAGGTGGAGAAAAGCTGGCTTCTCGTTTCTAGCCAATAACTTTTATCAGCTGTAGGGAGCTAACTAATTAAAGGCTTAATGTGTAAGAATTGGCCACCTGATCCAAACAAATAGGAGGTAGCATTTCACACACCCCCTCTATTATCACTCACTGAATGGAGTGTAAAGCTTACTGTTTACAATGAATCTGCGCTATGGTGTTGTCAAGATATCAAAATGCTACGGAGACATTAGAGCCAGCGGTAAGTTACAAACGAGCTGCACAGATCAGAAAGCGGTTGCACCACAGAGACGAGTTACAACATAACTCTAAGTGACAACTAAATATTTACACACATGCCTCGAGGGTAGGTGTAAATCAAAAAATGTCACAGAACTCACTAACAGTAAAACAGCACTTTTTCTGCCACACAGCGTCATTTTTTTCATTAATTGCTGCCATTTTATAACACAGTAATCCAGTAGAGACCTGATTTATTGATATGATATTTCAACATCATTAACTGACCACATACTGGGAGTCTACATGGTTACTTTTCCACCTTTAAAAATATTAAAACTTAATGAAGTGACATATTAACAGTCCTACAGGGAAAATTTGGCTCCACCACTACTGCTGCTAGCTCAGGGCAGCTACTTCTTCCTCTCATGTTCGACTGAGGGCAGACTGGACGCTACAGTGACTCACAATCACCCCTGAGGTACAAAGTGGTATTACGAGACAGTACGGGTCAAAGCTAGCTGGTTAGCATGCTAACTTCAGTGGATATCAATACTTACAGGTCTTTGACATAATGTCAAAACTGGTATTTCTTCACATTCTGTTGATAATTTTAGTTAATATGGGAATGTTTTAAACTAAAATTCTGTCCAATTCTTACACATTATACCTTTAAACTAACATTAACTCCATGAGTTGGTTGATGACAAAGTCTCAGACTGACTTTTTATTATTTCCAGTGGACTCATTTTAAAATATGAAAGAAAATAAGAAAAAAAAACATGCATGTCGAGCCAACGACGGCAAGTTTTGTCGGCTGAAACTTCAGTAGCAGATTTAATCAGCTGTAGCGAGCTAACTAACTAAAGCTAACTAATTAAGCTAATGTTAGCTACATGAGTCGGCTGAAAACACCATCTCTCACTGACTTTTTAACGTTTCCTGTGGACTCGTTTTAAAACAAGAACCCTGTTTAAGAGATTTTAAAATATGCATTTGATGGTTACATACATAATATCGCGCTGAAAAACTGAGGCTAACGCTGACATTTCCCAGACAAAAAGTTAGCATTCTCACCAATTGTTGATCCATATAGAAGACATGTAAATAAGCAAACAGCATTGTTCTTTCATTGCAGCGTAGAGCTAATTAGTTCTAGTATAACATCTGTGTAGCAGTAAAGTACAAGACTGTTTGGCTGGTTAGCTTACATACTTGGACAATCAAGACAGAGGTTAGAAATTTGCTTTATTGTTTGTATTCTCAAACAGCATGTTTCACTTTTTTAACGTTTCAAGAGAAAATGCTTTATGATGAGGACTAATCAATGTGTTTTGGCAAATTAAATTGTATCTTTGGCAACGAGTTTGGCTGGGATTTCTTGAGTGTAAACAAAAGTTGCTGATTGAGTAAAAAATTGTTTAAAATAATGTTAAACTAAATAATGGATGACGAGCAACATCTGACGTCGCCAGCAAACACATTAAGTTACCTGCCTATAGCCATTAGCATCTCTGAGATTACTGCTGTTTTTTGTTGATAAAGAGAATATTTCTTAACTTTTTTTGGGTTGTGAGCCCCCATGTGAACGACACGTAGCTTACCCCGACTTTCAGCTTCACCACAACTGCACTTGTCACTTATGAAAAAATCTGAGTTAAAGTTTTAGGGTTTTCTACAACAGATGATGAAGTTAGATAGCTTAGTTCACACCCTTAAGCACTGCATAGTGTTTTATTTGTCATATTTAAAGACTTAATCAAGTCGGATCAGAAATTAAGATATCAGAGATAGCCACGTGTATTTAAAAAGACTACATATTTGGTTTTTATTTTTATTTTTTCAAACTTCAGTCAGTGTTAAGATGCCCAGCTGTTTGCAGAGCGACAGTGACCAACTGAAGATACAGCAGTACAAGCAGGCCGGCGCACATCGGCTCTTGTAAGATAGGAAAAGTGTTTGAAAAGAAAGTGAGTGAATGGTTTTCTGTGTTCTATCAGCTGATTGCTTGGTGGAATGGTAACTTTGGGAGCTTAATTTTAATTCAAACCATATTTGCTTGTAATATTTTTTAATTATGAGGATCCTAGAAGACCAATATTTTAACTGTGTTAAAACCAAGAGACCAGAGAAACATTAAAAAGCTGAAAATGAACTTGGAAACTAATCACAAAATTCGGAAATATTCTGTTTTATTCTGTTTTAGTAGAGACAAAATACTGATATTGCATTGTTTCAAATGAAGAAAAGGAATCATAATCTAAGGTTTGCCTAGATTTAAGACTTTAATTTGACTGGATTCGAGACAATGTCAAGGTTTCCATTACCCATGACTTGTAAGGGTGTTGAAGTGGGTGCCCCGACCAAATTTTAGAGAGTCATTTTATGTTTTAGGGTGTCATTAGTCTGACAGCATGGCCTGGATCAAAATCTGCCCCGCTGGTGTGTGTGTCTCTCTATGAGACTGTGTGGCGATTGTTGGCCCATAATCCCTTTTCACAATGAAACGTACTGTGGCATTCAAGTCTCAATGACAAGTGCTTTGACAGAGGAATCTGACCGCAGATGTTATCAAATCAGCAGTTCCCCACTTACAACGAGCAGAAACATTCATGAAAACAGAAGACACACAGACACACACAAACAAAGACACCGACTGTCTGTGACTGAAAGGTAAATTGTTCAAGTTCGCTTCTAACTACATACAGCATGTTCTTTATCAGGACGCGCTACTTTTGTAAATCAGTCAACCAGGATATTGAGTTTTGTTGAGGCAGACCACATTTATCCTCAGATCAACTTAGACTCTGGCTTTAGGAGAATTTGTGTATTAGTTCATGGGATTGCATTCATTTAGAGTCCTGTTTGTGGGCATTTCTGGGAAAACTAATGAAAAAAAACACATGAATAACTGGATTTTTGGATGATATTAGTATTTGCTACTAACATACAGCACAGACAGACAGTTTATTGGCTCCAGACTGTCGTTCGGGCAAAGTAAAATCACAATTTTATCATAAAATGTCTACTCTCAAGATCTGATATGACTGTGACTTTACTATAAGGGCCCCAAGCCATTCAGAGTTTAATATCATCTTTTATGAGCCTGCTCTTACGCAGCTTTTGTTTCTCCTACCTTAATTTCAGGTTCTTGTTTATATATATATTTTATTTTACATTTTTATTTTTTCCACCTAGTATTTCCCCCTCACTATCATCGTTTTCTCCTTCACACCCCTCCTAAAAGAAGAATTAAAGGCCGTATTAATTCAAATTGCCCTTATAAATAGTAAAAATTAATCAGACTACAAAAAGATTTAAAAAAACTCCACAGTGCCCTAATAACACCCCGCTGTGTCAGAGCACTGACGGTTGCAGTCTGTGCTTGCTAGGCACAGGAAAAATAACCCTGCATTACTAACTTAGCCGCTGCTGCGTCGTCATGGCAACAGCCATGTGACTCAGGGCCGGTCATGAGCTGTGAACATCCTCCAACTCCATCTCTCTCTCTCTCTCTCTCTCCCTACGCTTCCCACATGCTCTCGCAGCCCAATCCGCTCCCAGTGTCCCTATCGTATCGGTTAACCCACTCGCAGAAGGAGGCAGCGGGGTTTTGGCAAAGCAGAGCGTCCTGTTTAAAACACCCCATATGTCACACGCAAGGCTCAGGGCTTTCAGAGCTGCCAGTGTGTTGATTTTATGCAAAGATGTTTGTTTGATCTCAGCGACACTTCATACAATTTCTCAAAGCTTTTTTTCCCACTGTCCTCAAGTTTGTCAGGATGTAAAAAAGTCAAAAGAAAAGTATGTCCTTATGTAATAAGATCAATAAAGGACGTGAAAGAGAAATCACAAAAAGACAAATATAGTGAGAACATTACTGTGTCGGCACAAAACTACATGAAACGTCGGCTAAAAGCACCTGAACCTCACATTTGCACTTTTTTTTAGTCGACTCAGGTCACTTTAACTGCACTTATATTTAAAAACTACACACTTTAGATGTTTTATGTTTTTGTGTCATGTTTTTTTTGTTTGTTTATTACCTGGTCCTGTGAGGAACAATATCTCATTCTGTCATATCCTTATGAATCTGTTTAGAATGATAATTAAATAAACTTGATATTTTAAATCAGGGCTGCAACTAATGATTATATTCATTATCAATTATTCTACCTATTATGTTCTCTGTTCTTCTCTTCTTGTTTTTGTCTATAAAAGCTCAAATAGCAAAAAATATCCTTCACAGGTTCTCAGACTTTATGGTGCCATCTTAAAATGCCCAAATTACTGTCATATACGACCAAAGAAAGCAGCAAATCCTCACATCTGAGAAGCTGAAATCAGAGAGTTTTTGGCACTTTTGCTTGAAGATGAATGAAACGGGTAACCAATTATGAAAATAGTTGCCTATTAATTTTTTAGCGGTTGACTGATGGAGTAATCGTTGCCGCCAGTGGCCTAGGGGCGTTTAAGACACCAACCACATACAGTGCTTACAATATCCCCGATTTCTCCTCTTTTTACTTGCCATTTCTCTACTGTTGCTATCGAATAAGGGCAAAAATTATAGAAAAAAAGCTTCAGTGAACTTGAAAAAATTAGCCTTGGCGAAGCAATTATGCGCTAAATTAACCTGCTGTCTTAGATAAGAATGCAGTGAGGATCTGCAACATATCAGAAATATCTAACTTACACACTAAATTTTCTGTAAATTATCTCTTCTCTTACAGTTATGTGGTTTAAACATTACAGGTGACAATAAAACTTTTCATATAGGCTGTATTATCTCACTACTGCATGTAATGTGCTCACTAATAGAGCCAGAAAATTAATCTGTGACTATTTTGATTGTAAAATAAGTCAAAAATGCCAAAAGTTCTTTGGTTACATCTTCCCCAATGTGAGGATTTGCTGCCTTTCTTTGTTTTACTTCACTGTAAACTGAATCTCTTTGGGTTTTGGACTGTTGGTTCGAACAAAACAAGACATTTGATGTCCAGTAAAAACATGCTGGTGGAAAGTGACTACTAGCCTGACAAGGAAAGTAGAAAACATTGCCAATGTTTAATCCTGGACACTGTTTTATTCCGAGTGCCAAGTTTCCGTAGGACAGCTAGTTTACAATCATCTATTATACACGAACAGAAGCTCCAGTGCGTGTTGGAACAGTCAACACAGACTTGCTAATTAAGGAGTAAGTGCACACATAGGACATGCTCTCTTTATCTGTGTCTGATGGATTGATTGTTGCCTGGATTATAAGCATTGGCCTTGAGAATTACAGAGGATGTGCTTTGTATGAGGAGGTAAGCAGTTCACCCCCCACCCCCCTTCCCACCCTCTCCATCCACAATATGACAACAAACCAATCACATGCTACATCATCTGCTTTCATCTGGAGTAAGAACTAGGTCGCTCTTGATCAGGAGAATCACCATACATCTGCAGGTTCAAGCTACATGCATTACAAGAGCCAAGTGCAGCAGAGATCATTATAGTCTGGTGGTGATTTAAAAGGGGGTGTCTCTTTCCGTTTGGCAGCACAAAATAAATACTCTTCTAATGAAACAGACAGAGAAACAATCATGCATGTGTCTTAGCTCCCCAACCAGCCTTATAATCACAGCGTACCTAAATATACACCGCTTTGTGAGCTATGATACTTGACCTGCTCTCTGTCATCAATTCAGAACAGTAGCCTACTTCATTACAGCCTAATCTTTTGGCAACTCTGATCAAAAATGTCAGTGTGTGGACTGGAGGCTGTGAGTGGGTATGATGACAGCTACCGCTATCAGTAGTAGGTTTAGTGTTGTATCTCTGGTGCACTTTGCTACGACGTCTTCTCGAGTATTTTCGCATGCTGCCAAGGTGACAACGTGACAGGAGTTTAAAGGACGGGTTCACGGTTTTTCCAAGTCTGGCTTAAAAACAACAGTCAGGTGCCCATATGAACTCTGAAAGAGGTTTTCCTCGCTGTAATCTCTCCTGACAAAGACAAAGAACGTAACAGGAAGTCATTCCTGCCAACTTCCATCAGACTGTACAATGACTCTCCTCTGCGTTGGGAGAGGAGAGGGGGACTCCTCCTCTCACAGCGAGGACAGACTGCTCACCTGGACTTATATTTTATTGCATTATCTATCACATCTGTGGTAGTCATAATGTTTCCATATTATATATTTGAGTATATAATTAAGGCTTTAACTGCATTTGTTGTAATTTGATTTATGTTGGGTGGCTGCTGTGACATTTTAATGTCCCTTTGGGATATTTATCTATCAATTAATCAAATGTGCTTTGATGGGGGCCAAAAGCCACAGTGTCGACACTGTCATTTTGTGCAAAAACACATTTAAAAGTTTATCTGAAGCTTATATGAGGCTTCAGCAGTCTGGCTTATTCATATCAGCTCATTTACCTGCCTCATTTACAGTCTTTTTAGCATCAAATTCCCTCTTTGTGCTTCCTCATACAGTGTTTCCCTTTTGAGCTGTGGTGAAAGTAACAAAAAAGAGGGATTTTGGCACTAAAAAGACTGTAACACTGAAAGATATCTACTTGAATTGACCCATTTGGACGGCTGAAGCTTCATATTAGCTTCAGATAAACTTTTAAATTCATTTTTTTTGTGTACAGACTTGTGGATTTAGTCCCCTTGGGCGCCTGACTGTTGTTCTTTAAGACAGACTTGAACAATTGTGCACTCATCCTTTAAATGCCTACTTCATACAGTTAGCCATGGGTGGCTTGCTAGCTGTGTTTGCTAAGACTTGGGACTCAGCTTTGGTACCCTGCTGCTGAAATCTTCACACAAACACACACACACACACACAAAAGAAGAAGAAACACACAGACAAGACAGACATACCCTGAACATTTGAGGGTGAGAATAACCGCTTGACATTTCACTCAACTGCAAGGAAAGTTACGTACCCCATTTTTGCTGTATTTGGCTGCTAAGTTGAGTCGAAATGATCCTTTCTGGTGTCTCTCACTCTCTCTCACACACTCTCTCTCTCTCTTTGGAGGGCGGTGTGTGTGAGCGGAGCTAGCTTCAGCCGTTGATCCGCTCTCTCTCGCACTTAAACCCGCTCTGCTTGTTGTGACTTCACGGCCGGCGGAGCCACGGTGGCTGTTCTCACTCCGACATGGCTCCTTCTTCTTCTTCTTGTTGATGTTTTTGTTGTTGTTGTTGTTGTGTCTTTGGGTACATTGTGGTAGGGTGTTGGTTTCATCCGAGCAAACGTGTCGGTGCACGCATGATGACCGACAACACACGCACACTCACTCACTCACACACACACTCACACGCGCGCACAGCACAGCACGGCACAGCAGCGCTCGCGCTACAGCCGTTAGCTACATAAACTCGTCGGTTACGCACAAACGAGGATTACCGAGCTAAACTCAGGCCAGGAGAAGGAGGGAGAGTGATGTTTTTAGTCAAATAAAGCTCAAATTAGTGACTTTACTTACTTAAATACTTAAATATGAAAGAAAAAATGTCAAAAAAGACAAACGAAACGGTTATATCGCCGGTTAAAAAGCGCAGAGTCGAGTCTAAATAAGCTATCCATCCGTTCGCTGTGAATACTCTCCTCCTTTTGGCTGCTGCTGGTGTCTGCTTACCGCACAAATATAGATATATGACCAGCTGTAGATACACTGGAGACACATAGACATTCACCCTTCAATTTCCAATAAGCCGACACTGTCCATAAATCCCACTTTTCAGTCGCTGGCTCTTCCTCGCCGTCCGCTGTGCCATTAAATTCCGTCAACCTTGTGTGACATTAGAGAGTTTCACTGCCGCAAATATCAGCTTTAATGCTGCTCGGCGATGACAGACATCTTCCTTCAAGATGTGGCTTCATCTCCGATGTTTTGTGGAGAAAAGACAGATGCATACTCCTGGCTTTACCATCACGTCCCGTCCTCCTCCAGCCAAAGATTACAGAGGCAGCAGCTCAGCTTCAGATCAGCGACGTCGATGGCAACCAAAATAATAATAAATAATAATATATGTAAAGTCAAAACTAAACAATTACATTTCCTGCGTTTTTACTTATGATTGAAGCAGGATTTTAGTGATGTGAATATTTGGTGCTGGTGCCCTCATCTCATTCATTAGCTCCGCTCCATCCTCCGCTGCTCAGTGGGAGCATTAAAAGTGACGACGTCATCACGTCATCCTCTCATATTTTGACGTAATTGGCAATAAAGCGTTTCCTCACATCCGGCAGTGATTTTTAAATTAATAAAAGGTCCCCTCCGATCATCTATTAAGAAATTTTGAAAATAAATAAATAAATACTCTGCTTGGAACAATAATGTGCGTCTGATGTGGTTTTTCCACGCAAGAAAAAGTATAATTACCGCTTTAAAATCCTTAAAATGGCATCTACTCCTTCTCCCTCGTTAAAAATTCCTAAATCTATGAATATGCAATTATATTTCATCTCAGAAATTTTCCTGCTGGACACAAGATGTCTCCTACTTCACTGTAAAGTCTATTCTCAGTCCATGTGCACTGGTTGCTTCAAGTTTCCACATTGCACTTGTATAAGTTGCATACTAGACCAGGACTGGCTCCAAACTAGTTGTGATGCCACAAATCATTATCGTAGGCGTGTGCTTTAAATTCAGATTCTAAATGAGCACAGAGAAACTTTCCAGTTTCAACAGATGAATGTGAAAACAGTCTTTCAGTGTCAAACTCTGCACAATGAAAGTCAAACATCCAACTGTTGGAACAAGAAGGAAAAACATATTTTTGAGTGTAGGAGGACTTTAACGAATTCCTTAGATTAAGATTCAGTTTTGAAAGTAATGTCTCTCCCAACTATTTATTCTCATCTATTATTCTCTATGTGAATTATTATTATTATTGTATGTGTGTGTGTGTATGTGAAATTTATATTCATGTCATCACCCTGTCATTGTTGTCTTTAATTTGTTGACGTTAATAATGTTGTGGAGAGAAAAAAAAACTACAATCGACAATAAAATGGTTGCCTGTATTAAAGTTGTCTATTTTGCAGTGTAAAACACACACAGAAGTGATAAAGGCAGCAGTGGTGGTCTGTAGTGTAACATTCATCCTGAGCCATGCCTTATTTGATGTCACGCTCAAGTATTATGTCATTACTATTTCAGTATATGATGAATAGAGATTTAAGTGTGTACCTAAAGTGACAGGACGCTCAAGAACAGACTATGTGCAACTGATGATTGCCATCTTCTGGACAGTTACTGATATCGCTTAAGTGAAGCAAAATGGCAAGAATGTAAATGTCTCCTCAAAATTACAGTTTGGGTTACTTTAATTGGCAAAAAAGAGGCTGAGAGTGAACAAATTCTGTAAATGTGCAAGAGACATAAAAACAAAAGCTGTGACAGCTTATGTTATCAGAACCAACTATTAATTACCAATATGATTACAGGAGCAAATCGATTACAGTCAAGTCAGGTCAATTCTATTTATAGAGTCCAAAATCATAAATTTAACTCAAAGGGCTTTACAGTCTGTACAAGGAATAGCCAATCAGAGACAAGGATGTACTTTACATCTGCTTCAGTTTTACTTCTACTCAGTAATATGTTATTCTGCAAAAACATATATAATCTGTAATATTTAACATGTTTCGGCAACTTGTTTTTGCCAAATCACTGGTTGCCTCCGCCCAAGAACTACGGATGGAAATGAGTTTTTAGCTACTTTATCTGGTACAATACACATATTGTTCATTGTCCCTGTTAAATAAACATCAACATAAAATATAATTAACAGTGATCAAATTTATGATATATTACAATAGGGATCAATAAAAAGGAAATTGAAATGAAAATGAAAACTTAACTATGGCAGAAAAGAAATTCTGCTGCTGGTAGATAATCAGAAAAATCATTGAATAAGCAGAATTTAGTACCACAATGACAAAGAGTGAAGATGCATGAAAAGTGACTCCAAACAAAATCAATGCAAGTTATTGTTGTCGTTGTTTGGACACCTGATAAATGTATAAAAGCTCTGTGACATCCTATTAAAGTTTCAAATGCAAACAGTAGACTAAAACCACCCGATTCTGAATAACATGTATTGCTTCTGCTAACATTATCATTCATTATGACCAATGATATTTTATAAAGAAAGTTTGTGGCTAAATTACGAACAAGACACATTAAACTTGAGAATAAAAGATACAGTGCAGTGCAAGATATGAACAAATAGTCCCACATTTAATTTAACAAGTCTTGATTTAAAAGAACTGAGCAGACCTCAAGTTTACTGGGAGTTTGCTCCAGTTCACCAGTGATCAAACAATCAAACAGACAATCTGAAAGGTCTGGATGGTTCATAACGTAGCAGCATATCAGACATGTACAGTATGTTGGCCATAAACCATTCAGTGCTTTATAACCAACAGCACTTTCAAATCAATTCTTTGACATGATTCTTTGCAAGCAGAAGTAAAAGTGAAGGAAAGTGACTCTTATCTTTCACTTCACTTTTACATTTAGCAGAAAAAGGGAGGCAAAGATCACAGATACCATTTTTATAGGAGATGAAAGAGAATTAGGAAATGAATTACATTATGAATAGAAGTAACATTAATCTGTAGATGCCTATGTTGGAATTACTTTTGGTTCTACTTGGTTTAACTAAACTCTAGTGTATAAATACTGCATCACAGGAATTAATTATGTTGTTCACTTTTAAGGATCACCTGTCTCAAGCAAGGTGATTTATACTGTAATACTGTAGTAAAATGAATAGAAATAATAGCTGCCTGGCAGGTAGGAACACATGCAAAACATTTATGCTTTAGGCAATTATCAGCAGCAGTTTATGTAAAGTATGGGGTGTTATTTCTGGTAAATTACATATAATATGCAAAGACACTGGTGCATGAATGGGTTGTGTATGTTTTAACACCAGTAATGACATAAATATGTCATGTCCATTGGGAAAAGTATATGATTTAAAGCTGGTATACCAGACTAGTATACACACGAGGACAACTTTTGCCCAGATACAACCTGTTGACTATAAGCGAAACCCTCGCCAACCCCTCCAGTCTTTCACCTCTCATGTAGTATCCCTATCACACTGCAGGACAGACGCTAACAGGTGCAAGGTTTGACATTTTCATTGAAGTGTGGCTCAAGAGTAAAGAAACGCAACTTTTGAAGCTGAACTTTTTAAAAATTAAGTAGCACATTAGCTCATAAATATGAGTTGTTAAGGGGAAAGGGTGATAAAAGTAGAGGTGGTGGTGCTCAAGCTTGCTATTTTGTTCCAGTTTTGTTTTCCTCACCAGTTCACTGTCAACTGCTAAAGTGTTATAAAGGGATATTTTTATTTTATCTCTTATAAGTTGTGTACAACTCAAGATCAAACTGTACCCACTTTTGGCATTCTTGACAGACTTATAGACACTCATGACATTGGATATAGGCCACCAGCACAAATTATATTTAGACCTGGCACGAAAAATAAAGCAGAGACTTTGCATAAGCTGCATTTTTTTGACAGTAAAAAGTAGTCATAGGCTGCAACAGATTAACCCTGATTAACCCATAATATTGAAAATGCCAGGGTTCACTCTGTGCGGACAGATGACAAATTAACCTCCTTGCATGTTGCAAATGCTTCAGATGAAACACTGGAGGACTAGTTTTCTATTTCAAGATTACGCTGAGCAAGAAAACCCGAGTCGAGCACGCTTGCTTAGAATGTGATCAACAGAGCGGCGCTGAGTTGTGGTGAGAGGCTACGGCGAATTCATCAAGATATTACAACAATGGATACTTTGACAGAAGATTTTGCACCATCAGATGTTGATACTGAGATGACGGTGTTGACACCTGAAGATATCACAGATCAAAACCCTGACGCCAGTGATGATGTGGAGAATCTTCGAAACAGGTACAAATCACTTATTGTACTTAATGTAAAGTAATATTATAATCTGGATAGGAGGTTTGCTTTATAGTTTTCACAGTAGGAGTAATTTTTTTCATTTTCAACAAATCTCTACCCCTGAATCAGACCATTTATATCAAGAAGCTCAAAGGCAACACTTATTTCACACTAATAAATTGAATCAATTCCCATATGAAATAGTGAATTAATGGAGGAAAATCCATTAGTGTGTTTATTAGTGTGTGTTGGCTGGCTGTTTAAGCCTGTGAATGTGAGAGAATTATTATATTAATCTAATCAGCTACATAAAATATCAGTGATTTATATTTCGTTTCTTTTGACATCACAAAATCTTACACTCAGTTTCAGATGTTAAAGATTCCCTCCAGACATGTTTTAAGATTTATATAAAATACTCTACTTTGACTAATTATTTGTGTCTGATGTGGTTTTTACACAAAATCAGAATCTGTAAATATGCAAATATTGTCGATGTTTCCTACTTTACTGTAAAGTCCATTAGCAGTGTTTGTGCACTGGAGGATTCAAGTTTCCGCATCACACTTGTATAAGTTGAATATTGGATCAGGATTGGCTCCAAAGTATTTGTGATGTCACAGATCGTATTCAAAGTCCCGCCCCTTTAATTTAGATGTTCGATGAGCTTAGAGAAACTTTTCACTTTCAGCGGATGAATGTGAAAACAGCCTTTTAGTGTCAAACTTTGCACATACATCATTCTGCATAGTGAAGCTCAAACATTCAACTATAGGAACAAGAAAAACATATTTTTGAGTGGAGAGGGACTTTAAGATATTTTTTAATCCAGTTACTTGAAAAGCTAAATATATGTTTAGCCATTTGAAGCTGTTATCGATAATGGTCCTTGATTAGCTTAGCTTAGCTTGACCTCAACATATTTTTGAGCCGTTTGCTTCATTTACAGAGAACAATAATTCAGTTGTTGCTCATTTAACAAGTATAAAGCCAAACTATGTGTTATAATAAGTATGCATTTGAAATTCAGTCAGTAGGCTCAGTGAAAAACATAAGAGCAACATTTAATTTTGTTGTAATAAGAACAAAATAAACTGGAGAGGGGAAAAAGGGAAAAAGAGGACCTTTTAATTTTTATAAATAAATAAATATTACAATGTAAATAAGAGGTTGCAAAATTCTGTCAAATTGAAGGAGCTTGCTTTCTAAAGCAGATCAAATCTCTACATGTAAAGTATAAAATCATGCAGACACATTATAATGGTTGGGACAGTATATTAATTTTCTTCCAATATGTGAGAATTTTTATTCTATTTTATTTTACTTTTCGCTGTAATGAGGGAATAGGAAAGAAAGAGTTTCTGAGCTGAAGTAAGGTTCGGGGTTAATTCAGTTGATTTGAGGATTATCAATAAAGAATGTGGTTCTAGATTACAGGTGATGAGTTTAGGGACAATGTCAAACGTGTTACACCAAACAGGCTGAATTTAATAAAAAACATGGCTTAAAGGTGCTTCTGAGGGCTGGCATCAGTCACACTGTAAATTATGTGTAATTTTATCTCACTGCCACATTGTTTGTGTGTTACTGTCCTTCTCAGTTTACGTGAGGCTGTCCACGATGAGAATGTCCGGCCTAAGATGCAGTGCCTGATGATGGACTCTTCCTTCTCCATGGTAACTATGCAAGGTGAGGACAGCGGGATCGCTTGGGAGACGACCCCTAGTCGCTGTTCCACGCCGTGGGCGTCTGAAGCCGGAAACTTCACAATGGACTTCAGCTCTCCGGTTGCAGTACGGCCTGCGACGCCTGGATCCCAACCAGCAGGAAAGATTATCTTTGTCATGGATGAGGAGCTGATGTCAAGGCGGAAGAAAACCAAAGAGAGGGTAGGTGGTCATAGGAGCAAAGCAGACAGACAAGTCCTTGCTGAAAGCTCTGACAACATCTCAGGAAGGCCGGAATTAATCGGATTCTCTCAGCCAAATGTGAAAACTGAAGAAGAGGAAGACGAAGAAGAACCAACTGACCCTCTGGAAGATAAAGAGCAACGGTTATTCAGCTTAGTGTCTGAAGGCTCTGAAATCCTCAACATTATTGTTCCTCCAAAACTGGTTACTGTGGATGAAGAGGAGAGCAAAGAAATGGTGGACAACCTGTCTTATCTGGAGGAGAGCCTTCTTCCTAAAGCCAGCGAAGAGACCCAAGACAGTGTGTTCGACCTGAACTATGAGATGGTGATCTCACCACACACTCCAACAGAATCAAGTGCAGTAAGATACGACCAGCCTTCACCTGCCATGGGTCCCTATGTAATGGATCCACCAGGAGCCCCAGTGGCCAGACCTCCGGAGAGAAGAGCTGCTGGCAATGTGGACTACTTTGAGCCGTTCACGCTGATTGGTGCCCAGGCTCCAGGAAGTCCTGCTGTGATCGCACAGGAACAGGTGGAATTAGAGGCAGAGGACACCACTGAGAGCCAGGACAAGCAACCAGAGCAGTCTAGAGACCACCCCACCATAACAAACTTAATGAAGGATAATGAAAAGTCAGACACCATCAGTCTGGGGGAAATCACCAGCGAGCTTCTAGATGAAGTCTTCTACGGAGGTACAGACAACGACGATATGAAACCAGACAAAGAGGACGGAGGTGGAGGGGCTAAAGGCGTGCCCTCTAGGCTCCCCTCAAAACCAAGTGGTTCGACTTTGTTTGGAAGCCAAGAGGACATCCTGACTCCAATCTTCCTACCTGAGGGACCGCCCAAAATTATCGATCCCATTTTGCTGGAGGAGCCCAAAGCCATGGCCTTTCTTTACACGGACCTGTATGAGGAAGCACTCGGCAGTCGGCAAAAAGAGGAGGATACAGAAAGTATGACCTCTGAGAAGTCCTTCCACAGCAGGCATTCAGACCGGGAGGCCAGGGGGTACCTGGAGAAATATGTCCTTATAGATGAGACTCCTGTAGTGGAAGCAGAACCAACTGATAAAGAAAAATGCGAAGAGGAAGGACCTCGGATATTGTACGAAGATTTGCACGATTTTGGCAATTTTATTTCCAAGCCAGACGAAAGTGACATGCCAAACTTAGAGGAGGAAGTCACAGACTTCTTAAGGTCCAGCGCCAATTCTTCACCATGTGATGTGGAACCTTTCCCTCGATCACTAGAAGAAGATGAAACAGAATCAACAACAAAGAGTACAGCAAAGGTAAACAAAAGTGTCTCCATAATGGTAGAAGAAGTCGCTCAAACCCCAGAAGATCCACTTAACGACTCATTCTTTGCCTCAGAGGAACTTGACTGGGGAGATACATATGACTATCCTGAAGAAGCCCTGGAGGAGACAGATGTGTTTACAGACGAGGAATTGTGGGAAGAAGACTTGGAAGTGCAAAAGCCAGTTGCTCCTCCTAGAAGAAAAGCAACATCCTCTCCTAAGGCATGTTTGGACTTAACACCTTTGACTCCAGTTGATTTAATTAGACAGGAAAAGGAAGAGGCTTGTGGAAAAGAACAGAGGGAGGAAGAGAAAGAGACGGCATCACCTGCAGAGACTGCTGATGAGGGAGATGAAGACGGAGAAGAGGCGACACCGGCTGATGCTTCTCCATCTGAGAATGCATTGACCGAACACCCACAAACTGAAAATGTAAAAGATAGCAAAGAAATAACCGCCTTGGACACAAAACCAGCTTCAGCTGAGGAGAAAGACACTAAATCTGTAGAAGAAGACAAAAGAAGTAAGACTGAAGCTGCTACAAAACAAACTGAACCAGTAAAAGTAGTTATTAAGTCATCAGAATCAGCTAAAGCAGAAGTTAAACCTGAGAAACAAAGAGATAGTTCAACTGCCGTACCAACTAAACCAGATAAAGGACAGTGTGTAATACTTTAGTGTGACTACAAGTATTTTTCAATAAGTTTTTTGACTGAGAGACATTGAGACATTTTCAAATGTGCTTTTAATATAAGTGATAGGGGCCAAAATCCACATTATGTCCACACAGTCATGTTGTGCAAAAATGCATTTAAAAGTTAATCTGAGGAGTTTATATGAGGTTTTGGCAGTCTGAGTTAGTCATATCAAGTGCATATCTGTCTCATTTACAGTCTTTTTAGCATCAAAAATCCCTCTTTGTGTTTTCTCAGACAGTGTTTCCCTGTTGAGCTGCGGTGGAAGTATAGTAACAAAAAGAAGGACTTTGGCACTAAAACGACTGTAACGTTGAAAGATATCTACTTGATTTGACTTATTTGGACGGCTGAAGCTTCATATTAGCTTCAGAAACATTTTTGCACAGAAGGAGGCTTTTGTGGATTTTGGCTCCATCACTTGCATTGTAAGAGCATTATGAAAGGATCTTCTAATGGCCAGTATGAACAGGAGGAATGATTATGGCAAGAAAAACCTGTTTCAATGTTTATTTGGGCACCTGACTGTTGTTTTAAGACAGACTTGAAAAATTGTGAACCCATCCTTTAACTTTGTACTTCACTCTAGTTTTTCTAATGTCTATCTGGCTGTATTCACAATGCATAAATTCAAAAATCAAAGTCGGCATTACATTGATCAAATATCCTTTGTCTCTCCAGTGCAGACGGGTGGCAATTGTGCATGAATCATAAGTGTGTATGAAGGGAGCAATTAGGGTCACGAGTGTGAATAAAAAGAGTGAGAGTGCATGTTGTTGGTGTGTGTGTGATGTTAGGGTCGACCTTAAGCTATAAATAAGCCTCTCTGGCTGTTAACCTGACACCTTATCTAACCTAGGAGTATGTGTACTTTGCACCCTCTTGTAAACAGTCAAAGTGTGTAATATGTGCAAATATGTGCACTTTTGACAGATAGATTTTGACATATTGTAATTCTTTGTTTAATTCTTAAAGTTCTTCTCCACTCAAAAATGTGTTTTTCTTATTATTACTTCACTGTTCTGAATGATGTATGTGCAGTTTGACACTCGGAAGACATTTTCACATTAATGTGCTAGAAGTGGAAAGTTTCTCTGAGCTTTAATCTGAGTTAAAGGCGTGTATCTACAAGCATGATCTGCCTCATCACAACTAGTTTGGAAGCCAGTCGCGGTCCTGTATGCAACTAACACGACGCCTCCAGCGCACATACACTAAGAATGGACTTTATAGTGAAATTGGAGACATCTTGTGTCCAGCAGTTAAATCTTTAAAATGGAAATTATTTGTTAATTTAAAGATTAAGAAGAAGGAGAAGAAGAAGATGTATTTTTAAGAATTTTTTTGGGAAACCCCATATCAGACACAAAGAAAAGTATTTTTTATATCTTAAAACATTTCTTGAGGGGATCATTAATGCCTCCAAAGTCCAACATGAATGCTGCAGTTTATGCCAAATTAAAACAAACATATAATCCACACCAAATATCAAGCAAAACACTGGTTTATGACCTATGAGAGCTGCTTTTCAGACAATCAAAACAAACTGTAGCTGGACAGAGAGGACAGAGCTGTGTTTATCCAACATGCAGGTTTAGGTCAAGCATTATTTGCAGATAGTCTTCCATCTAGGCATGAAACCAAAGGTCCCATCTGGAGCTCAGCAGTGATCCTGTGCCTGCTGGCTTTGAAGAGGAGACTCACAACACACATACAGATATTTACAGACACAAACATGCATGAACACGGTATAAATAGGATATAAAGAGAGGTACAGAGTGGCACTTTGTTTTGGCAGAGCAAAGGCTATGTTTTAAGTCTTCTAACACATGTATCAAAAGTGGTTGAACCTCTGTTATCACTAGTTTAAATGGACTTTGGTGACATCCAGCGTTACAAATGGGCATGTCACCTTTTTTCACCCCCATATCGACAGGTGGCAGCTGTGAGTTGATGGTTTATGATCAGCTTACAAAAAGAAGAGTTGAGGTCATAGAATTAGACTAGTTAGATGGTGATTTACATAGCTAATAATCAGAAATGTTTTCAAAACAATCCCCACATTAAATTATGTGCTGTGAAACACAAAAAGTAGGGCTACAACTAACAGTTCTTTTCATTATCAATGAATCTGCAGATTATTTTCTTGATTAACCGAACAGTCTGTGAGAAAATGTAAGACAATAGTGAAAAATGTTGGTTATAACTTCTCACAGCTCTAGGAAGTGATTCAAATGTCTTGTTTATTCCAACCAGCAGTCCAAAACACAAAAACATTAATTTCACTGTCACATATGACAAAGAAAAGCAGCAAATCTGCACATTTGAGAAGCTGGACTCAGACAGTTTCTCTTTGAAAAAATGACTAAAACGATTAATCGATTATCAAATCAAAAATAAAGTATTATATATATATATCTTAGAATATGTCTGGAGGGGATCTTTAATCTTAACGTGTGTGTTGTTGTATTTTAAAAGCTTGTTATATTATCCATTGTGTCAAATCTTCATCTGAAAAATAACTAAAATGATGTATGAATGATGAATGAAATGTAGTGGAGTAGAAAGTACAATATTTCCCTCTGAAATGTAGTTGAGTGGAAGTATAAAGTAGCATAAAATGGAAATACTCAAGTAAAGTACAAGTACCTCAAAATTGTACTAGTACTTGAGCCAATAGCTCCTCTCTATGTGATCTATTTCTATGCTGAAGTCTTCCTCTCGGCGCTGTGTTTAACTACTCGGTTAGCATTTTGCTAACACCGAAATGGACAATGTCCCCAGTCTTTGCTCGTCTGTCTCCCCTGAAGAAAACGGTCCAGAAACCTGCGACAGCTCTTCCTCGACAGAAGATGGGTTAGTCGACGCTTTTGGCGACCTGGCTGCCCTCCCGGTGGAGGTCGGCGAGAGAAGACCGACGTGTTTACGGTGCCGGTGAGCTGAATTAGCTAAAAGTGAAGCTAATGCTAGGTAGCCGAGTTGTTAGAGTTGGGACCAGACAGGAAAGAAATCCTTCGACCTCACTCCCCCCTCCTTCCTCTTATCCCTCTTCTCCTTCTTCTCCCCACCAAGTTACTGGCATGCTTTAATGAAGGGAAACAGATTAATGTCGTTACAGAAAGCCAGCTCAAGACCAGCTGAAACAGGAAAAAAAAAACAGATGATGGGGGCTAGGATGGGAAGTAACTGGGATATCACAGCTTCACGTCTGCAACTTTCCTCCCATGTAGTCGCCCTCAGAAGGTGTGTCTCTGTCCTTTTCTTCCAACACAACCCCTGGAGGTCTCCACATGTCTGTACATAGTGCAGCATCCTGCAGAGGTGAGTCCTGTTCAACTCATATATGATTATTAATAATAAATATAAATGCTTATCTTATCTTATATCCAGATGTCTGCGTCCTCCTGCCATTGAGATCTAATGTGTTGCGCAGGGTTTAATGAACTAACACATCCACTAAAAGCATAAAGATATATACTTAGGGCTGCAACTAAGGATTGTTTTCATTATCAATTAGTCTGGCGATTAGTTTTTCGGTTAATCGATTAGATGTTTGGTCCTTAAAATGTCAGAAAATGGTGAAAAATGTTTCCCAAAGCTCAAGATGCAACTTGAAATGTCTTATTTTGTTCTGCCCAACAGTCTATAACCCAAATATATTCAATTTACTGTCATTAATTAGAGAATTTGGACATTTTGTCTCTTAAAAAATGACTCTGAATGTTCATCAATTATTAAAATAGTTGATGATTAATTTAATAGTTGTCAACTAATCGATTAATTGACTAATCGCTGCAGCTGTAGTCTACCTTTTATCCAACCCAGATGTCTGCATCCTCCTGCAAACACCTCCAATAAAATCATAAAGACATATACTTAGGGCTGCAGCTAACAATTATTGTCATTATCAACCAATCTGTTGATTATTTTCTCGATTAATTGATAAGTTGTTTGGTCTATAAAATGTCAGAAAATGGTGAAAAATGACAATGACTGTTTTCCAAAGCCCAAGGTGACATTCTCAAATGTCTTGTTTTGTCCACAACCAAAAGATATTCAGTTTACTGTCATTAGAGGATTAAAGAAACCAGAAAATATTCACGTTTCAGAAGCTGGAACAAGAGAATTTTAATATTTTTTTCTTTAAAAATGATTTAAAGCAATTAATCGATTATCAAAATAGTTGATACTAGTAGGAAAAAGGCTTACAGTTTTCAATGTGCACATCAGTGATTGATATTTATCAGTGTTTTATTTGTTTATTAAATGCCTAAATCAAAGGAATTTTCATGAACTTACTGGCATTATTAAATTAGTTGCGACTGTCTGTTAAGTAGGTCTGACAAATGAAGTCCATCACTGAGTGTAATTAAACCCAAATTTAATGGATGTAATGTAATTTTGTCAAAGCTCAGTACTTTAAACCCTCACATGACCAACTCCGTTATCACACAACCTTCTTGTCAGATGACGTGAGTCCTTGCAAATCATTACCGTGGAAAATTTTTTCCATTTTTGTCACCCATCCAACATCGTGTGAGTCGGGCATATGTCGTCTCACAGCTGATGAGATGGACTCATGGCTATATTACAACACACACACTAAAAAAGTTAGGAAGCAGCATCTTCTATTACTACTAGTTTAAAAAAAGTAAGCCATGCTTCTAAAATAAGGGGAAGAATCTGATTGTATGGCTGCAACTAAATGATTTAGTTATCAGAAAATAGTGGAAAAATTCCCTTTATAATTTATGACAGCCCAGTGTGAAGTCTTCAAATGTCTTGTTTCATCAGTCCAAAACCCGAAGACATTTAATTTACCATCACACAAGATGAAGAACCATAAAATCTTCACATTTGAGAAGCTGTAACCTGCAAATATTTTGCTTAAAAAAATGATCATTGGATTATCAAAATAGTTGCCAATTCATTTTCTATCGTTGCAGCTCTAATCTGATGACTGAGCCGCTGCACGTATATATATGGATTTACAGTAACCAGGTTATTACAGAGCATGTGTGTGTGTAGTCTGATGAGTGTCCTGGTTTCACTCCTCTAACCTCTGCGGTATTTCCAGGAGAGCAGAGTACTTCGGACGGTGCCTCTTCTTGCTGCTTGTTTGCCACAAGGAAAATGCAATGTCATAGTTGGAAGGAGATTTAACGAGGAAAAGTAAGCAGTATTTCTTCTTACCGCACCGATTTCACAATATTGCGACATGGCTGTAATTTAATCCTCAAATATATTTCATTTTTTTCGTCTCTTTCTTTCACTCCACTCAGGCACCCGGAGCTGGCTGCGGTGTGCCGGGACAGCCGAACGCTTATCTTATATCCAGGCCACAAATCCCAGAACCTGGAAGAGTTAGTGCAATACCAAGACGTTGGCACTGTAAAACATAATGTCATCATTATAGATGGCACCTGGAGCCAGGCGAAAAACATGTTCCTCAAAAACAGCCTATTCCACCTCCCGAAACAGGTGTGTATAACCGCCGTGCTGTCACATTAAAAGAGGATGAAGTTCTGATGTTGAGTTTATACGTTTTTGCTCACACAGCCCAATTACTGCTGTCCTACGTTTAGAATTATATGTAAAAAAATTAGATTGGCTGTGACACAATATTGCTGGAATATTGTGCTCTGTTCACCTGAGACAATGACAGTTCTGCTGTTTCACCCAGTCGAGGGGAAGCTGCTTCGCCCACATGAAATGACTAATTGAAACTCAAGAGCAAAAGAGGAAACATGTCTCTTAAACGTAGGCAGGTGAACACTCTGGACTTTTCAAGCTGGATTGGAAAGAATGAGCAATGTGTGCTTTTTTATTAATGTCAAAGCATTTGATTTCTGGATGACAGCTGACGGTGCAAATGTATCTTCATTTTTTTTTAAATGTACAAAGTCTTTGTTGTTGTTTTTTAGCTCTTAAAGTTATAATCCTTAAGATTTCTTAATTTCCTGTCTCAGAGTTCTTGGGGTAGCAAACATTTGTTGAGCAGCTACTTTGTCAGAAATACAATAGAAAATCAACTGGTGTATCTGTTTACAGTGCAGCCAAACAAACGTGGGTTGTTTTTACTGGTCAATAATGATTGCAGGGCAGTTTAATAGGAGTTGGAAGTGTGCTGCTCTTGATCTTCATCTGAAAAGCTCACTGTGGTTGTTCCTTCTTGTTCTATTATTCCCTGCAACGTTTAAAACTGATCAGCTAACAAAAAAAAATGCAGAAAATGACCACGTCCGCTGGTTTGGTGAATGTATTTTTGATGAACAATTGCAGTCAGCAGTGTTGACAGTTGTAACGTCGCTTCACAATAAAAGCCACCAAGCCTTTCATCAGTTCAACACTTTTTAATGTGAACTACTAGCAGTAGGACATGTTGGGTTTATAACTTAATATGACTGATATGGCTGTGGGAGAGTGAACAGGAAACAGTGAGGCTGATATCATTGAGACGTACATGAATGCCTCATTTCCTGTGAATTCACTGTGCCACTAACATAGAGAGGTCATTGCAGAATATAAATACCTACCATAAATAGTATCAACAAGCAGTTTTATAACTTCAATCCATTACACTTACACTCATCGATCAGCTCTGTTTTTGTTAACCAGGTGCTGCTCAATAGGACTCTGTCCAGTCAGTATGTGATCCGCACACAACCCTCCAACATCTGTCTGTCCACGCTGGAGTGCGCTGCTGTTGCCCTGTCCATCCTGGAGAGGAACGACGACATCCAAGAGGTGACGTGATGAAATAATCGGGATCATGAGAGTGCATTTGCCACATGTTTTGACCCGCAGATTGTATAATAAGTTTAAATTTACATATACAGTGGATGGGAAGTGTGAAATCATAACACTGGTGTAAAACTATCATATATATCATATCATTTCATCACTTTCCTTCTTCTCCGTGTTCGTCCAGGTTCTGCTGAGGCCTCTTAAAGCCTTGTGCTCGTTCCAGCTGCAGCACGGCGCTCAGATTCATCACAGCAAGGAGCATCTACTGAAGAACGGCATGTACGACAAACCCATGCCCAAGAACAAACGCAAGATAAAGAGGATGGAGAAACTCGTCACTGACCACAACATCTGCCCCAGATGAGGGAGCGACCGAGCAGAGAAGAAGAGGCTGGAGTCGTCTCTATATATATATACGCAGCTGTCTACTCTGCATAGGACTGAATCACCAGGGCAGCATGTAGCAGCGTCAGGGTACAAGCACGGAAACCACTGGACTGGCTGGGAAGGGTTTTTTTGTTTTGTTTTGTTTTTTTTAAGATAATTGATGTATGCTGGTAAATGTTATTTATGCATTTGTCATTCATTTAAAAAAAAAAAGTGAATGACAACTCAAGTGTCATGGTGTGACAATAAATCAGGTTTCTGACTTTCACTGTTTTAAAAGCAGTTTTCAGAGTTCCTCTTTGCATTTTATAAACACTGACGGTTTTTGTTTTTGTTCTTTATTTTATATTATATGTTTGCAGCTGGTCACATCTGGAATAAGTTACATTTTCATTCAGATAAATTACAAAAAAAAGTAAGATAACTGGAGCAATACAACATCAAAACCCAGTGATTTTACATGAAACTACTAGAGACACATAACACAGCAGGAAATTACAGTTTATTATATTAATGTACTGTATATATATATTTTATTATACTGTATGTGAGTTCACCATTGTTGAAGCACTTTTCAATATTAGCTATGATTTAGCTGGAATATTTTAAATACTTGTCACAATTGTAGGCACAGACCAATCAGGACAGGTTTTGAAGTATTAAATTGATTAAATCTTGGAGGTTTTCTATGCAACAAATAACATCTCAAAAATGTACATACTTTATTTGCATTTTAGGACTTAGTAAGTGTTGAATTTGTTATTTCTTAAAGCTAGATTATTACTAGAATTGCACCTTAGTTTTTTTTGTTATTTTTCAGTGTAATTATGTTTGTGGGAAGCCCATTAATTGTAAACCAGGCATGTAAAAATGACTTTATATGTGGCCATTTGGCTGTTTAAAGACATTTTTTCAACTTGATATTGTGTTTTAAGGATGTAATTAAACACAGTTTTGAAAATAGTTCCTCAAAAAGTAGTTCCTCCAATTGATAGATTTGAAATATTTGTACCCACGGTACAGATATGAGTTGATTCTACGTGTCCTGTATCATTGGTTCTCTGACAGCTGATTAAATGCATTTTTAGGGGTAAAATCTGAATTGGTTTGAGGGATAAAGTCAGTTCTCAGGACTATTTCACACTAACTGAAATAATCTTATATGTATGAGAGTTTTTTCCCCTATACAATAACTAATAAATATTGATTGATATGATATACTAAGGAAAATAAAATGTTAGGGGGAGTAAATGACAGTGCAGGAGAAATAGAAAGAATATTAAAATAAGGAAGTATAAAGAAGTAACGGATACTTAAGTCTTTACAGCTTTAAAGGACGGGTTCACAGTCTTCCAAGTGTGTCTTAGAACAACAGTCAGGCGTCCATATGAGCAGTGAAAGAGGTTTTCCTCGCTGTAATCATTCCTCCTGTTCATACTGGCTGTTAAAAGATCCCCTTCAAATGTGCTTTCAACGTAAGTGATGGAGGCCAAAATCCACAGTGTGTCCACACAGTCATTTTGTGCAAAAATGCATTTAAAAGTTGATCTGAAGCTTATATGAGGCTTCAGCAGTCTGAGTTAGTCATATCAAATGGATATCTGCCACATTTACAATCTTTTTAGCATCAAATTCCCTCTTTGTGTTTCCTCAGACAGTGTTTTCCTGTTGAGCTGCGGCGGAAGTATAGTAACAAAAAGGGGGAATTTGGCACTAAAAAGACTGTAATGTTGAAATATATCTACTTGATTTGACTCATTTAGACGCTGAAGCTTCATATTAGCTTCGGATAAACTTTTTGATACATTTTTGCACAGAAGGAGGACTGTGGATTTTGGCCTCACTTACATTATAAGTACATTATGAAGGGATCTTCTAATGGTCAGTATGAACAGGACGAATGATTACAGCAAGAAATACATGTTTCGATGCTGATTTGGGCTCCTGACTGTTGTTTTAAGACAGACTTGAAAACAATTGTGATTTAACAGATTTAACAGTCTTCAAGTACAGCTTACATTCTTTACGGAAAATAGGAAAAAAGAGGCTTTTTATTGGTGAATTAACATGTATATATATGCTGATGCAGTGGTGGAAGAAGTATTCAGACCCATTACTTGAGTAAAAGTACCAATACAGCAAATACTCCATTACAAGTGAAAGTCCTGCATGAAAATTCCTACTTTAAAGTAAAAGTACATAAGTATTATGAGCTTGATGTAGTTAAAGTATTGCAGTAAAAGTAGTGGTTTGGTCCCTCTGACTGATATATTATTATATATGACATCATTAGATTATTAATAGTGAAGCATCAGCATTAGAGCAGCATGTTACTGTTGTAGCTGCTGGAGGTGGAGCTAGTTTCAACTACTTTATATACAGTTAGCTAGTTTAGTCCAGTGGTTTCCAACCTAGGGGTCGGGCCCTTCCAAAGGGTCATCAGATAAATCTTAAGGGTTCTGAGATGATTAATGGGAGAGGAAAGAAGAAAAAACAAAATTCTGATACACAAATCTGTTTTCAGTTTTTGGACTTTTGCTCTAGTCTTTGATTTTTGCTGAAATATTGGATCATTTGAACATTTATTGAAATGAAAGCATGTGAGAAGTTTAGAGGGAAAAATCATATAGGTGGAGCATATTTGGTGGAGTTGTCAACAACTCACAGACATCTGAAATGTGACCCTGACTACACACTGCTTTTTGTTGCGTTCCCAAATGCCACAACTGTCCTGGAGAAATTTTAACGGCTCTGCTGGACAACAACAGCAGCAGGTTGTATTATAGTGGAGACCAACGAAGAAGAAGAGCAGCCTGAACATCTAAATATGGATTTTCAACCATAGTAGTAGCTGGAGAGAAGTCTTGCCTCTGCTTCAGCACTCACAAAAACATAACATGTCACTCTGTAGCACCTTGTAGAAACTAATCAGTAATTGGTACTGCTGGTCTGTTATCTGTCTTTGTGTGTGTGTGTGCAGGTATGTGGGGAATCTGTCTCGGGATGTGACAGAAGCCCTCATCTTGGAGTTGTTTGGCCAGATTGGACCCTGCAAGAGCTGTAAAATGATAGTAGATGTGAGTCCATTAGTCATCTTCTTCACTCAGTGTTGCTGTTGCACTCTTACTTGAGCAAATACTTTGGCCACAACATGCGTCTTTGGCAGTAAAATGTAATCAACTATTGTACAACAGTGTTCTTCCTGAGAATTCATAGATCAACACCATGCTCTCTGAAATATTGGATCATTTGAAAATTTATTGAAATGAAACCATGTGAGAAGTTTAGAGGGAAAAAACACTATTTGGTGGAGCTGTTAACAACTCATAGACATCTGAAATGTGACCTGACTACACACTGCTTTTTGTAAGACGTCAAAAGCCAAAAAGGTTGGAAATTACTGGTTTCATCTTTAACAATGTGTTGTATTTTAAAAGCTTGTTATATTATCCATTGTGTCAAATCTTCATCTGAAAAGCAAGTAAAGCGGTCAAATAAATATAGTGGAGTAGAAAGTACAATATTTCCCTCTGAAATGTAGTGGAGTGGAAGTATAAAGTAGCATAAAATGGGAATACTCAAGTAAAGTGCAAGTACCTCACATTCGAGTAAATGTACTTAGTCACTTCCCATCACTGTATATGTGGTTTATTAAATGTGATGTATTGTAATTTCCAGCTGTCAGTGTTTTGCAATAAGATTGCCCAGAAATTGCCTTTGGCTGAACTATTGCGCATGCGTGTCGGCCCCGGTCGCTCCGCCATCTTTGTCGGCTGCCCATTGTTCACTCTGGAGCTAACAGCGGTGGCAAATCACTTCATACTGCGCAATAAAATAACTTGACAGTGTCACCGGCAGCTGCCCGCGACAGTCGTGGATTTGCTCTCAGGGTTGCGACTTGTTCTCGGCCAGCAAGTTAAGCAGAATGGACGATGACCAGCCCAAAACCCTGTAAGTGTGTGTCTGCGTTACCGCTAGCTTGAATTTCGTCACATAACGGCAGCTCCTTAACGTTACTTCAATTACAAAAACGCTTCTTTCTCTGCTGTGAAGACGGTTGATACAAAAGAACTGCGCTAGAAAACAATCATTTACATTGCGTGTTTATGCAGGCTTTCTGTAAACTAAACGTAACACGACCTGGATAAAAGTAAAGACATGTTTTCAGTCGTAATAATCTTAACTACTGGTTAAATCAACCGAGCGGCGCTAACGTTAGCTCGCTAATTCCAGAAAAATCTCAACATCTACGCGTCGTTTCCCAAAGACGAAACATTACTAAAACACTTGTTTTTGTGTGTTTTGTGTATGCCGAGTGAAACAGAGAAGTCAAATGTATCAGCCACGTTTCTACTCCGCCAGAATGTTTGACGACAAACAGGAGAAAAAACAGTAGAGAAATGAAATTACCGTTTTTTTCAATGGAGTTTGGTTTGCCGTTACCTCCATAACCCTCCTCCTGAGAAAAGCATGTATATTGGGGGCGAGAGAAATCATTAGGCCTATGTATGTACAGATTTTTTTGAAGTTTTATTAGCAGCAACCTCCTTAAATATGAACATAACTTAAAGCTACTGCAAATGTTGAAAATAGGTTATCTTTATTACCTGGGTAAGATTAGCTGGATGCTATTTAAAGCCACCAGTAAGGTAAAACAAGGTCAGTAGCTGAGATTTCAACAATGTTTCCTATGCCTAGCTACACTCTTTATGTTGTGGCTGAAGAGCTGACTAATAAATGCAGAGTACAGGATCATTGGGGATCAGCAGCCCTCAGATTTCATTGTCTTGAGACTTTGCATTTACTTGGATCCCAAAGGTGGACCCCCTGCTGGCTTTATCCCAAATCCTGACCACTTCTGACATGAAATCTGCAAGTTGCCTGGTTCAAGTATCTGAGTTATTCAGTGGTGGAAGAAGTATTTAGATCCTTTACTTAAGTAAAAGTACAAACACAGCAATGTAAAAATACTCCATTACTAGTAAAAATTCTACTTTTAAGTAAAAGTACATGACTATTAGCAGCAAAATGTAGTTAAATTATTGTAGTAAAAGTAATTGTTTGGTCCCTCTGACTGATATATTATTATTTATGACAAGCAGCATGTTACTGTTGTAGCTGCTGGAGGTGGAGCTGGTTTGAACTACTTAATATACAGTTAGCTAGTTTAGTCCAGTGATTCCCAACCTAGGGGTCGGGCCCCTCCCAAGGGTCATCAGATAAATCTGAGAGGTCATGAGATGATTAATGGGAGAGAAAAGAAGAAAAAACAAAGTTCTGATACACAAATCTGTTTTCAGTTTTTGGACTTTTGCTCTAGTCTTTGATTTTTGCTGAAATATTGGATAATTTGAACATTTATTGAAATGAAAGCATGTGAGAAGTCTAGAGGGAAAAATCACTATTTGGTGGAGCTGTTAACAACTCACAGACATCTGAAATGTGACCCCGACTACACACTGCTTTTTGTTGCGTTCCCAAATGCCACAACTGTCCTGGAGAAATTTTAACGGCTCTGCTGGACAACAACAGCAGCAGGTTGTATTATAGTGGAGACCAACGAAGAAGAAGAGCAGCCTGAACATCTAAATATGGATTTTCAACCATAGTAGTAGCTGGAGAGAAGTCTTGCCTCTGCTTCAGCACACACAAAAACATAACATGTCACTCTGTAGCACCTTGTAGAAACTAATCAGTAATTGGTACTGCTGGTCTGTTATCTGTCTTTGTGTGTGTGTGTGCAGGTATGTGGGGAATCTGTCTCGGGACGTGACAGAAGCCCTCATCTTGGAGTTGTTTGGCCAGATTGGACCCTGCAAGAGCTGTAAAATGATAGTAGATGTGAGTTCATTAGTCATCTTCTTCACTCAGTGTTGCTGTTGCACTCTTACTTGAGCAAATACTTTGGCCACAGCATGCCTCTTTGGCAGTAAAATGTAATCAACTATTGTATAACAGTGTTCTTCCTGAGAATTCATAGATCAACACCTTGCTCTCCTCTCCTGTTATCTGCCGGTTGCACCAGCTGTTCACAAGTTTAAACTTGGCCTCGTTATAACTGTTTATTCTAGGTCAAGTGGAGATTTACACATCGTTAAATTAAAACCGGTCACACCACACAAACTAGTTCTTCTGTAGTGATTAATTGTTGCTAAATATTTACACAAATTAACCAACAAAACTATTGTTAACTTGCTAATTTATGACCCGTTTAGACTGAAGAGTAAAAGAGATAATATAGAATATTGGTCAACATATCTGATCTGACACTTTACGTTTCACAGAAAGACACAATATACCTCAAATTATTAAACATTATGCCAATAACATCACATTCAATGACCAAATAACGTTGATTAGTTACTTAATCAGATATTTCCTTTTCACCGTGAACTGCATAAATAAAACTAGCTCTAAAACACACATATTTCTTCAGGTATGCAGATATAAATAAACTAATACCTACATTCACAAAGGATTAACAGTTAAGTTTATCTTTTGCCCCCCAAGACTGTTATTTTTTGGAAGTTATGTTACATTTTGTGCTGTTCTTACATAGTCTGTTGTCTTTTGTTGGACAGCTCTACGGATGTTTTCCTAGCAACTGATTTACACATTACCAAAGTGTTTACTAGATGAGACATTTCTTAATTTTTAATGGTGCAACCTGATTTAATAAATCACCAGTTTGAAAATAGTTAGTAGTTACTAAGAACCAGGGCTGCCGCCAACGATTGTTTTCATGATCGACTAATCTGCTGATTATTTACCCGATTATTCAGCAGCAAAAACAGCAAAAAATTGTCCATCACAATGTCCTAAAGCACATGTTGACGTCTTGTTTTGTCCAACAAACAGTCAGAAACCCTAAAATATTAAATTTACTATAATGACAATATCAAGAAAAGCATCAAATTCTCACATTTGAGAAGCTGGACTCGTCTGTTTTTAATGATTTTGCTTGATTGGTTATCAGAATAGTTGCCAATTAACTTGCCTAATCTGACTAATCGTTGCAGCTCTATTAAGGATTTAAAAGGGACTTTACGCACAAACTTAGTGATGGATTTACGAACAGCTGCTGCAACCCAGTCCAGGTCTAGTCGCTTACTCACCTCTTCTGATCTTCATCCTGTCGATTCACCGCTAATTTTGTCCAATAGTATCATGACCTCCCCTTTTTTATTAATGCTAAATGATGACATCATTACATTTACCAAGGCCTGGGGGAAGAAACTTCTTAACAGCCACATTGACTTAACACTTGTGTTTCTTGTCCACTTCAGACAGCAGGTCATGACCCGTACTGCTTTGTGGAGTTCTATGAGCATAGACATGCCACTGCCACAATTGCAGCCATGAATGGTCGGAAAATACTGGGTAAGGTAAGCTATCATATCTCCTGGGTGAGTCAACTTAGGGCAAGGCTGGGTGGGCAGGGTCGAAATGAAAACAGCTGGAAAAACTTGAATCTTGTTAAAACCTTATCTTACTGCCCTTTTCCTGCTCCTGCTCCACTTCACTTAATTTGTTTTATTCCCCTGTGCACATTTTTCATCTGTGCACAATTTAAAATGACCGGGTGGGAACGCCAGACACTGATCTTTGTAATCTTACTGCTGGGAAGTATAAGAATGCTAAAAGCAAAATGTCTTTAAGTGTTAGGTTATCGCTTTGTAATTGTTTTCCTCGTTTCGTGCTGTGGTATTAACACAAATCAGTATATAGAACATCGAGTCATTGCCATGTATTCAAAACACGAAAGCCGTAATGGTAACCAAAGTAATCAGTCTATAAATTACTAGATTGGTGTAGCAAAGTCTGCCGCTTGATGGGTTTTTCCGTTTCACAGTTATGCAGGTTAAAGAGGCTAAAAGATTGTGAAAATGTATTTTTTCCTTTTTCATATTACTCAGAAATAGGAATTAAAAAAAGCAAAGTCAGTGTAGGACTCCTCATGAGAGCATTCAGACTGACGCAGATTATTAAATGTAATATGATTTGTAATTTAGACCAGTGCTTCAGTTTGGCGTCGCCACAGAAGCTATGAAAACGTCAAAAGTATTGATTGTTGTAATATCACAATAGTCTCATAATATCGGATTAGTTTGTGCTCTAATGTAGATCAAATGTTTAAACATTTTCTGTACTGCGTTTTCTCTCTTTTAAAATATAAAAATCAATCTATCAGACTTCAGTAGGGTTGCAACTAATGATTATTATTATTATTATTTTCCTCATTAATAGTCAGAAAACATTGAAAAAGCCAAAGTTACATACATACAGAAATATTCAAGTATCTTATTTTATCCAACCAACAGTCTAAAAACATTGGAGCATCTGGAGCCAGTCACTTTTTGGCATTTTTACTTTAAAAAAAAAAACAACAAAAACTATTAGTTTGTAATCAAAATAGTTGCAGATTAATCTTTTTATGATCAAGTTTTCTATTATTCAGCCAATTTATTTTTAATTTCAGACCAATTTGACCAGTTAGGTTTTGAAATCATTGTAAAAAAAACCTCAATTATTTGACTTTCCATCGGCCAGATGTGGTTTTCATAGTGCACACAGTTTCAACAAACACACTGAATATCATAAACTTTACATGCAGGATTTTAATAAAGGTAACTGACAAGTCAGTGTGAATTACATTGTGCATTTGCAGGTGTAAATAAAATGCTGTTTGGGTTTGTTTTTGTTTTTTTTGTCACTTCATGCTCCATGCTGTCTCTGTTTTCTAATGAAGATTTTCCTAATAGTGAGTTTCCATCTGTGTATGAATGACTTTAATGTGGCCCTGCTGTGTAATCATGCTACATGTTAACGTTCTTTGATCTACTTTTTTAATTAATGCTCTTCTGTCCCCCCCCCCCTCCCCTCCGTCTTTACTTGCTGTGTTATTTTGCAAAGTTATTTCCACATAGAATCCACATAAGAGCAACTTCCAGAAAAATACATTCAGTTGAAAATATTTTATCCTCAACAGGTATTGAAGGACCATTTGAGGAGTATAACAAGTTCGTAAAAATCACTTGTTTGTAAGTCCCTTGTTATTTGGACCTTACTTCCTACAGTTTTGCTCCAAATTTGTACTAGACTGAGACTGAAATGTTCCTCATTGTGAAGGTGAAATCTTGATATCCCTTTATATTCTCCACTGTATTTTACTGTGTATTAAATGTATGCAAAGGTATGTAAAATTAGATAATAACAATGGATGAATCGATTTGTACTGCTGGCATACAGAGGCCTCCTTATTTAAAAAATAAAAAAAAGAAGTTCTCAATCACAAAATGTGACAATAGAAGTAAAACTGGTGTGTGACAAAGACCTCTAATCAAAAGAAAAAAAAAGCACCTTCCTCCCTTTTGCAATTGTTCTTCACTTCTCACCTTTTTTTTTTCCTCTTCCTCGCTCTCTACGTCTGTCTCTCTTGCAGGAGGTCAAGGTCAACTGGGCCACGACGCCAACCAGCCAAAAGAAAGACACAAGCAGTGAGTAGTTTGTCTTAAATAGTAAAAATAATATCACAAGGCTACATGTTTTTGTTTTTTTTTTTCTTTTCTTTTCTTCTCGGAAAATGTGGTCTCACTAAACACATGCTGCCGTTCTGATTGATTGGATGGAAAATGTTTTGACCATATCTTAATGACTCATAAATGTGACCCATCAGTATCCTAAGAATTGTTTTTATCGTGTTAAATGACTTGTTTTTTATGAACTGTAATGTGAATGTTTGTTTTTTTTTAGGTCACTTCCATGTCTTTGTTGGGGATCTAAGTCCTGAAATTACCACAGATGACATAAAAGCAGCTTTTGCTCCGTTTGGGAAAATATCGTAAGTGTATCCTCATGATATTTGGAGTGTGCAATTATGGGGTTTTTTTTTCTTACTGTCAACAAATCCCATGAAAAGACCAAAACAAACATAGCTAGTCCCTCTCTCGATATTCTGCAAGGTTCCTACTGAAGATGCAAATCTTTAAAAACACGTCTCAAATATATAGATTCATATTTAAATAAATATTTAGTAATTTCCTTAAACAACTGGGTACTGTAAATAGTAAATATGCATTTTTATCAGAAGTAGTAGAAGTTATTCATTTTAAATGCCCAGTCTTTATCAAAAAGCTTCTAAATGAAGAACAACAGGTATTTAAAATGAACGAACAGGAAAACTGATTCAGGGAGAAATACAGACACAAATAAACCAAGTAAAGAGGGAACAAAGATAAAGTGGAGCAGCTACTCAAGAACGACGACGTAAGGGAGGTGTGGAGCGGAATAAAGACAATGGTTGGCTTGACCTCACAGCGGGCCGAGTCTGCACAAACAGCAGTTTGCCAATAACTTAAATTGCTTTTTTGCACATTATGAGACTGATAGACCGTCCCAATTCTAGACCAAGGGGGACTGGAAAGATGGTGGTACGCCAATATGTGTAACTTCAGGGGAAGTGTGACGCACCCTCTCTTAGATAAATACTGGGAAACCCACCAGTCCTGATGGAACGGATGGGAATACACAAGGGAAGTGTTGTGAGCAGTTATCCACTGGACTCACAAGTAATTCAGAGGTCATATAAAACGTCTATAATAATCCCACTACCTAAAAAGACAAATCCCTCTGAATTAAATGATTTTAGACCAGTAGCATTAACTTCAATATGTCCACATCCATGGAGGACAGTCATCTGTCATCGGCAGTCAAACTGGGGTACCACAAGGTTATGTCCTCTCACATTGTGTACCAAGTGATATCATCTGGATAATTGTACTATAATAAAATTTGCAGATGATGCAGCTTTGATAGGCCTTCTAATTGACAGTCAGACCAGTTATAGAGCTGAGATGAACCACTTCTACAACTGGTGACTTTAAACACAAAGAAAACTAAAGAAATTCTCATTAATTTCAGAAGAAACTCCTCTCTGTGCCCTTTAATCATGAACAACATAACCATCGTAAGTGTACAGGAGTATATAAGTACCTGGGCACTGTTATTGATAGTAAACTGACATGGAATGCTAACACCGACGCCGGGGTTGCAAAGGCTCAACGGCGTCTCTACTTTTTAAGGAAACTGTGGACAGAACTATGCTGACACTGTTTAACAAGACCTTCATTCAGAGTATATTGACCTTTTGTATCCCGTGTTGTGGAGGAGCGTTGTCCATACATAACCAGAACAAACTGGACCGGGTTTGTTAAACTGGGTGGCAAGATAACCGGGGAACAAATGTGCAGTATTACATGACGCACCGGTACACTATGAATTTAGCTCACAAGACCATAGCGGACCCACTGCATCCTTTATGGTCTGAATATGCACTTCTACCTTCAGGCTGAAGGTACAGCGTGTCCAGGATTGTGGACTAAAAGAGGCGTCACATCCTTTTGTCCCACGAAGCGTTCAGCTGCTTAACGAGCTTTTGGTCTGAATTTGGCACCTCATGTCTTTTATCCCAAAATAATGCTTTTTATGATGTTTTTTATTATGCTTATGTTTTGTTATGTGCTGTGTGCTTGTTTTGTTTGGTTGTTGATATTTTTTTATGTCCTCTTGTGCTCTCTGTGCAAAAGCAAATTCCCCTCGGGCCAATAAAAGGTTTCATTCATTTATTCATTCGTCGGGGACTATAATCCACATTTGGTGCTCCAGTGAATATTTATGTCAGCGGGACGATGCATGTCGGATTCGACTGAAAATAAAACCACAGCGCCCATGTTCAGCATAACGAAGGAAAATGTCACCCGGCGCACCGGCGTGTGACTCATTTGTGTGTTTTTTGGACAACATAATGGACGTCTGTGTCTCTGGAATAAGATACATCAGGCTTCGGATACACAGAAAATACTCATTAGTAGATGATAACAACTCATTGGTCTTTTCAGGGGATTTTTTTTAGACAAAAATGAAATGTAGAATATAAAGTAAATGGAGTCAGATCCTTAGATTTAGCATCATTAAAACATACTGCCTCCTGTTAAACTCCTCCATATCTTGCTTAATATAATAAATGTAATAATATCATTAAATGCATTTTTCTTGACTAACCGTTGGTCGTTTGTCCACAGTGATTGTCGAGTGGTGAAAGACATGGCCACAGGTAAATCTAAAGGCTATGGCTTTGTCTCCTTCTTCAACAAATGGGTAAGTGTGCCAGTAGTGCACATGTGTGAGAGGACTGAGAAAAACATGAGCAGGTTGTGATTGTTGACTTGTTGAGATTTAGGGGGGTTTTTTTTATATTTTGGTTTTTGGTGACTCAGGACTTTGTTTGTTTCCTCTCTGTAATCAGGATGCAGAGAACGCCATACAGCAGATGGGAGGACAGTGGTTGGGGGGGCGGCAGATCAGGACCAACTGGGCCACAAGGAAGCCTGCTCCTAAAACTACGAATGAAAGTGAGTTCACAGGAAGTGAATTAAAGATTGATTGTTTGTTTTAACAGTCAGTAAATCTAGAAGGGGGAGATTTTACCTAAATTAGAAACTTCAAAAAAAATTGTCAGGCCTCTTTTCACTGCACATATTTCTGTCTTGTCATAGCAGGAAGTGCAGGAATATTATGAAAAGGGCCCTACAGAGAAATAAAACGTCTTTCTTTACCTTTCGCTCGATCCAGTTTTTTTATTGTCTAATCAAGTTTCGCTGAAGGAAAAGTTTCATTCTGAAACCTTTGCGAGAGTTGAGTTGTTGCCAAAATCAACAAAATATTCTGCTGCAGGGCTCTTGCTTAATACCGGTTGTCCCCATTAGTCATTCAGACACAAAATGATGGGAAAGTCCAGGTTGAAAATACCGAAGTTTCCCTTTAACAGTGAAAAGATGCCAAAGTCATATTTATAAAACTGTTCGTCATAGTTTTGCTGCAATGTGAAAATATTTTTTATATATTTACAGACAAGTTAAAGACAGTTAAAGGTCAATACTCATGTTTCCTGTTTTATGATTGTTCTCCTCTGTGCATGACAGTCTCACAGGACAAATACACACCTTAAAAGCCAACACATAGTTTCCAAAAGCATGAAATGTATATATTTGATCCTTAATTCATCACCAGACATCTTTTTTTTGGTCAGTACAGTGCAGTAGAGGCAGGCAGTTGTATGTCAAGAGATTAAGATAAATATTCTGAGGACAAAAGGGAACAAACTGAATAAAACTTGCTCTTATCTTTTTCTTTTTAGCAACCAATACCAAGCAGCTATCTTTCGACGAGGTGGTGAACCAGTCCAGCCCCAGCAACTGCACCGTCTACTGCGGAGGCGTCACAGCAGGTCTCACAGGTGAGTCACGGTTCGTCCTCAAGGTTAAACTGCAGTTATAGAAGCATCTCTCACACATTATGTAAATATTAACGCTGGTTTTCTTGTCCGCAGAGCAAATTATGAGACAGACCTTCTCACCTTTCGGCCAAATAATGGAAATCCGTGTTTTCCCAGACAAAGGCTACTCGTTTGTGAGGTAAGAACACTGAAATTGACCATTTATTTAACACTATAAAGGCTTTATTGTCACAAATGTCTAAGCTTTTCTTCTGTTTTCAGGTTCAACTCTCATGAGGCAGCAGCTCATGCCATCGTCTCTGTCAATGGCACATCCATAGAGGGCTATGTCGTTAAGTGTTACTGGGGCAAAGAAACAACAGACATGGTCAGCCCCATACAGCAGGTACAGATGCCACAGGTATGTACCAGGATTATCAGCAGTGCAGCTGTAGTGTCTCTTCATTCGACTGCGAGATCCTAACTCTGCTGCTGCTGCACGCTGCAGGTGCAACGTGATATTCTGCCTCTTAAAATATGATTGTGTGTGTCAGCAGAACACGGTGAGCTTCGCAGCGCAGCCCTACAGCCAGTGGGGTCAGTGGTACAGCAACACGCAGCAGATTGGTCAGTACGTGCCCAATGGATGGCAGATGCCGAGCTATGGAGTCTATGGACAGACCTGGGATCAGCAGGGCTACAAGTGAGTGTGAACGTGACGTCATGTTTCCCAGTTTGCTTATCAGACATGTGAAATACTTCTATTGGACGTCCTTTCTTGAAAATGTAGGTATTTTTCATGCATCTATCAGTTTCTTTCCCCCTTTCTTAACCTATTTATCCTTTGCTCTCCCTCTTTTCATTTTAAGCTTCTATCCAGATAAAATCCAGATGCTATTTAAGACACTTTCATTCACATGTAGCCACATATATGTGTAATAAAGATGTATGAGTGTCTGCATCAGCCAATTAAAGCTCAAACTAATGCTTCAACTGACAGGACAACTGAAGCAGGATGTGGAAAGATGAGAGCAACTAATGTTATAACAACATAAAGCATGTCTTCATCAGAGTACTCGTTATGTCGAAATGTTAGTCGCTGCAGCTTATTATTACTGTTTGCTCCACATCTCAGATTTCCACATCCTGCCACGTATGTGTCTCTGTTGGCCGGATCTCAAATCTGATTTCCAAGTCACATTGATGAATCATATTTATGAACTACAAGCAAAACAAAATCTGTATCGTCCTCATGGCTTCTCGTTAATGTCGCTCCCTCACCCACACGGATCATTCAGCGGTTCCACGGATCAGGAATCAGATAAAAGTTTCTGCAGCTCAGCACGGCCTCCGTATGAGCTGCTGGAGCTGCAATTTCCTGTCACTTTTTAATGAGACAGGAGGGATCAACGGCAGCTGCCGTTATCACACGGGACAGATCCTGTAGAGGGTTTTTTTCCACAGATTGCTGTAGTGACATTTTTGAGGAGTAAAGATTCATCTTGTGGAGACATTTACATTTTGTCCTTGGGCGTTTTTATCCAGAGCGACTTACAAGTGAGGAAGGACAATCAAGCTTTAGAGGACAGTCAGTCAGAAGAGCTGTAGTGCAAATTCTCAAGTAGCTGACCAGATAGCAGTGCAATGAGGGAGCACTAGACAGAAGACTTCTTTGTTTTATTTAGTTTTTTTAAGTAAGAAACAACTGGAAGTGCATAAGAAATACCATAAACAACAAGAAAGTAGTGCAACAATCAAAAAAGTGCTAAAAGGTTAAAGGGGCTCAAGTGTCACAGAAGAGTTTTTGAGACGGACGCATTTACACCTTTACATCATCTGGCTTGAATGTGTCTCAAATCTCCTCCAGTTGGAGCTTTAACAGTTCAGTTAATCAGTCTCAATGCATCATGGACGCATTTAAACGTTTCTTTTTGTTTAAATCTATTAGTTATCCGCTCCAGGACGTGTAAATGTAAATGCTTTGCTCTGCTTCGTCTCTTAGTCTGACTCCACTCGTGTAACTGTATCGTCTCTGCCTGATGTTTTCAGTCATCTACATGCTGGAGCCGGATGGACAGGCGTGGGCGCCGTGAGCAACGGAGGCATGGTGGAGCCCGGACAGGGCGTCAACGGGACGGTGCTAACCAACCAGGCTGGCATGGGCACCGCCGGCTACCACACCCACTGATCACTGGCCGCACTGTAGCCCTCTCTAAGCCTCTGAGGCCACAAGGATGACACTGCTGGAGAAAGGAGTGCATCATATGCGCTCTCTCTGTCAACACACAAAAATTATACTCTTGTTAGGGAGGCTGGTTTGCCATTTGATCAATCATACCAGCCCATAACCTCACCCACTGCCCAAATCTGCAAGTGTAAAGAAAACAGTCCACTCCAGAACACTTAAACACTGTTAGAACAGCTACTGCTAATGCACCTTTCATTCCTGGGCCCATTTTTATTATTTGGTGTATTTTTCTAAAGCCTGCAGATAACTGGCCAAATGTAAATTATATGACGTGTCAAGATATTTCTAGCACAGCTACGGTTTAGTTTAAAAGGAAGAAACGGTCGACTAATTAAATATATATAATAAAAACACTGGGTTTTGTTTTTCAGCCCCTCAGAGCCAAAGAGGAAGGGCAGACTTTTATACCAATAATCAACAAGTCACACAGGAAGAAGAGGCTTCCAACTCTGCCTCTGAAAGTACTCAATAGTCCATAGTCATGCATTGCGTGTATTGAGTAAGGGGCGCGCAAATTTTTTTTTTTTTTTATTTTTTTTTTTATATTTTCCTCCCATTATTCTGTCCACCTATTACTTAAAGTGAAATATGAGTCCAAGAAAGTTCTCAGGGTGTTGTCAAAGTCATTCTGTGAAATGTAGGAAAACACTGAGTACAAGTAGGCAGGTTGAGGGAAAGCGGGAAACCCACAAAACAACAACAACAACAACAACAAGTACATTTTTGAGCGCTCCTTCACTAATCTCACAGAACGGACTGAACAGACGGAGAACTCCAGTCTGTTGGATCAGAAATGTGTGTGCTTAACGTGTGTGCATGAACTGATGCTTTTACACACAAGACTGTCCAGATCATCTTCCCCTTAAACAGAAAGGACTACGCCAATATTTCTTTTTTCTTTTTCTTTCTTTTTTTTTTTTTTTGCTACAGATAAAATAGACAAAGTGTCATTTTCTTTTTTTGTTTTGAGCAACTTTAAAAATGCTGACATTGTATAAAGAGCTTTTTTGCCTTTTTTTTTTTTTTGTGTGTTTCATTTCGGGACTGTCTTATAAAGAAATGTTGCAGTGACACCATAGAATCATGTGACATGTGAGATCTTTTATGTTTGTTTATAAAAACATTAAGTGGCTGTCAACTGTCAACTTTATTTTTTAAATTAGATTTTCAATATCTCAAATAAAAACCAATTGCAGGGATTACTGCCACTCTTATCTTACTTACAGGCAGACAAATATTGCACAATTACTTAAAGTTATCTTTTCACAAAAAAATTGAAATACTAGGTTTTTTTTTTTTTTATGTTTTTTGCATTCCACTTTCTTTTGTAATTTCATTTGGAAGTCTGTTTTATGTAAATAACCAAACAGTCTGTTCACTTGTTCTGAATCTGTATAAAGACGACATGTTAATTAAGGAAGCGTGTTCGCCTCTGGTTGGTGGAAATGGATTCAAGAAAAAAAAAAACAGCTGTTTGACGGTAGCATCCCTGTCCAGTGCTGGTCCATGTACAGTAGAGACAGTGCATCATTTTATTCTTCCAGAAGCAGCGTTGCTATGCAATGCAAAATTATTTAGATCTACAAGTAATTCATGATTTAAGTTATTCTGTTTTAAACCTAAATAATTGTTTTTACTGATAAAGGAAAAACAACCTCATAAGGATAAAATTTTTGCACTGTGGCCACCATCATTTTAATATAGTTGAAAAATCCATTGTGTTGCCTTATTATCAGCGAGTTACTTTTTTTTTTTTTTTTAATTTAACCAAAAATCATCAAAGAGTAGGCGGTGCCTAAGAATGTTTTCAACCTATGTTTTGGCAAGGGAAGTTCTGTTGATGCTTCAGTAACATGGTTTGTGTTTTTGCTTTGTCCCATTAAAATGCTGATGCTTAAAACGGCTCACATTTACACTGTTTGCATCTTTAAAACCATTTAAAACATGCAGCACAGAGAATGGAGGATTTAACAAAAAATACAGAAATGTCTTCATTCTTCTGTCCTCTTCCTGCTGTCTTAAAGTTGCTGAGTCACATATCATTTCCAATATTAAAGTAGAGGCCTACAATGCATACAATAAATGTTTTCATTGTAGATTTATTTGCCAATTTTTTTTTCTGAATTCAATTATTTAATGAAAAAATGTCAAGATTTTATGAAGGCCAAGATGACGTCCTAAAGATGCTCTGACCAACAGTCCAAAATCAAAACGCATTCAGTTTACTGTCATATATGACAAAGAAAAGCAGCAAATCTTCAAATTTGAGAAGCTGAACCAAAGAATGTTTATTTTGTGACTTAAATGATTCATAGATTATTTAGTACAATGCACAATTACTCGACTACACAATAAGTGGACAAGAAAACACCTGCATCATTAAATGCAGGGCTGCAGTTACCAACATTATGCATTAGACTAATGCATAATGTTCAAATTTTATTTGAACAAGTCTAATGCATAATGTTGGTAATTGCAGCCATTCACATTTATTTGTGAAATAAATACAAGATTCAGTATTTGTCCACTAGAATTTACTTCCTGGCAGTGTGGAGTGGGCTTTGAAGCAGCATTTACACCTTCAATGTTAGGATATAAAACTGTAATGCTATTTTATGGGGCTGTAATTTCCTAGGACATTTCCTGGACATTTATTCATTCACAGGAAAAGTTTATTGTAGAACTGAAATGATACACAGACAATTATTAAACTTAAACTTATTAAACTACAAGAAAAAATGCCCAAAATTAGCTTGTTTCTAGTATCTTAAATGTGGAGATGTCCTGCTTTTTTTGTTATGTCATTATAAATTTAAATTGACTATTTTCTGACATTTTATATACAATTAACAAAACATTTGATAGATGAATCTGCCATGAAAATAAAGGGGTTGCAGCCTCAGTTAACAAGGCTGGGTTACTAACAGGGGAAAGTTGGTAACTTCTCTGCGGCCCCCAAACCTTCAGGGGGCCAGAAGGCTCCTGGGTGGTACTGGTAGGTGATAAATAGTTTGTGGTTATATAAGTTTTTTTGTACCAATATAAAATGAAGGGCCTTACAATGAAGGCCCATCTTGTAGAAGGTCCCTGTGTTAAAAATCCAGCTCTGATTGGTCTTTATTGTTTTAGGTGGGTTTTACTAAATACACCGAAAAACCACAGCTCATTCTTGTCCTAGGGGCCTCGGCGGGTTAATGTGGCCTGTTGTTGATAGACTGAAAACTAATCTTAAACTATTTAGATAATCAGATAATAGTTTCGGCATTTTAGAAAAAAAAAAATTACAATCATTTGCTGTTTGCAGCTTCTCCAATGAGAGTATTTACTTTTCTGACATTTAATAGACTTATTAAAACGTCAATAAAAACATTATTTGTAACATCAATCGTTATTTGCATCCCTAAAACTTACAGAAAATATAACTGAACATTTGACTGAATAAATGTAGAAAAAAAATGGAGATGGAAAAGTAAAAATAAAAATACAAAAAATGTTGGTGTCAGAATTGGGGGATGTGGTAGTATTTCTAAAATCCTGGCTATGTCCCTGATTAGATAGATATAAATAAAGATAGAGTGGAAGTTGACACATTTTAATCTGCCTAGGCAAAGTGTTTTTTAAAATGTTTGTTGCTTTTGTTAAGGCCAACATTAACAAGAAAACACCTGAAACGTAATTTACAGCACTGGTTCCCAACCTGGGTAATTTTTAAAAAAATTATGTCTGATAGTTAATAATAATAATAATAATAATAATAATAATAATAATAATAATAATAATAATAATAATAATAATAATAATAATAACAATAATAATAATAATAATAATAGTATAGAAATGTATCAAAAGTTTCTAAAAATATAAAAAAGAATTCATCTGTAATGCATCACAGTGTTATCCAAACTGCCATTTTTACACAAACATCCTGCAGGTATAAAGTTCACTAGTTGGTTTAACTTTACAGTTATTAATGTTCTGCACTGTTATTATTATGCATTAAATATAATATGAAACATCAATAAAATATGTCAGTTCGTCAAGGGTCTTCAGTTGAGTCTAAAAATAAGGGCCCCTTGATGAAAAAAGGTTGGCAACCGCTGTGGGACGAGTTTCTTTACATAAACTACATCTCCCATGATTCAGCGCTGCGTGGAGAGGCCGCCCCCTGTTTCCCCACGTGATCCCGCTCCGACCAATAGAGAGTGTCGTTACAGGCGCAATGCGGCGGTCGGGATGTAAGGAGGAATGGCGACGGTCGAGACGTTTTTGGAGGCCAGAGCAGAGCTGAATTTAACCAAAGAGAAGCTCAACACAGGTAGTTTAAACATTTTGTGCTTAAAAAAACAACAAACACGCAGTAACATCATGTGTGAGCCAGGTGGTGTTTAAAAAAAAGATGCACGCTACGTTTGAAGCAGGATGCAGTTACAAAGCATTTAAACTGTTATAATAGTGTCATATTGTTTTTAAAAATAACTAAAGGAGACGTGAGAATTTTAGTAAAGTTTAATAATGTGATTTTATTTTGTTAAATAACTAATAGCATTTTATTTTTATGATTATTTTTACTATTTTCATGTAATTTGTACCTACTTTCTATGTTTACTTTCTCATCTCTGTCAAGGTTTGAGTCCCTTGACCTCCAGCTTATGACAGAGGGCCCCAAAATGGAGACTGAAATAACAGTGACCTCCTCGTCGAGCGTGGTGTCACCCTCCACTCCGCAGACGACAACCGCCCAGGCCAACTTAGCAGCAAAACAGCGAGACAGCAGAAAGCCCACCTCCACCACTCCCGCCTTCCTCTCCAACCTGGGGAGGGCCACTCTGCGGGGCATTCGCAAGTGTCCCCAGTGTGGCGTCTACAACGGCACCCGCGGGCTCAGCTGCAAGAACAAGGCGTGCGGGATATCCCTCAGAAATGCTTCGGCCGGGGGCGGTAGGAACAGCAAGAAGGGAGTGGTGGAGGTGGTGAGAGTGATAATAGACAGCGAGGAGAGAGGTGGGAAAGAGCGAGAGGGAGGGGGAGTCCTGGGCGGCGGCTCAAGCGGAGGCGTGCAGGTGTTTTCTGTGTGTCACAGAGGAAGAGGAGCCACGGCTACGCAGCTGGGCTTCGTTGAACTCGTCCCCACTGATACGGCTATAGCGACCGGCGACGGAGCCACCTTGCTGACCCGCATCAACCTGGGCCGCTGCTTTTTGCCTTCTTGCAAACACGGTCAAAGGTCGAATCAGGGCGAGTCAGAGTCAGCGGTCGCCAACTCCAAACAGTCCTCCGACAGCCTCTGCATCCACATCAAGCAAGCCATAGAGTGTCGGAGCTGTGCCAACCCGCTGACCTTAAAGAGCTCTGTCCTGGAGGGTTTGCAGGCCTCCATGCAAGCCAGGGAGGAGCTGTGGGGGCTCGCCACGGAGTCTCCGGGGCCCCTGGTGCAGCGCGTCTCCAAAGACACGCTGGTGGTGAAGTGTCACACAGACTCCCAGCATCCTCTGGGCCTGTTGCATCTCACCGTCGGTGCAGGCGGACTGTCTGAGGTCTCAAAGAGTGAGAGGAGAAGCAGAGAGGCGCAGCAGCAACACGCCGTTTTTCACTGCGCCTGCCAGGTCAGCAGCAGACGAGGTAAACCCGGCGCTGACGGGGCAGGCGGATCCAACAACTCTCATCCTCCTCCTGGCTCGGTCGCATCACAACCCTGCCTTCACTTCTACGCCTGCGTGTGTGCCTTTGCAAGCGATGAGAAACTGGCTGCAGAGTTTGCAGCGTTTATCAACTACACGCCCAGTGGTACCGTAACCGAGTCCAGTTTTCACTTTATGTTAAAGGGATTTAGTATTGCACCTCCATGAAGTTGGGGGACTTGTGAGAGAAGAAGTGTGGTCAATATTGAAGCAGCAGAGACTGAGTTCAGGGCAGCAACAAACTAAATGTCAATTTTTGATCAATCAATCAGTTGTTTCATCTGTTCAATTTCCCAGAGGATAAGTTCCTTCTTTTAGCTGACCATCAGTTGGATAAAATGGCACAGGACACATGTCACATTTGATCCTACATTTCCCACAATGCAACTCAATAGCATTCTTTGCTACACTGCCAATGCCTGTTAAATACTCATATTTTTCAAACTCCACTCTGTGAAAGCAGACTTTTTGTTTAAAATGCATTGCCTCCAAGTTCAAGCTGAATAACCCTGATGACATCACAATGACATCATCAGGGCTATTTTTCCAAACGTTCGAAAGTCGCCTTCAGAGCCACAGACGGCGTCATACAACTGTTTTCACAAGCTGTTGTTCTCTCAACGACAAGTTAACTGATCTTAAAGGGGAACTCCACAGATTTTTCCACATCAAAGTGTGTTTCCAGGTGTTGGGGAATACTACTGCCATGTGGAAAAAAGCCTTTTGTGGCTCCATAAATTGCCTCAAGTGATGTCACTTGAGTCAGCGTCAGTTGGGGCTGAAGACTACAAGTTAGGAAACAAAAAAAAGAATGAAGTGAGGTTACCAGACCTCATCTGTGCTTGAGGTTTGCAGTTTTAGGCTACATTAGCTGCTACTAGCTATACACATCTGGATCTCTGATAAACAATTGGTAGTAAAGTTGCATTGTGGGTAATGTAGGCACCAGTAAAAAGATAATATCTCTGGTTCTGCTGCCTCGATTTTGAGTCTTTTTGCTTTTAAACTGTCCATAATGAGTCCGACAGTCTTGTAGGAGTGCAATGCTAAATCTTTGGAGTACTCTTTTAATGCTTAAAAAAAGTGGAATGCCCCTTTAATATATAATTTGGTTTATATGGCTTGTTGCTTAGAGTGTCTTTCTCTATGTTTTGTCTTTCAGGTGTGCAGCAAAATGCTACCCTTAGAATAATAAGTCCCAGTGAGAAGCCTCTGCAGCAGGCCGACCCCGTCAACTCTCACCACAAAGCAAAGAAACTTCGCCTGGATGAATCTCTTTCTGGTGGTTTCATGATAATATTCATCATAATGAAAGATTTACTACAAAGCATTTTATCTCTCATTAATGCAGGATGATTCTCCAAAGCATGTTTGTCTGAATCTTCCATTGTCCTTTCTCTTTCTATCTGATCTTTCCCAACCTGTCGTTCTTTAATTTCCTGCCTCTGTTAGCCCCCTCAGTGGCCTCTCCCGCTGGGGTGGCGAAAGAGGGCACGTCAGCGTCCGGCGTGAGGAAAGCCGGTCAGAGGAAAGCCCCTGGTGCCGGTGGGCTGAAGGCTCCAGGTGCTACCTCCATGCCTGTCTCACTACTGAGCCCACGTCCCCTGCCTTTTTCATATTACTGCTGCTTAAATCTGTCTGTCTGTGTGTTAAAGAGCTTTACATCGTCTTAGACATCTGTCTCTGTCTCTATCATTCCTCTGTCTAATCCTGCTGCACTAATCCTGATCCACTACTCAAAAGAACCCGAGTATTTTAACACTTAATTTGTGACACACAAAACATTCCCAGGCCTTTCAAAGAGGACATAACATGTTGTTTCTTGTGATTTTCTGTTATTTTATACCGTTATGATGTTACGATATGATATCTTAAGGTGAACAGATGCAAAAATGCTGCCTTCAAGTCAAAAGTCAGGGTTTCAGCCTGCTCTGAATACTCTGTTTTCAAAATTACTCCTACTTCCTCCCCATGATAACACCATGGATGTATTAAGGAGCTGGATACTGCCCGTTCATTCCTATGAAAGTTGCTCAGTGGTGCATGAAGCCAAAAGAAGTCTGCCATGTTTCTGTGAGCTTCCTCACAAATCATGGCGGCTCTTTTGGACTTTTTCAAATGTTATTGGACTGAATAGATCAAATTCTGATAATAAAACGCATCATTTCGTTGGGGGTTGTGACGTTCAGAAAAATGTATTTACCATTACCGCTCATTTTCCAATGATCATGGGCGGGAAAAATGCTTTTTTGGATCAGTGGCTTCACATGATGGCCCCAGAAGTTGTTATTCCACAGTTTGGCCACTATGTCAAATTAACTTCAAAGCCAGGAGCACTTAGTGGGGGCTTGGTACATGCCCAAAAAATGGCGGTTTTGTAGTCTGTTGCTGTGGTTGTTCCATGAGTTGTTCACGTTGTCCGCGCTCGTATTTCACATCAGATTGTTGAGAAGTTTCCATTTTGAGTAAAAAACAGGGAAAAGAAGTTAAATCTGGCCACCATAGTTTGTTTACTTGCGGAGCTGCTGGCCAATCAGAGCAGAGTGGGCTCATCATGAGTGAAGCCCTAAAGAGCTAAAACAGCCTGTTTCAGACAGAGGCTGAACTGAGGGGCTGCATAAACGTCCAGTATGAGATAAATAAGGAGTTTTTTTAACTGTAAATCATGCAGAGATATTCTATATTTATTCCATATTCTAAATAACGACCTGGATTTGATCATGTTATGTCCTCTTCAAAGACTAAATATCTGGGTGTTCCACCTAGAAAAACAAAGAAATAATGAATGAGAGTTTGACGTGCTGTTCGATCTTCTAATGTGTGTGTGTGTTTGCGTGTCTCAGGGAGTACGCAGGTTGTGGACGAGCATACGGTGACGATGGGCTTCCATCAGTGGCTGGCGGGTGTCACGGAGAGGATCCACCAGACGATGCACTACCAGTTCGATGGTAAATCTAAAGCGTGTTTTGTACTTTTTTATACAAGTTCAAGAGCGGGTTAAAGGATACGGCTGGTGATTTTCTATGTTTTTATGATTGTCAACAAATTAGAGGATGACAATTGTACAATTTTTTCATGGAAAGGTCCAGGCGGATATTCAGAAAGGACATTTGGAGACTCCATATTTTTGTAAACAAGAAGTCTTTCTGATTACTGTGATATAAAGAGTGTGACGTAGCGAGGCAAGAAAGAGAGAGAGGGAAAACTAGCAGATGCTGGTGTCCTGTGGAGTTAATGAGGTTAAAGATTTAAATGTTATAAATGGGCGTCGGATATACCAAAGTACAATACTAAATGTTTTGTATTATAAAATATTCAGATAATTGTTACAATGTATTAACTCTTTGAAAAGTGTTAGTAAGTTAGTAGAAAGTCGTACGGAGAATCCTTCATTCAAGATGAACAGATAAGTTTTTAATTTCTTACAGAGCAGAAACTTCTGTCACTCTCTGACTCTACTGAGCAGTCTGTTGACGTCTGTGAGCATCAGGTCTACTGCTGGATTGTTGCTGATTACAGTACATATCACTGATGAATGGCTGTGGTTAGGGCTGAACAATTAATTGAAATATTATCTTAATCAGTATCTTGCCGAGTGCAATATCCAAATCGCAGAAGCTGCAGTTTGTTGCAGGTAAAATGTGACAAAACACCGTTATAGTTCTGCAGAGATGCTTTGGCCTACAAGTCTTGTTCTCCAGATGTTAAAAAAAAGATGTTTCTTTGGTACAAACCCCAACAAATGTCACGCCAAAATGATTTTAATAGTTTTTTTCCATTGAAAATGAAAATTGTGATTCAAAAATGATCATTCACACTAATGTAATAATCACAATATGTTTTTTTTTTTATCATGTCATGCAGCTCTGGTTGTGGTTGTAAAAAGTAAAAAGTTGGTGTTGTGGATGTTTTTCCATCAGGGAAACCAGAACCTCTGGTGTACCACATTCCTCAGGAGTTCTTCAACGCTCTGCAGCATCGCCTGTCGCTCGGCTCGAAGAAGAGGAGGCTGCCGAACTTCACCACAGGTGGGACGACATCACCAGAACTACTGGTGTTTGTATTGCATCAGCATTGCATACTTTAATTTTTCCTTTTTTTGCTGCTCTTTAGTCCTACTTCACTACATTTCAGAGGTTATTATCGTACTTTTTACTCCACTGCATTTATTTTACAGCTACAGTAACATTGCAGATTAAGATTTTACACACAAAATCATACAATAAGGTTATTAAATACAAAGTATTGTTAAAGATTAAACCAGTAGCTCCCAACCTGTTTAGCTTGTGACCTCTTATAAAGAAAGTTGTGTCTAGTTGAGTCATATTTCAGATGCCTATCATAGTTTTCAGATAGTTTTATTTTAACAGTTTGAGCCCCAAAGTTGCAAAATTATTGAATATTTCACAAAAACAGCAAAAATTTAAGAGATGTCCAAAAAAATAAGTACAGATTTTTGTAGCAAAACTTGTTTTTTTCCGTCTTTACGTCTCCCATTAATCATCTCATGACCCCTCAGATTTATCTGGTGACCCTTTGAAAGGGGATTTATGTTTTGATGCATCAGTATTAACAATCTAATAATGTAATATATAATCATAAATCAGTCACAGGGACATTTTTGCTGCAGAATGAGGACTTTTACTATTGATACAAGTACATTAAACTGATAATATGTAAACAAATATGGACTTTCTCTCTCTCTTTCAGCGTTTGTGAGAAATGATGGTCTTCCTCTGGGCTCTTTCTCCAAGTACACCTGGCACATCACTAATCTCATGCAGGTCAAACGCATCTTTGACACCGCCGAGGTAAACGCCGTCTCTCTCACGAATCTTCTTCTGCGTGTCACTGAAACCCTTTTCTTACCTCTTTATCTCTTCTCCATCCCACCGTCCGTCCACCAGTTGCCTCTGGAGCTTACTCAGAGTTTCGTAAAGAACGTCGATGGCTCCTACTCACGTTTCCGTTGTCCCGAACCTCCACCTGAACCTGAGCTACCCGAGGGATACAGGACAGATCGGCCACAAGCTATACGACCGATGGAGCTCCGCACCTTCCTCAAAGTTGGTGAGTGACGGTTTTTAGCCACGATAGCACCGAGAAGTCTTTCTGCACCGCTGTGAGATCACTTCTTTGTTAGGTTTCATCACAGATCGCCCTGTTTTTATGTCTCTGCCAGGACCCGGCACCGCAGATCAGAAGGAGGCGAGTCCGTTCGTGATCGAGTGGATCCCGGACGTCCTCCCTCGCTGTCAGATGGGGGAGCTCAGGATTAGCTTTGAATTTGGCCACCAGCAGAGCGGTCAGCCGGAGTATTGTGAGAAAATGAGCGCGACAGAGAAGGGAGGTCGTAACAAGACAGACTCGACCCAAACAAAACACTCAAAAGCTGTTGAAATCCTTCAGGTAGTCGTCTGATAGCTGCTCAGTCTCCTCATTATACAGTAATCAGTGTTAACGCCTGCAATAATTGATTTTAACTGCCTCTATGGGACAGTTTATCATTAAAGCACTCCAGATATGAATTAATATGACTCATATGAGACTCACTCATATCCATTTTATATTATGCAATGTATGGATAATCAATCTCAATGTGAATTATAAAGAATATTATTGATCAACTGCATTTTTTTAGACAATCTTGTCAGTGGTTGAGTCGTAAAGCCTTTTCTTTAAAGTTAAATATTCAACATCAAACCTATAAAGGAAATAAAAGAGAAACAAAGGAAGCATATTTTTGGAAAAAAAATATATATATATTTTTATAACATATGACATAAACATTTTTACTCAACACAGATCACACAACCAGTAAGAACATTTTAATATCTGTTGATTAAAACGTTCTTACAATCTCAAGGTGTAAAAACCTTTATGTTTCTTGTCCTGTGTGTTTTACTATGTAAGCATAAAGGAAATAAAACACATTCAATGGATAAAATGTCTATTTATTGGCAAAGATAAATAAACCTCTCATTAAAATAAGTATAAATATTTTGGATGAATTTTCTTCTTCATGTGTAGTCTGAACGTCTTTCAGTCCACCACTTCTAGACTGAAATATCTCAACAACTAGTAGATGGATTGACATAATATTCATGTGGAGCTGCAACAATTGGTCCATTAATTGATCAGTCGATTGACAGAAAATGATTCGCCAACTATTTTGATAACTAATTAATTGATTTGAGTCATTTTTTTTAAGAAAAAATGCCCAAATTCTCCAGTTCCAGATTCTCAAATGTGAATATTTTCTGGTTTATTTTGTCCTCTATGACAATAAACTGAATATCTTTGAGTCGTGGATGTTGGTCGGGACAAAGAAGACATCGAGGACGTCACTTTGGGCGTTTTATTGACCAAACTAATAATCAATTGAGAATATAATCATTAGTTTCAGCCCTACATTCATGTTGCACTCATGATGAATGGTAATCACAGTGGTGATCCCTTAAGTTTCCATTTAGCACCATCATAATGTCAGATATTTAAATTGTCCAATTCTAAACCAATAACAATAAATTAATAACAGTGGTACTTTGTGTTTAGCACTAATTAGACTCTTGGTTTTGTTTATCATTTGAAAAAAAAAGATCTAAAATGCTCAATAAGACAAACAAATGACATAAAAGACTGTGGCAGAAGTCAGATTTGGCTGTTTTGAAGCTGTCTATGCTTCACTTTTCGTGGACATAAGTTGTCATATATTTTGCAAAGATCTGTTTATTGTTTATTGGAGGTATTACATGTCCAGTGTCGCCCTAAAAAAAGACATTTTACATGTAATTTTCACCATTTAAAGCCGTGAGGAGGAGAAAAAGAAAATCAAGCAAGCAAAAAGTGATGAACATTCAGTTGGAACTATAATACTAAACAACTGGGACAAAACAGAGAAACTTACACAATACGTTGTTATATCTACATCCTGTACTACTTCTCCAGCTTTCATGAGTCAGTAGATGTACTAAACATCACCAGCAGAAGGCAGCATCAGCCTTTTCTTTCACCAACGAGGAACTGGCCTGACTAAGCTTTTAAAGCAAACACAAGTAGAGAAAGTGGAATATATGAAAGAACTATTGAAAGAGAGAGAAAATCAGTGTAACTGGTGCTTCATACTCTGGTTCTGTGTTAGAAAATGTAATATAGAAAAAAAAAATTAGGTGTATTTTTGAATTTAATAATTTGGCTGGATCTGTTTTCTTCTCCTTCTGGGCATCACTAAGCAGGAATTGCACACTTGCCGTGAGATATATCGCTGGAAACATCACACATGCTTCCGAAATGTGTCCAAATGTTCATGAATTAATTAAGATTACAAGTTAATACCATGAGAACATCACGCCAAATTATATCCAGTCCTCAGAATAGCAGCTTGCGTACTGTGTATCTACATCAGGGGTGTAGGCGTACGAGAACAGTGCCAGCCCCCGGCCTCGTTCCTCCCTCACAGGCCTCCAGGACATCAGTGTGAACGCAGCCTCTGCCTGCACAAGAGGGGAGGGGAGGGGGACGGGGGAGTGGTGGTGGTGGGGGTCCCGGCTGCCAGACAGCTCTGAGCCACGCATTTAGTCGTTCATGTAGTCCGTCAGTCACACAGACGGGAGACGCATCAATCCTCTCCTGGAAGGAATAGCAAGCACATTGTGACAGA